>NC_047107.1:90999828-91304371 GCF_902500255.1 Thalassophryne amazonica | reverse complement strand
TACATACATACCACACACATATATATATATATATATATATATACATACATACACACACATATATATATATAATATATATATATACATACATACACACACATACGTAAGCCAAGTACTTTAATATTGTCAGGACAGTTGTTCCAGATGTTAACACCTTTGACAGATACACAATGTCTTTGTGCAGTAGTTCGGGTACTTGATTTCTCAAAAAAATAAAATTGCTCTCAAATTATAACTGGAGTCCCTCAGTTTAAACAGATCCTATTGTTTACTTTTAAATTAATGCATAATTTGTATTGTAATGTAATAAACCAAGTCCCAGAATTTTAGAATATGTAAACAGGCAAACAATGGAGTCATTGGCTCGCAATATGATGTTACAAATAATTCTTACAGCTTTTTGCAACAAAAAATATTGGATTAGTATTAGTTTTATATGTATTTTCCCATACCTCAATACAGTAGGTCATGTATGGAACAAGCAATGAATGATATAAATCGTTAATGAGTGTTGGGAAATTAATCTTGTGCTTTATGCAGAATTGCAATTGCACAATTTGGATTTACAAAATGAATATGCATTTTCTAGCTCAGTTTATAGTCAATAACACCACAAGAAATTTTGTTTCAGTCACAGTTTCAATTTCAATATCATTCAGGGGTCGAATTAGTACGTGCATGTGCTAGTTTGTGCACGTATTATTTGAGCGGTGCCATACTTTATACTGCACTAGCACTAGTGCAAGTAACTTTATCTAAGTTTCATCAACTACAACCCAAGAAAACTACAAGAAAACAGGAAAAAAAAAAAATTGTGGCAGTCAGTAACGTTACTTTTTTAGACCAAGCAGAGGGAAAAAAATATGGAATCACTCAATTCTGAGGAAAAAATTATGGAATCATGAAAAACAAAGAACGCTCACACATCACTAGTATTTTGTTGCACCACCTCTGGCTCTTATAACAGCTTGCAGATTCTGAGGCATGGACTTAATGAGTGACAAACAGTACTCGTTCATCAATCTGGCTCCAACTTTCTCTGATTGCTGTTGCCAGATCAGCTTTGCAGGTTGGAGCCTTGTCATGGACCATTTTCTTCAATTTCCACCAAAGATTTTCAATTGGATTAAGATCCGGACTATTTGCAGACCATGACATTGACCCTATGTTCTTTTTGCAAGGAATGTTTTCACAGTTTTTGCTCTATGGCAAGATGCATTATCATCTTGAAAAAATGATTTCATCATTCCCAAACATCCTTTCAATTGATGGGATAAGAAAGTGTCCAAAATATCAATGTAAACTTGTGCATTTATTGATGATGCAATGACAGCCATCTCCCCAGTGCCTTACCTGACATGCAGCCCCATATCATCAATGACTGTGGAAATGTTCATGTTCTCTCAGGCATTCATCTTTATAAATCTCTTTGGAATGGCACCAAACAAAAGTTTCAGCATCATCACCTTGCCCAATGCAGATTCGAGATTCATCACTGAATATGACTTTCATCCAGTCATCCACAGTCCACGATTGCTTTTCCTTAGCCCATTGTAACCTTGTTTTTTTCTGGTTAGGGTGTTAATGATGCTTTCCTTTAGCTTTTCTGTATGTAAATCCCATTTCCTTTAGGTGGTTCTTACAGTTCGGTCACAGACGTTGACTCCAGCTCCTCCCATTCGTTTCTCATTTGTTTTGTTGTGCATTTTCGATTTTTGAGGACATACTGCTTTAAGTTTTCTGTCTTGACACTTTGATGTCTTCCTTGGTCTACCAGTATGTTTGCCTTTAACAACCTTCCCATGTTGTTTGTATTTGGTCCAGAGTTTAGACACAGCTGACTGTGAACAAACCAACATCTTTTGCAACACTGCGTGATGATTTACCCTCTAAGAGTTTGATAATCCTCTCCTTTGTTTCAATTGACATCTCTCATGTTGGAGCTATGATTCATGTCAGTCCACTGGTGCAACAGCTCTCCAAGGTGTGATCACTCCTTTTCAGATGCAGACTAACGAGCAGATCTGATTTGATGCAGGTGTTAGTTTTGGGGATGAAAATTTACCGGGTGATTCCATAATTTATTCCTCAGAATTGAGTGAGTCCATATTTTTTCCCTCTGCTTGGTCTAAAAAAGTAACCGTTCTGACTGCCACAATTTTTTTTCCTTGATTTCTTATAGTGTTTCTTAAAAGCCAGAAAGTTGCCATTTGAAATGACTTTAGTTTTGTGTTATGTCTGTGATCTCTGCTTTTTTTCTACAAAATTAAACAAGTGAATGAACATCCTCCGAAGCCGGTGATTCCATAATTATTGCCAGGGGTTGTATAAGCACCAGTAGAATGAACCAATAAGGAATAAATAAGAAAAAAACAATTTCCAGTTTGTTGTCTTCGTCTTCCCTGCATTTATGACTCTCACACACGGAGCGAGTTTCTGTAATCTATTTGTTGTGGAAAGCTGACAAACGTCACCAGCGGCGCCGTCCCTGGGCTCACAACATCCTCATGAGACATTCCCAATTCGGGGAGTTTCGGAGAGCTGCAGCAAAATAATTAGGGCTGCCACTACTATGTCGACTACTGGAACCGTTGACAACCTAATTTATTAGTCGACGAGTCATTTATTTGATTTAACTCTTTGTTTTTCTCTCAATTCATAGTTTTAGGCAGCGAGCAGTCCTGCCATCATTTGGATGTTCAAATTTGAAAAAAGAAGCCGATTAAAACAGTGGCCATCTTGGTTCAAGGAGCCGCCTAAATGCGCAGTTTACTGACGGAGCTGTCAGTGTGGTGTGTGTGTGGTGTGTGTGTGTGTGTGTGTGTGTGTGCGCGCGCGGAGGTCAACTGGCTGCAGACTGCGAGCGAGGGAGGGAAATTCCTCAACGGAGGCACAAGACGTTATTCTGCTGAGAACCATCAGTGCACTTGAGACAGCGAGCGGGAGGATTTTAACCTGAGAGAACATGTAAAGACAAAGACACACACACACACACACACACACACACAAAACAAAACCAAACCATGGAGCTGCCTTTACTGCTCTTTCCACTTTCTCTACCCATGCAGTTCTGATGGCACCGACCTGTTCACACCAGGTGCACATCGTATACTGAATTTATGAGATCATGAGATTAAATAAACGTGCAGCCGATCTGCTCTGTGTAAGCCTGATCCCGTCAGATCTCAGAAGCTAAGCAGTGCGGGACCTGGTTAGTACTTGGATGGGAGACCTCTTTGGAACACCAGCGGCTGTGTGCGTTTCTAACACTGGAGTTGCGTCAGGAAGGGCATAAAACCTGTGCCAAAATATCAATGCGAATCTGGTTGTATCCGCTGTGGCGACCCGAACACAAAACGGGAGCAGCCGAATGGACAACCATGCGATTAAATAAACAGTCAAATATCCTTAATGAGAATATATAAATGAACTGAGCAAAAATTATGCATAAATGGGTTAAAAAAAACCCTGCTGTGGAGAAGCTGTGCAGTAATGTTCAGAGGCACAGATCACAAAAAAGCAGGTGAGAAACTCTGAACTTTAACAGCTGTTATTTTCCAAACGTATGTATTATTCAATCTTAAACTTAATGTAGTGTTCAAGCACAAAACGTGACTGGTGAGGAGAACGAAAAATGACTTTTAAAAATGAGTTCATCACACTAAAATGAACTGGAGTCAGAATAAAAATACAAGCTGCTAATTTTGTAACCACCCACTGCACCAGGTGATTTCACTGATTAACTGATTCCATGTGCTCAAAGTGATGTTAATCAGTGAAATCACCTGGTGCAGTGGGTGGTTACAAAGAAAACCTGCACCCTTTTGGCCCTTTCTGGAATCAGTTTGACACCTATGCTGTAGGGAGATGATTCCACAAAACAGGTGCATGATAAGAGAAAGCTTCTGTGGCCTGCAGACTTTTTAGCACCCTAGGGACAGAAAGTAGCCATGCGCCCTGAGAACGCAGAGCCTGGATTGGTACGTAGAGTTTAATTAGGTCATCTAAGTAGGGAGGCGCTAGTCCATGAATAATTTTATATGTTAATAGCAGAACCTTAAAATCCAACCTCACAGAGACAGGCAGCCAGTAAAGATGTGCTAAATGTTAAACTTTCTGCTTCCTGTCAAGAGGCGGCTGGCCGCAACATTTTGAATCAATTGGAGACCCCTAATGCTGGACTGCGGTAAACCAGAAAATAGAACATTGCAGTAGTCTAATCTAGAAGAAACAACACATGAATCAGGGTCCTCAGCATCCGCCACAGACAGGATGAGCCAAATCTTTGCTATGTTTCGCAGGTGGAAGAAAGCAGTCCTTGTAATATCTCTGATGTGGAGGTCAAAGGACAACGTAGGATCAAAAATTATCCCAAGGTTCCTCACTTTGTCAGTGTGATGTATGACACACAAGCCTAGGCTAAGCGTTAACTGGTCAAATCGATGTCAATGTCTCGGTGGACCAGGACCCATCATTTCAGTCATGAACATCTGATGCTGAGAAAGAACATCTGATGCTGAGAAAAGATATAAGATACAGTGAGGAAAATAAGTATTTGAACACCCTGCGATTTTGCAAGTTTTCCTACTTAGAAATCATGGAGGGGTCTGAAATTTTCATCTTAGGTGCATGTCCACCATGAGAGACATAATCTAAAAAAAAAAAAAAAAAAAAAATTCCGGAAATCACAATGTATGATTTTTTTAATAATTTATTTGTATGTTACTGCTGCAAAGAAGTATTTGAACACCTGTGAAAATCAATGTTAATGTTTGGTACAGTAGCCATTGTTTGCAATTACAAAGGTCAGACGTTTCCTGTAGTTCTTGACCAAGTTTTCCCCCACTGCAGCAGGGATTTTGGTCCACTCCTCCATACAGATCTTCTCCAAATCTTTCAGGTTTGGAATTTCAGCTCCCTCCAAAGATTTTCTATTGAGTTCAGGTCTGGAGACTGGCCATTCCACTCCAGGACCTTGAAATGCTTCTTATGGAGCCCCTCCTTAGTTGCCCTGGCTGTGTGTTTGGGGTCATTGTCATGCTGGAAGACCCAGCCATGGGTCAGCGGCAGGAACGGGACAGGAGGTCCTCAAACTGGAGCTCCTGCAGCTCCAGTTATTTGTAGGGCTGCCACAAACGACTATTTTGATAGTCAACTAGTCAACAATTACACTATGTAACACAATTTTTGTTCCTGGCTTCTAAGTGTTATATTTCAACTGCTTATGTCTAAAGTCTATGGAAAAATGACTACATTCAGCACAAACTTTGATTTCATTTTTTTTAACGTTCTAGAAAGTTCTAAAAGTTTCTTGAAATTTCTAGATAATTCTGGAAACTTCTAGAAAATTCTGGACAGTTCTAGCAGTTAAAGAATATTCTAGAAGACTACTCAGTAGTAGTGAAGGCGAATCGAGAATATTCTTGAAAACAGACAAATTTCAAATATTGTCCTGATCACAGAAGCAAAGTTTCTGTGGAATAACAGCTATTTTCTATTTATTTAAGGCATAACAGGTTAGGAAACACACTGGTGTATCCAGGAACAAAACAAAAATAAAATTTGTTACATAGTGTTATTTTTGCGATTAGTCGACTAGCTGGATCATAGTAGAGAAGGTTGAATCTTCGACTGGACTGGGTTGCTTGACGCGAGGACGTTTTGCTTCAAATCGCAGAAGCTTCCTCAGCTAAAATTCTTGCTCTGGTAGTCTGACTTCTGTCTTGACTCTTGTAGAGAAGAATAGGTAAGGAGAAAGAAAAATGACTTCATCACACTAAAATGAACTGAAGTCAGAATAAAAATACAAGCTGCTGATTTTTGTCATTTTCAAAGTTATTATAAGCTGCAGCTATATGTTTTATTCATTTCAAAGTGAGTTACCTCTTATTTTATTCTGATTTATTTATACAAAAAAAAAATATGGGGAGCCAAATCAGCCTGCATTATTCTGATCAGTTTTATCAAAGTTTCCTGCACGTCTGTATTTTTTCCTTCTTTAATAAGAGTTCAGTGTTTGCATTTGCTCCACAAAGTTCCACCTTAAAGACACTAACCACAAAGCTCCACCTTAAAGACACTAACCACAGGTTTGAGGACAAGGGAAGTTAAAATCTTAGCCAGAGAGAAGAAATGGTTTGAGAGAAGGGTCAAGGAGGGCATCCTATGTGAAACAGTTGAAACCCAGCCTTAACCGGGGAGGGGGTCTGAGACACGCTTTGTCTCCTGTTTACAATGGGGTACTCAGGTCAAAGCAGTTTCAGTCTTTTGTTCATGGTAATGAGTCATTCACGTCATCAGGAGAGTCATCAAGGGAGCCATCAGGAGAGGCGTCCGTCCCATCATTAAGAGGGACAGCTGCCCTATCATTAGGAGGGTGCTAACTAGAGCACAATAGTTGCTAATTAGAGCTATTGTTTTAGTCACTAGCCTCTCGGTAGGAGGGGTCTGGTTAGGTTTAAAACTCCAGCTTTTGTGGCTTCTGTTTATTCTTCTCTTGATATACTTTGATATAAACTGATCAGAATAATGCAATGCAGAATAATGAAACGTCTGACCTCTAATTGCAAACAAAGGCTACTGTACCAAACATTAACATTGATTTTCACAAGTGTTCAAATACTTCTTTGCAGCAGTAACATACAAATAATTTTTTTTTTTTTTTTTAAATCATACATTGTGATTTCCGGAATTTTTTTTTTTTAGATTATGTCTCTCATGGTGGACATGCACCTAAGATGAAAATTTCAGACCCCTCCATGATTTCTAAGTGGGAAAACTTGCAAAATCACAGGGTGTTCAAATACTCATTTTCCTCACTGTATCATATCTTTTCTCAGCATCAGATGTTCATGACTGAAATGATGGGTCCTGCCTTTAAGACTGAAATGATGGGTCCTGGTCCACCGAGACATTGGCATCAATTTGACCAGTTAACGCTTAGCCTAGGCTTGTGTGTCATACATCACACTGACAAAGTGAGGAACCTTGGGATAATTTTTGATCCTACGTTGTCCTTTGACCTCCACATTAGAGATATTACAAGGACTGCTTTCTTCCACCTGCGAAACATAGCAAAGATTCGGCTCATCCTGTCTGTGGCGGATGCTGAGACCCTGATTCATGCATTTGTTTCTTCTAGACTGGACTACTGCAATGTTCTATTTTCTGGTTTACCGGAGTCCAGCATTAGGGGCCTTCAACTGGATCAAAATGTTGCGGCCAGCCTCTTGACAGGAAGCAGAAAGTTTAACATTTTAGCACATCTTTACTGGCTGCCTGTCTCTGTGAGGTCAGATTTTAAGGTTCTGCTATTAACCTATAAAATTATTCATGGACTAGCGCCTCCCTACTTAGATGTCCTAATTAAACTACGTACCAATCCAGGCTCTGCGTTCTCAGGGCACATGGCTACTTTCTGTCCCTAGGGTGACTAAAAAGTCTGCAGGCCACAGAGCTTTCTCTTATCATGCACCTGTTTTGTGGAATCATCTCCCTACAGCATAGGTGTCAAACTGATTCTATAAAGGGCCAAGAGGGTGCAAGTTTTCTTTGTAACCACCCACTGCACCAGGTGATTTCACTGATTAACATCACTTTGAGCAGATGGAATCAGTTAATCAGTGAAATCACCTGGTGCAGTGGGTGGTTACAAAGAAAACCTGCACCCTCTTGGCCCTTTCTGGAATCAGTTTGACACCTATTCCCTACAGCAATAAAATAAGCAGATTCTGTATAGACCTTCAAATCCAGACTTAAGACACATTTATTTTCCATCTTGTATGGCTAGCATACTGGCATAGCACGTTACTATGCTTCCTATCATTTTAAACTCATTTTATTAGTAAGCGGACCGGGTCTCAGCCTCAACTTTATCTAAATTCTGGGCCTGTTAGTGAAGCTTGGGGCTAGCAGCCGACGATCACTTTAGTATTTTCTCAGCTTTCCTGTTGCTTAATGCTGATGAATTTTACCTTAGGTGTAGTTTTTCTGGCCGACTGATTCTGCTTTTTACCTTTCTATCCGAGACATGGATGATGTCATGTGCTGGATTTGACGGCTGCATAATTTCTGAAACGGATGTGGAACGGACTCTGCCGTGGTAACAGGCCCACTGAATGGCATGAGGGATGACCCCTGCCTGTGACTGGAAGCCTGCATGTACTTCTCATCAAATTCATATTTTGTTGTTATGTTCTGTTTTGTAAAACTTTGTAAAATCATGTAACTGTTAGAATGGCCTCAGCAGTGGGTCACCCCTCTGAGTCTGGTCTGTTTGAGGTTTCTTCCTCATTATCATCTGAGGGAGTTTTTCCTTACCACTGTTGCCTGTGTGCTTGCTCTTGGGGTTGGTAAGGTTAAACCTTACTTGTGTAAAGCACCTTGAGGCAGCTTTGTTGTGACTGGCACTATATAAACTAAATAAATTAAATTCATTACTTGTACACTATTTGGGTAATACATAAAAACTGATCACGTAGATGCAAAATTAAGGGCTCAATCAAGTATTCATGATTCAGTCAACAACCAACATGACCAACTCCTAACACAAAATGCCCATGCAAAAAATATTTTCTCACTTTTGTTTGATATGAACCAATTCTTCACTGGTAGTGTGACTGTAGCCTCACATCAGCCAGCTGTGAAGAACAAATGATGTTTGGACTCTGAGCATCCAGTAGCATGCCCCCCAAACCCCCAGATGACAAGCAAGAACAATAATAAAAATGTTACCTGCTAAACTTCTTGATGATTTGACCTCTGGTCTTATAAGACTCACTTGTTTCAGATCCTACACTACAAAAACTTTAAGTCACCAGATGTGGCTAACCTAATATTACAACCATAACCCTTCTACAAGACATAAGTATTGAACTTTATATTCATAACCTTTGTATAATTATCCCAAAGTCTGGCACCAACATCCTATCAGTCTGTCAAGTGAGAGTTAACAGGAAATAGCACAATTTAAATAAAACAATACACATAAAACTGCCATAAATGCCATCATCACTCATAAAAAAGCATGCCACTTTTAGTTCTACCCCTTGCATGGTCAAAGGTGACTTATCTGATAGATATGACTGACGTGAACAAGACGACAGCATATCGACAGATAGCATAAGGGAGATTAGATTAAATGATCAATGAGCCAGAATATGGTCAGCAACAGCTACAATTTATTTGTGCTGTAACTAATGACTGTGGGCTGATGATGGACCAGTGGACAGTCTTTATGATTCATCAATCTCTGAAGCAATAAAATCCATTTAATTACTTTTAGATTTTAATCTCTCAGACCAAAGTGAAGCATGCAAATAACTTGTTTTGCCCAACCAACAGTAAAAAATAAAACAAAATATTCAGTTTGCAATGACAAAAAAAAGAAAGGAATCAAGCTACATATTGCAATTTTTCTTGATGAATGAAGTGAAATGAGTGGTTGATTCAGTGTGATCATGTTTTCTGACACCACTTACAGTAGTTTATGTCAGTCTGAAAAGGTCACTAAATTCTAACGAGCAACATAAAGTGACATCTGATTTGTCATTTATTTTTTAGGATCAAAGATTAATCCATTAGCCCAAACATTATGAGAAAACTGTAAAGAATATATGACCTACAGATCAAGGTGACATCCTCAAGTTTCATTTTGTCCAAACAACAGTCCCAAAACCATCCATCAATTTTCTATACCCACCAATCCAATTAAGGAGCCTACCCCAGCAGTCATGGGGCGTGAGGCAGGGTACACCTTGGACAGTCTATTGCAGGGCCATATATAGCCAGACATATATAGCATTCACTCCCCCCCACCCACACACACACCAAAAGTGAATATAAAGTTTTATGTTCACCTAACATGCCTCTCTTTGGATGTGGGAGGAAGCCAGAGCATCCGGAGGGAACCCACGCAAACACAGAAAGGCCCCAGGTGAGAATCAAACCCGTGACCTTCTTGCTGTGAGGCAACAGTGGTAACCATTAAGTCACTGTGCTGCCCAGTCCCAAAACCAAAACATTCAATTTACAATTGATATTGAACAAAGACAGACAGCAAATCCTTGCAAGTGGAAAAGATACATGATAAAAAAAAAGCTATCTTCATTGAATAATAATTACCTAAAATATTTTTTTGAACATTGTTTTTCTGTCAGAGGCTTCAGCACTCCAAATGTGGGTGAACTGAGTGGATGTGGGTTTTGCATCCAGACTACATCCTCTCTCTGCGGCAGACAGATCAGACCATAAATGGTTGTGAACGACATGTAGATAGTGTATTAATATATGGGATTAAATCGGGACAATGTGGGTGTGGAAACGCGTGGGTAGACCTTAAAATAAATCTTTACAAACGGCAGTTTCACAGTCCAAACAACAAGAAGAGTCACAGGTGCGCTGCCTCTTACTCTTACTCACGCACTCTGACCGCGCAGACATCATCATTTTGGGTTAGTTTGGGTTTCGCAGCTTTGCCATTTTTTGAGTGGTATTACTTTTTAAGTCAGGTGCCGACGGTTTGTAACGTTCACGGGTCGCGCACAGTAATAAATTACAACACTGATGACGTTATTGTCGCCCGGCGCCTGCGTATGAATGAAGCTTCCAATCAGATAGAGACGTGAGATCGATGTAGTAACGGATGTGATTCAAGTCACGATGAGCCGTGGACGTCGCGTCGTCTGCGAAAAGCCGAGACAGCTCCGTTCGTAGTAAAACCTCATTGGCAACATCGCGCTTGGATGAGCTGTAGTTTACGTACTGAACGTTTCATTTCCACCTGTCAGCGGCGTTTGTTCAAACATAAGCGTTCACATTTCATCTCAGGTTTTAAGCAGGTGCAGAGAACCACGAAGTCAATTCACTTTAATGCGGTTTAAAAAAAAAAAAAAAAAAAAAAAAAACGAAGGGGGGGTGCAAACTGCGCACTTTAAAAGCGTCTATCTGTCGCTACCGTCCCCGCGTTGAATCTCTTATTTAAATAATAAATTCAACATAAGTGTCGAGTCCGGGGTCTTTTTGTTAACAGCTTGTGATTTTTATCTCTCAGCTACTTTTGTCGCCGTGACATTTAGCTAGAATAGCTTAGCCGCGGAGCCATGAGGAAGTGTCAGTAAGTGCTAGCATGAGCAGTTAGCTGTCAACAGGAACAAACAGTATAGTGACGGCCAAAACAACAAAACATGCACTTACGCTTCGAAATGGCAAAGTCGCTGCTGTTGAGAAGCCCCGAAAGCTTTTAGTCGCAGGCTCCGAAGATGTCGGTGTGACTTTGTGAAGTACTGTCAGTTGCTGTGGACTTCCTGAATGACGGAGCAGCGCGAGCACAACCCCGCGTGCGACTTTGACAGCTCGTGTGATAGGCAGCACGCGCTGGAGTCAGTCTGTGACGATCTGCAGCCTCTAGGCTCAGGAAAAATCAAACCGGTTTTTTTCTTCGTTTTTCCTTTTTTTTTTAAAAAAAACACAATGAGATTATGCAAACAAATGAGACACTCTATGTCTTTAAATCTGTCTTCACTTAAAAGCTGCCCCCGAATAACCGGCGAAAATGTTCAAAGTTTGAAGTCCAACACGCCTACATCTGATTTCCGTTGCAAATCATTAAAGATGAATGGAATCATGCCGACTGGCTTTTACAACTCCCGTGACATCAACCCCACGGCTTGCACAGTGCAATCCTGCCACCTAGTGTTGCTATATAGAAATTCCACTATCTGCGCTTTGTGTTTTGTTTATGAGTACATGACATATATAATGATGATGATGGCATTCGTTTCGGTAGAGACAATGGCAAAAAAGCCAACTACAAAAGCACTTAAAGTGCATGTCTATGCTGGGGTCAAAACTTACCCCAGCATAGACATGTTAGCATTTGCAGTCATTTTTCCAAACAGATCTTTGTGATGTCATACAGTGATAGAGAAACAAGCATCAGGCAGCATGTTGTTGCATCCCCTTGAGATTAGGGATGCAACAAGCGATTATTATTGTAATCAATTAATCGAGAAGCTAATCGATCCATTAATCGTTTGGTCCCTAAAATGTCAGACAATAACGAAAAAATGTCAGTCAATGTTTTCCAGAGCCCGATTATGCCTTCAAATGTCTTGTTTTGTCCACAACCCAGATATATTCAGTTTACTGCCAGATAGGCAGTAAACTGAAACTAATAAAATGAAAGACATCAGAGGGCTAATGCACACCCTCCATACTCTACACAGTACACACCATGATATAAATATATATAAACCAGAAATTACTCGTGTTTTTTAACACTGTACCATGGAGCGCATCCTCACATACTGCCTCTAAGTGGTTTGCCAGCTGCACGGTGCCAAACAGGAAAGAGCTCCGGAGGGTTACCGAAATGGCAAAGATCACTGGGTGACCTCTACCCACACTGGGGGAACTTCATGGCTCTTACTTTCTAAGGAGAACCAACACCATCCTAAAGGACTCATCCCACCCTGACCACTCTCTGTTTGAGCTGCTGCCATCAGGCAGATGGTACAGGGCCAATAAAACAAGTACAAATACATTGAAAAACAGTTTCTACCCAACTGCTGTTAGAGCTTTCAAGGTTCAAGGTTTCTTTATTGTCCCCGTGGGGCAATTTGTTTGCAGCAGTAATTACAAACTTAAACAAACACAACAACAGTACAACTACAACTAAACCATTTACAAATGTGCATTGAGACAGCGAATAGCATTTGGAATCAGGGACTTTTTGAACCTGTTAGTTCTACACCGAGGGACAACATAACGGCGGCCAGATGGGAGCAGTGAAAACTCATGCTAAAGAGGATGAGAAGGGTCAGCTATAATAGCCTTAGCTTTTTTAAGACATCTGACCTTAAAAATTTCATTAAGATCGTTAAGTGAGCCTCTGGTGATTTTACAGCACATCTTCACAATGTCCATAAAATGATTTCGCTGCTTGATGGACAAACAATCAAACCAACAAATGTAAGAAAAGGTTAAAATAGATTCAATAAAACATGAATAAAATATTTTCATAAAGGAAGTGTCCACATGAAAGTTCCAATTCTTCCGTAAAAAATACATGCGCTGGTTGGCTTTTTTACAAACTGCATCCACTTGGGGCTCAAAGCACAGTTTATCATCAATTATGGTCCCCAAGTATTTGTACTCTTGGACCCGCTCTACACACTGGTCATTTATGAGAGCTGGAGGGAGAACAGAAAGTGACCTGCCAAAATTAATAACCATTTCTTTGGTTTTGGTCACACTGATATCTAAAAAGGATGTGTTGCACCAGTCAGTAAAATCTGATAAAATAGCACCATGCTCGAGGTCTTCCTGACATAAAAGTGACACAATGACAGAGTCTTCAGCAAATGTAACAATGTGACGATTGATGTATTTACTCTGACAGTCATTGGTGTATAAAACAAATAAATGAGGAGACAGAACACATCCCTGTGATGCTCCGGTGGAGGAGAAAAGAACATCTGACAGCTGCCCATTCACCCTAATGCGCTGGGACAGCCCAATTAAAAAGTCCAGAAGCCAGCTAAAAATGCTCGGTTCAAAGTCAAAAAGGTTCATTTGTTTATCTGCCAACACATGAGGCTGAATGCAGTTAAATGCAGAGGAAAAATCTACAAAAAGTAAACGAACCAAAGATTTTGCGCCCTCCAAGTGCTTGAAAACCAAATGTAAAAGTACCCCAGTGGCATCATCAACACCTCTACCCGGTCTATAGGCAAACTGTAGAGGGTCGAGTTTGTCTTGCACCAAGTCCATTAGTGATGTCTTGAGCAATTTCTCGAAGGTTTTCATCACTAATGAGGTAAGTGCCACAGGTCGGAAATCATTCAGTTCCTTTGGGGATTTATTTTTTGGAATGGGAATGATAATTGATTCCTTCCACAGACAAGGTACACAATGTAACTGTAGAGACAACTGGAAGATATAAGTGAAAATCTCTGCCAATTGCTCAGCACAGTTCTTTAAAAGCCTACCTCCAATGCCATCTGAGCCAGGACTTTTCCGCTCATTAATTGAACAGAAGGCTTTCCTCACAGCCTCTGTATCAGTTATTACAGCGGGAGGACTGAGAGTAACATCTTTAAAGACAGAAACCTCCTTACTAAAATCATGAACATCAAATCTGTTGTAAAACACATTAAGGTCATTGGAGAGGTCCAGATCAGTTTTCTCATTAAGTGAGACAGTGTCCTTTATTGATGACATTCCCATCATATTTTTCACAGCATCCCATACAGGTCCGGCATTTCCAGCACTCAATAATGTTTCAACCTTATTTTTATAAGAGAACCTTGCAAGTTTAAGCTGTTTTTTTAACTTGCTTCCTTAACTCATTGTACTGCTGAGTGTCTCCTTGGTTAGAAGCAATGTTCCTCTGATTAATAGAAGCCTTGACAGATTTAGAAACCCATGGTTTATTATTAGCAAACACTGAAATGGATTTCTTAGGTATAAGCATGTCTTGACAAAACGAAATGTAACTTGATACTATTTCAGTTAATTCGTTTAAATCCGTGCAAATAATTATAAACACATCCCAGTCAGTGCATGCGAAGCATTCCTGCAGCGCCAGCATCGAGTCTTCCGACCAAGCCGGAACCAATCTTCGCTCCGGCTTGTTCCCCCTCAGGACAGTTTTGTATGTCGGAACAAGGTAAACAGTGTTGTGATCAGTCGAGCAGATGGGAGCCCTCGAAAGCGATTTGTACGCTCCTTTCACGGTTCCAAAGCAAAGATCAAGACATTTGGAATGTCGAGTCGGGCAAGTGACATATTGAAAAAAGTGTCCAAGTGCTTTCCCCGGTTTACAATGGTTAAAATCCCCCATTAAAAGAATAGGAGCATCTGGGGCAAGCCCCTGGGTTCGCCGCACAGACTTTGTTAGCGTCTGTGTGGCTACAGATACAACCCCTGGCAAAAATTATGGAATCACCGGCCTCGGAGGATGTACATTCAGTTGTTTAATTTTGTAGAAAAAAGCAGATCACAGACATGACACAAAACTAAAGTCATTTCAAATGGCAACTTTCTGGCTTAAGAAACACTATAAGAAATCAGGAAAAAAAATTGTGGCAGTCAGTAACGGTTACTTTTTAGACCAAGCAGAGGGGAAAAAAAATGGAATCACTCAATGCTGAGAAAAAATTATGGAATCATGAAAAACAAAAGAACGCTCCAACACATCACTAATATTTTGTTGCACCACCTCTGGCTTTTATAACAGCTTGCGGTCTCTGAGGCATGGACTTAATGAGTGACAAACAGTACTCTTCATCAATCTGGCTCCAACTGCTTCTGATTGCTGTTGCCAGATCAGCTTTGCAGGTTGGAGCCTTGTCATGGACAATTTTCTTCAACTTCCACCAAAGATTTTCAATTGGATTAAGATCCGGACTATTTGCAGGCCATGACATTGACCCTATGTGTCTTTTTGCAAGGAATGTTTTCACAGTTTTTGCTCTATGGCAAGATGCATTATCATCTTGAAAAATGATTTCATCATCCCCAAACATCCTTTCAATTGATGGGATAAGAAAAGTGTCCAAAATATCAACGTAAACTTGTGCATTTATTGATGATGTAATGACAGCCATCTCCCCAGTGCCTTTACCTGACATGCAGCCCCATATCATCAATGACTGTGGAAATTTACATGTTCTCTTCAGGCAGTCATCTTTATAAATCTCATTGGAATGGCACCAAAGAAAGGTTCCAGCATCATCACCTTGCCCAATGCAGATTCAAGATTCATCACTGAATATGACTTTCATCCAGTCATCCACAATCCACGATTGCTTTTCCTTAGCCCATTGTAACCTTGTTTTTTTCTCTTTAGGTGTTAATGATGGCTTTTGTTTAGCTTTTCTCTATGTAACTCCCATTTGTTTAGGCAGTTTCTTACAGTTCGGTCACAGACGTTGACTCCAGTTTCCTCCCATTCATTCCTCATTTGTTGTGCATTTTCGATTTTTGAGACATATTGCTTTAAGTTTTCTGTTTTGATGCTTTGATGTCTTCCTTGGTCTACCAGTATGTTTGCCTTTAACAACCTTCCCATGTTGTTTGTATTTGGTCCAGAGTTTAGACACAGCTGACTGTGAACAACCAACATCTTTTGCAACATTGCGTGATGATTTACCCTCTTTTAAGAGTTTGATAATCCTCTCCTTTGTTTCAATTGACATCTCTCGTGATGGAGCCATGATTCATGTCAGTCCACTTGGTGCAACAGCTCTCCAAGGTGTCATCACTCCTTTTTAGATGCAGACTAACGAGCAGATCTGATTTGATGCAGATGTTAGTTTTGGGGATGAAAATTTACAGGGTGATTACAATGGGCCTTAATTTTCTAAAAGTTGAGGGGGTTTTTTCAACCAAGTACAGCAGACAGACGGTGGGGGGCAGAAACCCTTAGTTCAGAAGGCCTGTTAGACAGGATGAGTAGTTAGAAAATTAGTTGGATTTCAGTAGAAAAGCCTAACCCAAACACAAACCTTACATCTAATTTCAATCGTAAACCCTATTCTTTAACTAATCCCTCATTTTAATTCTAACCCCTGATCTTTACCCTTACCAAAAAGTAGTACATGCAAGTATGTTTCAAGTATACGTCCAGTATACTATTTTTTGGTAAGGGTAACCATAACTCCAGCCCCTAATTTCATTCCACCTCTTAACTCTAACCCCAATCCTTCATTCTAACCCTAACCCTTAATGGTAATATCTAACATGAACCTTAACTTCTAACCCTTAGCTATGACCCAAACCCTTAAACCCCAATTTTAATCCTATTCCCCAAGAGGAGTTTGTGAAACACAATCACGCAATAGTCCATTGTTATACAAATGGCGCCCAGAGTTCACATTGACACGAAATATGCCTGTTTAATTTTTTCTGGCAAACTTATTATACATAGGGAAACTACGATATAATTATTGGTATATTTTCTTTATTTGACACTGCTCTGTAAAGTTTAACTAGTTCAAACGCACACCCCATCTAACGCTTTAATAATATTTTGTATCGCACACAGGCATAAATTAAGGCGCCTTGATACTGTAGGGGGGTCCTGACAGTTGTAGGCTGTGTTCCAAGCTGAAACGCGCTAATCGATTGTTTATGTTGTGTTTGTTTACATTTTGGCAAGCGAACAAATGGCGTCGACCTTATTATCTCCTATGGTAGATTATTACAACGATGAAGAAGAACTTGACAGCGTTGACGACGACGACGACCGAAGTTTCAGAGGAAGAGACTCAGAGGAAGGTAACATTATACCCAAAAGATGTGGTTGGGCTGTGTCTAAAGCTTGGAAGAGCGTCGTAAACAAACAGTTCTAACCCAAATCTGATTGTTGTTTAAATGCATGGAAGTGTTTGTCTGTGGGACACGCCACTTTTGCACTCGCTCTCAAAGCTCGAAAGCAAACGAGTATTTCGCTATGAAGCGTAAACTAAAAGCTACAGCTAACCGACTAGCACCAGATAGTTCCGTTTTTGTCCAAGATGAGAATACGGAGCGTTTCCACTGGACGACGCCTCCACACCCACTCACGTCATACCAACGGTTTAAACGCGAACCACAACGTCCAGAAAGGAGAAAGTTGCGTAGCAACGCACTGCTGCCGGTAAAATGCACATTGTAGCCGCGAAACCGCCTTCTATTAACTTTGGCTAACAAATGCTGTTACCCAGACGGACCGGACAGTCTGCTAACTGGCTAGGTAACGTTAGCCACTGCGTGCCGTGGCCGCTGCTCTTTTCACGCTGTTCACTCAGACAGGACGGACTGCAGTGAATGAAAGACGATGACAGCGCTTAAAGGTCAGCTGATTTCCTTACATTAGCTTGTACGGTAACGATCGGCTTGTTTCATCATGGCTGTATTCTTCCCAAAATATATTGGCTGAATTTTCTCATCTGTAAAGTGTCTGCGGACGGAGCTAAATTGAGCTAGTGCTAACTGAAAAATGAAAGCTGCTGTGTCAGCTCGATGTGACCGGGCCCTGTCCTGCTCTTGTGTCGTGTTTTGAATGAAGTGATTATCGATCGAGTCAGCAAGTGTTTAGAAAGTTAACATTGTATCCTTGATTAACCGGGGAGGGTTTCTTTGCGGAAAACTTATGCGGAAAACTAGTTAACGTTGTCATGCGATTGGACTCTTCTAAAATGGGTCAATTTTACGTGACACACTGCAAACGTAAAGAGGAAATTTCAAGTTAAAATATGTTTTACGCCTGCCTTATGGAAATGACAGTGTCAAACCAGCTACAGGGGCAAAAGCCACATTTACATACATACCTGTCTGACGTCACATAAGGGAGACGGAGCTGTTATGTAGAAAGTGAGTTTGGACAGTTACTCCTCAACATCTCTATTTGTGTTGGTGTCACTAGCTCAGCCTCTGTGACCAATATCATTCTTTGCCTCTGCACTTTGCTCTGTATCATATTTTGTCTTTTCCTCTCTTGCTCTCTTTTGTTATATCTTCTCTGTTAATCCCTGTTTCTCTGTGTGTTTGGCCTCTCTTTTTTGTCTGTCTCTGTCGCAACCTTTTGCTCTGTGTTTTTGATAAATAGTGAAATGGAAAAAAAAAATCCAAATTTGGAAAAAACAGATTTCATGTGTCTCTTGATTTTTCAGATGTGCAGCATGGAATCAGATTCAAATCAGATATGCACATAAATCTTACTTTTACTGGCAGTCAGAACAAGACCTAATAGTATTTTGGACTTAAGATCTAAGTGACGCAAACACTGAAAGCTGATGTTTCTTGTTAGTTTTTGTTTTGGATAAACATCTGTGATTGAAACAGGTCCTGCTATGTTTTAGGTACTGCCTGGAGAGTATGTGAGAGAAAACATGACAGCTGATAAAACAAATGTCTGTGTATGCTGTATTAACAGTTTTAGGTAGGCTAGTTATGCAATCACACAGAAAGAGAGACAGCTTGCTAACTAGGTTTGGGAAGTTGATGAAAATGTATTGAAATCAGCAGTTGATAATAGACTTGATTAGTGGGGCTATGTAGATGTTCTATTTTTAGCTATGTCCTTCAACCTCTTTTGCAGTAAACCATGCTACTGGTATTTCACTTTTGATAAAATTTATCATGTTAAAGTTTGATATATTGAGAAATAACTGTCTAAACTTGCATCCACTTCCTATAGAACAATACTCTGCAGGAGTACCTCCTCTTTAACTATTTCAAGGCATGCTATATTTTTAAGTGTAGTTTCCCTTATCACCACTCTTTTCTTTGTCCAGACACTGAAGATGCTAGTGAAACAGACCTTGCCAAGCATGATGAGGATGACTATGTGGAAATCAAAGAGCAGTAAGTGGTTTACCACCATTTAAAAAAAACCCTTACTAATCAAGCAGTTGGCTCTAGAAAAAATACTTGTATGTTGTCTGTAGTTGCCTTAATTTTGCACAGACCGAAAGGTAGTGTGATTATCAGTATTTTGTTTTCATTGCAGAATGTACCAAGACAAACTGGCCTCTCTGAAAAGGCAGTTGCAGCAGTTACAGGAAGGTAATAACATGCTTTTTTTTTTTTGTAAGATTGGTAAAGAAGGGTTGGGCTACAAATATATAGGCTGGGGTTCAATTCCAGGTGTGTGCTCCAGGGTACCTGTATCTTTAGACTAGACACTTCATATACATCATCCCAGTCCACCCAGCTGTAAATGGATACTGACCTTGTCTGAAGAAGTAACCTGTGATGGACTGAAATCGGGTCCGGAGGAAGTCATACGTGCATATCCACTTCATACAATGTATCTTGGGAATGAACATCAGATGCTTCGATCATAAATATGATCAATCTATCTTTGTTAGTTGGCTATGTACCACAGGCTTTTAAGGTGGCAGTAATTAAACCATTACTTAAAAAGCCAT
Source organism: Thalassophryne amazonica (assembly GCF_902500255.1). Taxonomy (NCBI): domain Eukaryota; kingdom Metazoa; phylum Chordata; class Actinopteri; order Batrachoidiformes; family Batrachoididae; genus Thalassophryne; species Thalassophryne amazonica. The sequence goes on along the minus strand of NC_047107.1, from coordinate 91,284,455 downwards.
CACTTGACCCAGCTATCTTAGCTAATTATAGGCCAATCTCCAACCTTCCTTTTCTCTCAAAAATTCTTGAAAGGGTAGTTGTAAAACAGCTAACTGATCATCTGCAGAGGAATGGTCTATTTGAAGAGTTTCAGTCAGGTTTTAGAATTCATCATAGTACAGAAACAGCATTAGTGAAGGTTACAAATGATCTTCTTATGGCCTCGGACAGTGGACTCATCTCTGTGCTTGTTCTGTTAGACCTCAGTGCTACTTTTGATACTGTTGACCATAAAATTTTATTACAGAGATTAGAGCATGCCATAGGTATTAAAGGCACTGCGCTACGGTGGTTTGAATCATATTTGTCTAATAGATTACAATTTGTTCATGTAAATGGGGAATCTTCTTCACAGACTAAAGTTAATTATGGAGTTCCACAAGGTTCTGTGCTAGGACCAATTTTATTCACTTTATATATGCTTCCCTTAGGCAGTATTATTAGACGGTATTGCTTAAATTTTCATTGTTACGCAGATGATACCCAGCTTTATCTATCCATGAAGCCAGAGGACACACACCAATTAGCTAAACTGCAGGATTGTCTTACAGACATAAAGACATGGATGACCTCTAATTTCCTGCTTTTAAACTCAGATAAAACTGAAGTTATTGTTCTTGGCCCCACAAATCTTAGAAACATGGTGTCTAACCAGATCCTTACTCTGGATGGCATTACCCTGACCTCTAGTAATACTGTGAGAAATCTTGGAGTCATTTTTGATCAGGATATGTCATTCAAAGCGCATATTAAACAAATATGTAGGACTGCTTTTTTGCATTTATGCAATATCTCTAAAATCAGAAAGGTCTTGTCTCGGAGTGATGCTGAAAAACTAATTCATGCATTTATTTCCTCTAGGCTGGACTATTGTAATTCATTATTATCAGGTTGTCCTAAAAGTTCCCTAAAAAGCCTTCAGTTAATTCAAAATGCTGCAGCTAGAGTGCTGACGGGGACTAGAAGGAGAGAGCATATCTCACCCATATTGGCCTCTCTTCATTGGCTTCCTGTTAATTCTAGAATAGAATTTAAAATTCTTCTTCTTACTTATAAGGTTTTGAATAATCAGGTCCCATCTTATCTTAGGGACCTCGTAGTACCATATCACCCCAATAGAGCGCTTCGCTCTCAGACTGCAGGCTTACTTGTAGTTCCTAGGGTTTGTAAGAGTAGAATGGGAGGCAGAGCCTTCAGCTTTCAGGCTCCTCTCCTGTGGAACCAGCTCCCAATTCAGATCAGGGAGACAGACACCCTCTCTACTTTTAAGATTAGGCTTAAAACTTTCCTTTTTGCTAAAGCTTTTAGTTAGGGCTGGATCAGGTGACCCTGAACCATCCCTTAGTTATGCTGCTATAGACGTAGACTGCTGGGGGGTTCCCATGATGCACTGTTTCTTTCTCTTTTTGCTCTGTATGCACCACTCTGCATTTAATCATTAGTGATCGATCTCTGCTCCCCTCCACAGCATGTCTTTTTCCTGGTTCTCTCCCTCAGCCCCAACCAGTCCCAGCAGAAGACTGCCCCTCCCTGAGCCTGGTTCTGCTGGAGGTTTCTTCCTGTTAAAAGGGAGTTTTTCCTTCCCACTGTAGCCAAGTGCTTGCTCACAGGGGGTCGTTTTGACCGTTGGGGTTTTACATCATTATTGTATGGCCTTGCCTTACAATATAAAGCGCCTTGGGGCAACTGTTTGTTGTGATTTGGCGCTATATAAAAAAAAAATTGATTGATTGATTGATGTGCCTGATTCAGGTTGAGACACAGTTGGGAGAATTTGTATTTCATTTTAAAAAATATTCTTTGTGATGTGATGTGGCAGTATTTCACATTTTGATGTCAATCTCTGCATCGGATTTTGGTCTTAGTTTCAAGTGAAATGCTGCTGTTTGACCTGAAAATTGTACAGAAGGTCGAGTTTCATGGTTTTCTTTCAAGATTAATTAGATTTGCGTTTGCACTCACTGGAATGTAGAATTTTGTTGTAGTATTTTTGACATGCTTGCGTCTGTTCCCGGTTGTTTATTGAACTGCTTTGCTTTCAATTGCTTGATGATTTATATATATATATATATATATATATATATATATATATATATCTTATCCTCTGTATTTTGAAGGAAACATTTCAGATCTTGTCCAGTTACTCAGGAGGTTTGGTGTTATATCATTCATCACACTTAAAGGAAGGTTGATAGCACAAACATTGTGCCTGGATAAAACGAGAAGGCATCTGACAAACTGACGATAGCTAACATAACAGCATCCATGATGAAGAGTTTCTGTTACATGGTTAATTGTTTGTTTATTCATAAGCTTTTTCTTAACTGCTGATTTTGCTGTTTCAAGGCAGCACCATCAGCTGTTTGCTGAGCCTCAAGTGAAACGTTATGGATAGTCTGATCCCAGTATCACCATAATATCTCACGCATCTTCAACCACTTCTCCAAGATTGGGTCGCAGGGGCTGGAGCATAGCCCAGCAGTCATAGGGTGTGAGGCAGAGTACACCCTGGACAGGACACCAGTCTGTTGCAGGGCCACATATAGGCAGACATACACATTCACACCTGCACACACTCCTACGGGCAGTTTAAAGTTTCCAATTCACCTAACCTGAATGGCTTTGGATGTGGAAGGAAGCCGTACCATCTAGAGAGAACTCACACAAACATTGGGAGAACATGCAAATTCCACACACAAAGGCCACAGGTGGGAATCGAGCCCATAACCATCTCACTGTGAGGTAACAGTGTTAACCACCACAATATCTGTTGTTGTTGTGTTTTTATTTATTTATTTATTTATTTATTTATTTATTTTTTTTACTCTTTCTCAAGAAATGCTATCATAAAATGTATTATTTTATGTGATTAATGGAACCATTGAATGGATTTTCAGAACTTCCACAATGACTGACTCGTTCTGGCCCATGTTGGCATCTTGTAACAGGCATTTTGACCATAACATAAAATAGACAGTCCAGTCAAGTTGCTTGTAAAGCTTTGTTGCTGATCAGAGTCCTGGTGGCCACTCAGACCACTGTTGCTCATCTCTTAAGGAATGGTGGTAATTAGGGTTGGGTATCGAGAACCAGTTCTTTTCGGGTATTGTTAAGAAATTATTCGATCCACTGAGATCAGTAGTCTTTTTGCTTAAGGATTCCCTTATCGGTCCTTCAGAGCGGCCGTTGGTTTTGAGGGTGTTTGTCGGGAAAATGTTCATTTAGCCACATTGATTACAGAACCTGCAGCAGCTCTGTAATCAACCGCTTCTGCAGCGTGGCTTCACTTTGAAGTGTGAACCAATGAAGCAGTGCTTTGATCCGCTGGGTTGTTGGTTCTTTGATTCGCTGCTCCTCATAAGCGGCAAGTCCGATTTTAACCCCTCTCAAAGCCGTTAAAATATGTCAATCATGAGTCACTTTTATATTGATTAAAGTCACTAACTGGGAGTCTTGTCTTGTTGCAGTCAAGAAACGAGAATTGTCCTCTGTCCCGTTGGCACAGCTCCAAGCGCTGCATGGCTCTCTGCCAGGACAGAGTCCGGTCAGAATTAATAACTTCAAAATGAATTGCCACTTTAAATAAAATGACATCTCTTTCCAAACGCTGTAATACAGACAATAAACTACAATCGACTAAAACGTTTTTTCCTCCCAAAGTGGGACGTCCTGTGTTCCTTATGAATTGCATTCTGACGTGCAGCACAGTCGGCTGCAAGAGCTCAGCTCAGAGGTATGGAAAGACATTCATGCCAGTAATGTCTGAAATGAAATGTTTTTGAAATGCTTTTAGGGGAGGTGATGGTCTAGTGGTTAAGGTGTTGGGCTTGAGTCCAGAAGATCATGGGTTCAAATCCCCACCTGACTGGCAAATCACTAAGGGCCCCTATTGCTCCCGGTGTGTAGTGAGCGCCTTGTATGGCAGCACCCTGACATCGGGGTGAATGTGAGGCATAATTGTAAAGTGCTTTGAGCGTCTGATGCAGATGGAAAAGCGCTATATAAATGCAGTCCATTTACCATTTTGACAAAAACTACAGATTTTGTTTATTTCTATTTATGTCCAGAGATCAAGGATCCACCATGTAGAGTTTATGTCCAGAGTTTAATGATCCAGTGACCAATTTCATATTTATTTACTTTAAGACTCAATAAAATGTTGTTGACATAGAAAACCTGCAAAGCATACTTTTAGTACACAGAAAATTCACAAGAGGTATCAATAAGGGAATTGATAAGGAATCGGGTCTATAAGTTGAATCGATAATGGTAAAATCTTATCAATACCCATCCCTAGTGGTAATTGCAGATGCTTACAGGTACGCTGCAAGAGTATCAGAAGAGGATGAAGAAGTTGGAGCAGCAGTACAAAGAGAGGGTTCGAAATGCAGGCAAGTTAGTCAATGTGTGTCCTTTCTCTTAGCTGCAACAGCACTTTTGAGCTTTTATTTCTAAATGTTTAAAGTGTTTTCTGTTTAGTTTATGTTCTAGTGTAAATCTTTTGGGGGTAGAGGCTCCACTGGCATCAGACTTCAGATTTGCAAAAGTTAAAATTGATTAAATTTATCCTCAATGAAATCAGCCTTTTGTATTTATGAGAAGGAGAGATACATTTCTTTTGTCTGCTTCCCATCTGTAAAGTTTTCTCAGCTTTTCTGTTAAATTTTAGTTCAATGAATTATATGGTTGTTGTTGACTCAAGTTTATGATACTATAAATACAGTCAGGTCCATGCATAGTTGGACAGTCACACAACATTTGTATCTTTATCACTGTACCGCATTACAATGGATCAGCGTAAGTAAGTCCTTTTGGCTTGGTACTTAGTTGGGATGCCATTCCTGATGCAACTCCATATTGCATAGAGGATGGGGTTTGAACCGGGACCCTTCTGCACTGAAAACAAGTGCACTTACCCACTTGACCACCACTCCTGCTGTAATTACAACTACAAAAATGGATCAAAATGTTGTTGTAGTGTAGACTGACAGCTTTAATTTGGTTCAGGTGTTTTGTTAACGCAGGGAAGGAAACTAGAAGGAGGTATCTAGCATTTTCATTCAGCTGTTTACCACAAAATGCCAAGAAGTTTTCAATTTTGGTTACAGAAATCTTGAATTTTACAGGATAACATTGCAAGCAGTGTTGAAAGGGAAGGGTAGCTCAAGAACGGTTATCGAGAGTGGACCAAAGGAACATAGAAAAGTAGATGAAAGATTGGTTCTGCAAATACTGTCACCTGATCTAAAAACAAAGGGATTTATTCCTGCTTTGAATTGACTGAAAATGCACACAGTCAAGCCAAAACTTAAAAAAACTGTTTCAAATATATATTTTCTGATTCGCACCTGTGTGATGGACAAAGGGATCTACAAGGGGCAACTGAGAAGATTGAAGCCTGACACAGAAAAAGTAGTGTGTGGTTCTCCATGTTTTGTATTCTGAGAAATCAACATTTCTCAAGTGTGTGTGAAGTTTTTGACTAACACACACACACACACAGTTGTGTTCACCTGACCTCTAGTGCCATCATGCTATATATTTCTGGGGAGAGCCCTGTTAATGTATTAAAAAATGCCTGTAATTCCTAATACTTTAAACCCAGCACTACTCAAACACTGATTGTTTTATCTCCATTGTGTTGGTTTTCAGGTGCAAAATTAGAAAAAATCATGTCACTGTTGAACTACTTGTACTGTGTGCTGTTGTATCATGGATTCAGTTATTTGCATTTTTTTTTTTTTTTTTTTTTAAGTTTTTGCTCACAAGGATGTTTTAAAAGTATTCTAAATTATGACTGCCTATGCTGTTCATGTGACCTTTTCAGGCAAAAGTAAAAAAAAAAAAAGTACGTACACAAAACGGCAAAGAATAAAGGAGTGATAATGATCAAGGGTGATATTTTTCTGGCTTGCATTTGAGTTGGCGTGATGCACTTAAAAGGATTTTCATATGGTCAGTTCCTCTTGCTATATGACCGAAGGCTGCACCCTGTTTTTCAAAGTTTCTTTTGAGTCTGCGGCCTAACCGCAGTTGACTTTTTCTATGAAAAGACTGGCTTGGATTGTCTGTAATTACAAGAAAAAAATGTTTGACCTATGCAAATAACCAACTGTTTTTCTTTTTTTGTTTGTTTTTTCTTTTACAGAGCTATTTCTCCATCTGGAGGTGAGCACAATTGATCTCACTGACTAGCCACAGGTTTATGCATGAATTACCTTAATTTCTGTGTTATTGTAAGATAACTCTTCCTCTTGTTCCCGTCTCGCTCAACCTTTTACAGACAGAACAGGTGGAGAGGAACTATATCAAGGAGAAGAAGGCAGCAGTGAAGGAGTTTGATGATAAAAAGGTTGAACTAAAGGAGAATTTAATCGCAGAGCTTGAAGAGAAGAAAAAGATGATTGAGAATGAAAAATTAACAATGGAGCTGACAGGCGGTAAGAGCCAGAGGTCGATTTGACAAAGATGTTGGTGAGCAGAAAGGAAAAAATATCTGAGAGGGTTGATGTTTCTCATGGGGATGAAAGGTTTTTCTTTTTAAATCTTTATTTTAAAGTTTAATAGCCAGATATGATTGTCTGTCAGAGCATTGACTTGTAGCATCATATTCTTGTTGAAATCTTCTTTTTGTTATTTTCATGGAAAACTATCAACCACAGAAGATTTGATGTTTCCACAAGATTTTATCACAGAATATGTGTAGGCATGTCGATGTCCTTCTCTTGGCATGGTTTTCATAATAGGTGGGTTGGGCTGGGGTATAACCTGCATATTGCCACAGTGACTGCTGCACTGTCAGTGGGCCTAATGTTACTAACCAATACCTGCTAATTAGTACTAATGGTACTAACATACCAATTAAGTATGGTAATACTAAAATTTCACTCAACATAAATACCACAGCACCAATTTCTTAGATTGTCCTTTAGTACAATTTACCACACACAACATATTGGCTTAAATATTTGTAATAAATCTTATAATATGTAATATGATACACCAACAGAACTGGAAAACCCTCCATGATGTCTTCAGTAGAGGGTATGCACAAGGCATAGTCAAACCCAGAAGCCAGCGGTATATCACCATGCTTGATGGTAAAGCGATGGCAGCTTTGTTGTCCGTAAACTGCGTTGTCACATCTCACTAGGTGGACAATGGGACAGTCCACATGTGACATCATGAATCAAACAGTTTTAGACTATTTCAAGCTTGTCAGAGCTCCAGTTTTATGAACAAAACTTTAAGGCTGAACCAACGGTGTGTCACATCTCACAAGGTGGACAACAATCAATCAATCAATCAATCAACTTTTTTCTTATATAGCGCCAAATCACAACAAACAGTTGCCCCAAGGCGCTCCATATTGTAAGGCAAGGCCATACAATAATTATGAAAAACCCCAACGGTCAAAACGACCCCCTATGAGCAAGCACTTGGCAACAGTGGGAAGGAAAAACTCCCTTTTAACAGGAAGAAACCTCCAGCAGAACCAGGCTCAGGGAGGGGCAGTCTTCTGCTGAGACTGGTTGGGGCTGAGGGAAAAAACCAGGAAAAAGACATGCCGTGAAGGGGGGCAGAGATCAATCACTAATGATTAAATGCAGAGTGATGCATACGGAGCAAAAAGAGAAAGAAACAGTGCATCATGGGAAACCCCCCACAATCTACGTCTAAAGCAGCATAACCAAGGGATGGTCCAGGGTCACCCGATCCAGCCCTAACTATAAGCCTTAGCGAAAAGGAAAGTTTTAAGCCTAATCTTAAAAGTAGAGAGGGTATCTGTCTCCCTGATCTGAATTGGGAGCTGGTTCCACAGGAGAGGAGCCTGAAAGCTGAAGGCTCTGCCTCCCATTCTACTCTTACAAACCCTAGGAACTACAAGTAAGCCTGCAGTCTGAGAGCGAAGCGCTCTAATGGGGTAATATGGTACTACGAGGTCCCTAAGATAAGATGGGACCTGATTATTCAAAACCTTATAAGTAAGAAGAAGAATTTTAAATTCTATTCTAGAATTAACAGGAAGCCAATGAAGAGAGGCCAACACGGGTGAGATATGCTCTCTCCTGCTAGTCCCCGTCAGTACTCTAGCTGCAGCATTCTGAACCAACTGAAGGCTTTTTAGGGAACTTTTAGGACAACCTGATAATAATGAATTACAATAGTCCAGCCTAGAGGAAATAAATGCATGAATTAGTTTTTCAGCATCACTCTGAGACAAGACCTTTCTGATTTTAGAGATATTGCGTAAATGCAAAAAGGCAGTCCTACATATTTGTTTAATATGCGCTTTGAATGACATATCCTGATCAAAAATGACTCCAAGATTTCTCACAGTATTACTAGAGATCAGGGAAATGCCATCCAGAGTAACGATCTGGTTAGACACCATGCTTCTAAGATTTGTGGGGCCAAGTACAATAACTTCAGTTTTATCTGAGTTTAAAAGCAGGAAATTAGAGGTCATCCATGTCTTTATGTCTGTAAGACAATCCTGCAGTTTAGCTAAGGCAGTCCACATGCGACATCATGGATCAACAGTTTTAGACTTTTTTTTTTTAGCCTGTCAGAGCTCTGTAAGGCTGTTTTAATTAATGATCGCTAAAGCCTGACCAGCGTTTTGTGAATGAATGCACAAACTCCAGCATTTGTGACAAAACAATGACAGTCATTAAAGCAAGTTACTTTGGTATGAAAAGTATTTATTTTACTTGCATATCTCACTAACCAGGAGGAACAACATAAACTAACCCGTGCACTGTGGATGTGCGGAATTTTCCTTGCTGTCGTTCAAAAAACAAACGGTGCACAAAGCAACTCATCTTTGCTGTGATGATCTGAGACATGTCTTACGATGAGCTTGTTCATGGATCCCGCAACAAAGTATTTGTATCCCTGACAAAATAGTTGTACTGTATATCATGGACATATTTGCATGCCAGCAGCTCCAAAAACATCTGCAAACGAGCGATCAGAGATTTCTGATGTCTGCCAATCTGGATCCAGATCACCTCCAACATTCAGTGGAGTCTTCCATGCCCCAATATGTATCTGTGGTGCAAATTTGGTGAGAATCCGTGAAGTAATTTTGACGTAATCCTTCAAAGCGTATATAAAGTGAAATCTTGATCCAGAATCCGGATCCAGATCACCTCCAACATTCAGTGGGGTCTTCCATGCCCTAATATCTATCTGTGGTGCAAATTTGGTGAGAATCTGTGAAGTAGTTTTGAAGTAATCCTTGAAAGCCCATATAAAGGGAAATCTTGATCCAGATCGCCTCCAAAATTCAGTGGGGTCTTCTATGCCCTAATATTTATATGTGGTGCAAATATGATGAGAGTCTGTGAAGTAGTTTTGAAGTAATGCTTCAAAGCAGGTGGAATTTTGGAATGTTCAGTTGCTGTAAACAGTTGAATTCTTTCAGCCATCTGCGTCCCTACATATGAATGAACAGTAGAATCAACCAATCATATAACCTGAACTGCATTAAGAAATGCGTAATCGTGAAAATAATGTCATGATGTTCATACGCGGCAAAATTAAATTGGAGCATGTGTGGAAAACCTCCGTTTGTATACGGATTTCCGTCAATTTGTTTCCATGTTCCGTTTATATCAAATGGGGTGGAAACCACTTGCCATTTCCTGTATACCCTTAAAATATTGGCAGACCAATTTAGTACATTGTTTAGGTGAAATATGCTTGACAGAATTTGAAAACAAAATTGGCAATAATAATATTTAAAATTTTTTTTTTCTCTCATTTATATAGCACCAAATCACCATAGAGTTGCCTCAAGGCGCGTCACACAATTAAGGTCTAACCTTACTAACCCCCAGAGCAACAGTGGTAAGGGAAAAACTCCCTCTGAGGAAGAAACCTCAAGCAGACCAGACTCAAAGGGGTGACCCTCTGCTTGGGCCATGCTACAGACATAAATCACAGAACAATTCACAAAACCCATATACAGGAAATGCTGTTGGTGCACAGGACAGGGGGGTCGTCAGCACAAATACAACTCCCATCTCTGGAACGAATCAGGCATCAGAAAGACAAGAAATGCTGTATAATTTGCCAGCATTAATCAACAAGAAAAACAGAAGAAATACTAAGGTGATTGCTGGCCACTACCCCTAAACTTCACTAAAAGACACAGAATTTAGGTAAAGTTGAGGCCGCGGCTCGCTCCGTTTACCAATAAAATGAATTAAGAGTAAAAAGCGTAAGACAAAACTATACCGGTATGTTAGCCATACAACAGGGAAAATAAGTGCATCTTAAGTCTGGACTTGAGTCTCCACAGAATCTGGCTGTTTTATTGATGCAGGGAGATCATTACACAGAACAGGGGCATAAGAGAAACCTCTGTGACCTGCAGACTTCTTATTCACCCTAGGGACACAAAGTAGTCCTGCACCCTGAGAACGCAAAGCCCAGGTCTGTATGTAAGGTTTAATTATGTCAGCTAAGTAGGGAGGTGCCAGTCCGTGAACACTTTTATAGACTAGTAGCAGAACATTAAAATCTGATCTCACTGGGACAGGAAGACAGTGAAGGGATGCCAAAATGGGTGTAATGTGGGCGAACTTTCTGCTTCGTGTCAAAAGTCTGGCTGCAGCATTTTGAACCAATTGGAGACCCCTAATGCTAGACTGTGGTAAACCAGAAAATAAAACATTGCAGTAGTCCAATCTAGAAGAGATAAATGCATGGATCAGGGTCTCAGCATCAGCCATAGACAGGATGGGATGAATCTTCGCTATATTTTGCAGGTGGAAAGCAGTCCTAGTAATATTTCTAATGTGGAGGTCAAAGGACAGTGTAGGATCAAAAATTACCCCAAGGTTCCTCACTTTGTCAGATGATCCACGGTATCAAATGCAGCACTGAGATGAATGAATGAATGAATGAATGAAAACTGTTTATTTCGAACATTTGATACAACAACAATTACAAGATAGATCAGTAAAGACAACAACAAAAAAGTTCCTACTGTGTACCCAACATGTCCGAAAAGGGGTAGGGTGAAGCATCAGCTTATTTATCCCTACCCCTTCTTCCCCACAACCATTAATACCCTTTGCCACATATACACATAAATTCCTACACACCTAAACCGATATCAATATATATATATATACATATATATACACATACACATACATATACACATCAACATACATACACATATACATATATACACATATATATACACAAACATAAATATACACCTACACATACCTACTTACATGCAAAATACTATATATTTACAAGCCGAAACAAAAACACCCTAACCCTCATTAAGATCTAACAGCACCAGAGTATTTTAATAGTTTGTTTAATAATAGTTTACAAATGAATGTACTACTCTGTGCTACTCCTACTTCAAATTTTGACAGTCTACTCTTTGCTACCATAAAAGTAACTGAAACTGTAGCCGTGCCTTGTTGACATTGGGCCTCATTATTGTTGTGGTTACGGGTTGCTTTTCCACCACCTTCAGTAGAACTGTAGCGCACATCTTGATGTCACAACTGTGGGGCACAATAAAGCAACATGGTTCAGACTCATATCACAGCTCCCAGAAGCACTGACTTCTGTGTTTTCTGAACATCTGATCATTTCTTGTCATGTTTCACAGTTCAGGCTGTGATTCCCCCCCCCCCCCCCCCCCCCCCAACCCTGCCTTTACTGTATAATGCCTGCTTACAAGAAGGAGATACATGGAGAAAGCAATGCACTAACCCTGCCAATAGGGGTCAGTAGTGCTATATGATGAACAGGGACCTGTAACTATCTGATGTGAGTTGATAACTGGGCTCTTGTTCAACAGAAAACATGTTCTGGTGTTTTTTGTGTGTGTGTGTGTGTGTGTGTGCGCAAAAAAAAAGAAAAGTACGGTAGTGTGGAAAAGAGTCCAAAGTCATGTTGGGACTCCACCATATCCAACCATAATAGTGTCCTCAGGAAAATCTTTTTTTTTTTTTTGGTGGGGGGGGGGTTTGTTCTTTGCATCATTTGGTCTTGATTGCCCTCATCCACAGACTCCATGGAGGTAAAACCCATCATGACTCGGAAGCTGAGGAGGCGACCCAATGATCCAGTCCCGATACCGGACAAACGAAGAAAACCTGCACCAGATATCCTTTATACAGAAGTGTTTGCTTCAGTGCATGTTGTATTTGTCACTTTAAAGTGTAGGTGACACCAAAAAATGTGCACAAATCAGTAAAAATGATGTAATGTTGATATTTAAAAAAATCCTGAACAATGAAAGTCGATAAGTGCGTAGGTGAAGGATAAACTACAGCTGTCTGAAGCCTGCACTCTATTTCAGACCTCAGCCGCAGCCATATTGTTGCTACTTCATCACTGGAACAGCACCTGCTGATTCATGCCCAAATCAGTTGTAAACACGGTGGATGTCGAGCTGTTTTCAGACTTTTTTTTTTTTTTTTTTTTTTTAAATAGTGTGGAGGGTATTTTTTTTTTTTTTATAGAGTCCAGTCTGAATAAGCTGTGGAGGACACAGCCTTATGGGTTTGAGCCTTATTGAGACCACTATGAGGGAGGAAAAAACTTGGAGGAAAACCTTCACTCTGACAACAGTGACATTATTGGCAGAGTTCAGAAGACAGAATGGTGATTCTAAAATTAAAAAAATAAATAATGCAGGTGATTTCAGCAGGAGATGATATTTTTTTTGCCAACTCTTTGATCTAAACAACTGATTAAAATAGTTTTGGTGATGGTGTGGATTTTTTTTTTTTTTTTTTAGAAAAATGTACATTCAAATCTGAAAAATGTCACAAGGGACTAAAAATATCAGCTATTTTTAAAATAAGTATTGTTTTCTTCTTGAATAGCGTAACATTATTATTAAACATTAAAACCATTTGCACAAGGAGAAAAGAGGTCATCTTCATTTTGATGAAAACGTGAAAATATTTTAATTTGTTGTCCTGACAGAAGAAAAGCCCATGATGGTTCGAGTCGCTGCTGTACTGATGCGTGGCCGACCACTTTCTCCTTCTTGTCCAATGTCGGCATGCCAGGAAGTTCCTGGTTTTTAGTGGCACGCAGTTTAAAATCCGAATATTTATCTCTTCAAGAACTGCACACCAGGAAAGGATACATTTCAAACTGTTGCTTAATTTTAGTCTTAAATATTCATGAAAACATGGCATTACATGTCACTTACACTTTAATGACTGACTGGTGGAGGTCAGCTGCTTCTTTAGTGTGTCATGTTTTCAACACCTTCCTTAACTCTGCAAACCTCAGTTAAATTATTTGTTAACAGATGAACAGATCATGGAAGACCTGAGAACACTGAATAAGGTACGTTTCTATCATCATAAATGTCTCGGCTGCCCTTTGTTGAATTTCTTTTAAAATTTTGACTTCTTGTCTTTCCAGCTTAAATCACCAAAACGTCCAGGTTTGTTTGCACCTCACTTTCACTTGTTCTGCACATGTTTAATGTAACATTTATTGTTTGGCCCACCGCTGTAGCGTCACACTGTTTTTGTTTGTGATGATCTTCCACCTTCAGTCTCCCCGTCGTCTCCAGAACACATTCCCTCCGCTCCCATGGAGAACCCGTCCCAGCGCTATGAAGCCCGCATCGAGGAGGGGAAACTATACTATGACAAAAGATGGTGTGTGTGTGTGTGGGGGGGGGGGGTGTCTTTCAACTTGCTTTGTTGCATTTAATGTTTTTCTTATAAACAGGACATGACACATGTTGCCACTAGATGGTGACATAGACAGTAATGTATTTAATTCTTCAAAAGCCATTACACAGCTTCATTGACGTAGCCTCTTTTTGTCTGGGCTACCGAAAGATGTATTAACAGTGAATAAGTGCCGATGCTTGAAGCCACTATATAATGAATATTTGATGAAGATGGTTGGATTATATCCAGAGCTGCATTCATTCTACTTTAATGCAGTTAATTCAAAGAAAATCTTTGAGAAGCCAGGGCTCTCATCACTTCTGTTAGAGAGGATGGTTCTGCATCATGTGTTAATATGTGCATAAACTGTTTAAAGAAATAGTGAAAGAAAAAAGTTCTCCGCCTGCTGGTGACTCACCTTCTGAACACAAGCCATTCCACTTGCTGCAATTTTATAGACAAAAACCAACACCTTCTATTTTGTTTGGCCTAACCTGCCCAAACCAAAATTAATGATGTTGAAGATTTAATCAATGGTTGACAGGAATGTACTTACCAAGGATGGCTAAAGGTGCCCTGACACGAGCATGTTTTTGATTCATGCAACAGCACGACCTGTGTCGTGATGATCCCACCTGCTGTGTTCACAGCTGGACGCCGTTCTTTGTTTTGTGCTGGACGCTGCGTATATAAAATAATTATTTTGTGGCGGATTAATCTTTTTTTTTTTTTTTTTTTTCTGCAAGTTGGCCGTTGAAAACGGCTTAAATCACTTCCTGGATCACAGAGGAGGCTGCAGCCGGAGCTGTTCGCACGCGCGCACCTAATAAGCTGCAGAAAGCATTTTGAGCCGTCTTAAAAGGTCATTATTTGACTTGTTTACATTGTCTTGGATTGACAAAACAGTTGCATGTTTTTTTCCTTCTTGTGTGCAGCTGTAAAGGTATTTATTTTTATGTTTATAACAGATTTAACTTCTTGTTATAATCCTTCAGACGAGCTGCGCTCTGATGCGATCCGCTGATGTCACCACTCGCTCTGTTCACTTCTGGTTTACTCCACTTGACAAGCTGCACATCGTGTTGTAGATTAGATCGCGCCACAAAGCACGACATTTGTGTGTGAGATTTTTTTTTAACATTTCAAAATTCTCTGTGCACAATAGCACGCACCGGCGACCCTCTGGCGTCCTGTCTGCACCAGTTAAAGGTGAGTTTACTTTCCAGCATGACACATCATGACACAGGTCGTGATGTTGCGTGACTCAAACATGCTCGTGTCAGGGCACCTTAAGTCTCCTTTCTGGTTTTCACATCTACTGTCACCATAAGCAATAACATGGTATTGCTGTAAATTGATTTCAGCAATACCATGTTTAGAATGATCAGCCCATTTATTAAAAAAAAAAAGACAGCTGACAACACTGGCACAGTGCAGCCAGAACCATAAGTATTTGGACAGTGAGTTTTCTTTTTTGGGGGGGGTGTGTGTGGAATTTATTTCCCATGTACATACAATGTCATTGAAAAGAAATTGGAAAGATGTGTGTTTCTTGTGTGGACCTTTATCTTTTTTTCTTTTTTAGGGGGTGGGGAGATATGAATTGCTAATTTAGGAATTACAGCCATTTTTATGCACAGCTCCTCCCTTTTATACTCCATAAGTAATGGACAAATTAAATGTAAGGATTACTGCTGACAGGACTGATCATTTTTATAATCGGTTTCAAAACATGTCTGGTTGGATACTTGAATATTACCAGGTCACTGAATAGGTTTTGGTTTTAATTTACATCAGACATTGCAAACCGTGTGGTACTACATGGTAAAGTTCTCAAAATTTGAGTGACTGTGTGTGGAGAGTGGTGAGGGAAGCCACCAAGACACCCTTGTTGGCCTATAACTGAAAGATAGTGCTTTTGTGTGTTTACTCATCAATTACTATATTCATCTTGATGGCAAAGGATTTTCTCAAAAACAAGACATTAAATGAATGCTATAGTTTGCCAGAAGGCAAATTGGAGACTTGAGCCTAGATTTGATCTGTTTTCTTTTATGTAAATCCTTATGACACAGACAGATGAAGAGCGATTACAGTCTCATATGCACACAAACACTCCTAATGATGCTTGTGAGGTTGGTACAGGAGGTTGCCCCTCCTTTTCTTTCAGTCAATATACTTTATACTGTGAATACTGTCATGTATTTGCTAGAATTCTGGAAGCGTAGCACAATCTGACATTTCCCCACTTTGGGTACAGGCAGGAGGTTAAAAAGGAAAATATTGCAGCAAAGTGCTTCCTTATTGCTGTGAAACATAAGGTGGTTACAGAAGAAGTTACAATGGAAAGCCAAGAGGTTTGTTGCCAGATGGTGTCATTAGCTGCCACTAAGACAGCTGTACTGCTGCAAAGCTTTTGCAAGGAACCACTCATGCTTTATCCATCAGCTAGTCCATAATCATCTTTTTTTTTGCCAGGCTCTTCTACTGTGTTTGTTCTGTCCTCTGACAATTTAAGACCATTTAACATAATATGTATAAGTTTTTGCTTAACTGTCTAATTGTCAGGAGGAATGTGACTTATTCTTCTTGGTGAAATGATGTTTGACTCATTTCCTGAGTGCAGTTAAGCAGTCGCTCACGGTGGATGCTGAATTGATACTGTGTGTGTTGGCAGGTACCACAAGAGCCAGGCCATCTACTTGGAATCAAAGGACAACACAAAGATTAGCTGTGTCATCAGCTCAGTTGGGACAAATGAGGTAGGTGGCTTGTGTGTGTGTGTCCGTCCAAAAGTGATGACTGGATTTCTTTGGTACTACAAAGAGGATCTTTGTGAACTGTTGGAATGACTTTGTGTCATGATTACTTGAGGATAGGGCTGCATTTTCTGATACACCACTTCAGCATCATCATAATGTGTACATGCACAAAAATCACACCGTGTGATGTTATGTCCAGAAAGGCTAATTAAATCAAACACATCACCCAGCAACTCTTCCTCACTCACTCATCTTCAACTGCTAACTCCAATTAAGGGTCATGGGGAGCTGGAGCCTGTCCAGCAGTCTTAGGGCGTGAGGAGAGGTACACCCAGGGCAGGACGCCAGTCTCTCGCATGGCCACTCTTGTTCCTTGGTTTAAAAAACAAACAAACCCTGTTCTCATCATGCGTGCTTAATCTATGAGGGGTCTAACATAACGTACCATCATTTGCTTCAATTTAAGGGTTTGCATGCATTGTGACCCCCCCACCTGCTAGAAAGCAACATGCAGTTGCATGTCAAGTTAACTGCAGGTTGTCACAAACGTCTGGTGCTTGTCTGTACCCTTCATTGATTTTTTTTTAATTTTTTTTTTTTTTTTTCTGCAGTGTGCATGTTTGAGTGTCGGTGATGATGTTGGATTTCTTCTGTATTTCAATGCAGCTGCTCCACACCACTTAACTAAGCACTTAAATCTTCAATATTCATGCTAAAATGCCAGTGTGTGCTACCAATGTGCCTGCCCTCCAATGGCGAAAGTTGAACTGTGTTCTATTGTAAGTCAGTGGACCATCGACCAAACGTCAAACTTGCCCAGTACAAAGTCCCACTACACTAAGCTATGGTGAGCTGTGTTGAAGATGGGCAATTTGGACCCCTGGAGCGAACCTTCTCTGCTGTGTCACAGATTTTTGAGAATCTGCTACGTTGGCCAGCATCAGCCACTCCCCATAATAGTGTGAATGGGTCTATAGATGGCTACTTTGAAAAGTGTGAAGAGTGTACCAATTGTCTGACTGTACAGTTGCCATCCAGGACCTGGTGTAGTTCTGTAGTGTGGCCTCTTGAATTGTGATGAAAAAAGTGTAATTTACTAACTTCTTCGGTGTTATCATTAGGATTGGGAATTAAGAACTGTGTGCCTCTGTAGTCTTTCGATTCCTCTTCTTATCACCACCATGTTTTTCTGAAGGTTTGGCGTGAAATTTCATGCAAAAAAGGAACACAACTGTAATGATGCTGAAATCCTGTTGGTCAGTATTTTTCCACACAAAAAAAATTGTGAATCGATTATTGACTGACAAATTATCAGAATTGATAATGACATCAGTATAGATTGACACCTCTTCAGTTCTCATCCCTAATGATCACAAATTCAAAATCAGTTTATTTCAGACAGATTAGCTGATAGAGTAGTGCTCTAAATGTTTTACTATACCTTAGTAACATTTGTATTACTGTTAAAATGTGCACAGCTATGGAAGCAGTGATTTACTGAATGAAGCACACAAACCTGTTTACACTCTCCAGGCATTTGGCAACTGAGCAGGATGTGTGAAGAACAAGTTTTTGTGTCTCTTTGTTTTGCTGGTTTGGCACTAACATTGCGGTAAAGCCTCAGGGAGTCGTCATTGATGGGTGGGGTTGGGAGAACCCTCAGTAGTGAAGGGTTTAGATGACATGGAGGGCAACCTCATTTGTTCTGCTAATGAGGGTGAGCAGAGATACCAACAAATTTTATCCTGACATGTCATTAAAGTGTATTTTGAAATACTTTATTTCTATGTTGCTGTGCTGAGGTTTTTGTCTCTTTGACGGTTAGATTTGGGTGAGGAAGACAAGTGACAGCACAAAGATGAGGATCTACCTGGGCCAGCTGCAGCGAGGAGCGTTTGTCATCCGTCGACGGTCAGCAGCCTGAAATATGACTACCACCCCAATTATCTATTCATTCCTTCATATGCCGTCTCTCTATTTTGATGCATCTGTTTATTTTGAAGACATGGTCTCTTAGTCATACTCTCTGCTGTGCACGTCGACAGACTTTGATGGCCAAGGATGTTTCTTCAACTTTGAGATGGTTTTCCAGACTAAACCAAAGGCCCACAAAGTATTTAAAAATAATAATTATAATAAAAAAGAAGTGGAAAACATCATTGTTATCCTGTCACATGCATGAAGGTTGTCTTCAACAAAGACTTGACTGGTTTTTGTTTTCTGCTGTCACTGTGTCCTTTCTGCATGGTGCAGTCTAGATTTATTGTAATTCTGTCTGCTGTTGACAGAGAGAAACTGCTTCCAACCAGTTATCTCAAAGTGCAAATGATTGAGGGAAAGAAAGCCTTGTCTTGTGTGTGCGCGTGCGTGCTTGCGCTGTTCCATCAAAATACATTGAGGCGTGCACTTGAGGAAATGACACCTGTTAACATGAGAAGTGCTTCAGTGGGGCCTGGGTGTCGCCACAGTTCATCCTCCCTGCATAATAAATTGTGCCCTTTTTAAAAACATGCCTTTTGCACTGTCAGTTACAGAGGCTTGTTGTTTATATCGATGGTTGACTCTCAAAATGTTTGCAACACTTACACCTTTTTATTTCTTATGTTGGGGTGAAAAAAAGAATGTTGACATTTTTACTTTGGTGTTCAATGAGCGCCTGTTCATATGTAAATTATTCCAGTTACTTTTGCATGTTGAAGAATTGCTAGTTTACTTATGTACTGTTTATTAAAAAGTTTTCTGCTTTGTATCGATTTGGTGATTGTCTGTTGGGTTCTGAGTAGCATAGGTTTGCAGTGGCTTCAACATCTGCTGTAGTGTTTGGTATCTTTTCTGTATGTACAAAAATATATTGCTTTCTTCAGCTGCACTTTTATTCCCCCACAGCTCACCCTAGTTCCTCAGGGTTGCCACGGTGGATCTGGTAGAGCTGTCTGTTTGATGCCCTTCCTGATGCAACTCCAGTTCTATCTAGAAAAACACACAGCTCCTAGTGTTCCAAAGCAATCCCCCAGCTAAGTACTAATCTGGATCCTCTGCGATCTGACATGATCATGTGTACAGAGCTGGATGGCTGGCATAAAGAACAATTACAGCGCTGACTTCATAGGATTGTCTACTTTTGTATGGCATGACTGTCCCCTGGTGGTGAATATATAAACGTATAATCAAGGTATCCCATGTTTTCTGTACAAATGTTTTCTACATTTTTATTTAAATGCTATCCATTGCTTCCAGGTAGCAGATGACAAGGAACTAGACACAACTGTAGACAGATTATGAAAAACTAATATATGCAACCGTATGTAGCGTGATATGCATTCTACAGGCTTGAAATGCCTTCTGGTGGTGATTGTGCAAACTAATGTACATACATTTAAAATTCTTTTTCTTATAAGGTTTTGAATAATCAGGTCCCATCTTATCTTAGGGACCTCATAGTACCATATCACCCCAATAGAGTGCTTTGCTCTCAGACTGCAGGCTTACTTGTAGTTCCTAGGGTTTGTAAGAGTAGAATGGGAGGCAGAGCCTTCAGCTTTCAGGCTCCTCTCCTGTGGAACCAGCTCCCAATTCAGATCAGGGAGACAGACACCCTCTCTACTTTTAAGATTAGGCTTAAAACTTTCCTTTTTGCTAAAGCTTATAGTTAGGGCTGGATCAGGTGACCCTGAACCATCCCTTAGTTATGCTGCTATAGACTTAGACTGCTGGGGGGTTCCCATGATGCACTGAGTGTTTCTTTCTCTTTTTGCTCTGTATGCACCACTCTGCATTTAATCATTAGTGATTGATCTCTGCTCCCCTCCACAGCATGTCTTTTTCCTGATTCTCTCCCTCAGCCCCAACCAGTCCCAGCAGAAGACTGCCCCTCCCTGAGCCTGGTTCTGCTGGAGGTTTCTTCCTGTTAAAGGAGTTTTTCCTTCCCACTGTCGCCAAGTGCTTGCTCACAGGGGGTCGTTTTGACCGTTGGGGTTTTTACGTAATTATTGTATGGCCTTGCCTTACAATATAAAGCGCCTTGGGGCAACTGTTTGTTGTGATTTGGCGCTATATAAATAAAATTGATTTGATTTTGATTTGATACATTAATATATGCTAATGCCACCAGGGAGCATTAATTTCCTGCAAAAGTAGAGCCAGTCAGCTAAGAGTTTTTAGTAAATTATTCTCAACTAATGTACATAAAATCAAGATGTTAAACATTGGGGGTTAAGTAACTGTTTTGCTTAGTAAATATATTTCTAAAGGTGCTATTGACATGAAATTTTCACCAGATGTTGGTAACAACCCAAGTAATCCATACACGCAAAGAAACCAAAACAAATGAGTACAGAAATTAAGTTATGTCTAATAGTGTGGGGTGCAAAAAGGCATGAAAAGCCAAGACACCAGCTGAAAGGCCAGTAATTAGAAAGTGCAAATTAATTATCACTTGGTTCAGTCCCAACTGATGGCCTGTAAAAAGTGTCTCATTACCAAGGTGTGACACAAGAAACATGTCATGACGGTTAAAAGCAAAGAGCTCTCTCAAGATCTTTGCAAGCTTATTGTTGCAAAACATACTGATGCCATTGGTTACAGAAAGATTTCTAAACTTCTGAAAGTTTCAGTGGGCACTGTGTGGGCCATAATATGAAATAGGAAAGAACATTATTTCACTAAACTGGCACAACCGGCTGAGGAGTGAAAAGAATGATCAGAAGAGTTGTCCAAGAGCCAAGGACCACTTGTGGAGAGCTTCAGAAAAACCTGGAATTAGTAGGTACAATTGCTTCAAAGAAAACTAAATACTACACCCAACTGCCATGGTCTGTATGCACACTGACCATGTGACTCCATTGCTGAAGAAAAAGCATGTTGAAGCTAATTTAGTTTCCTGCAAAACATTTAGACAAACCTGTGAAATACTGGGAGAATATACTCTGGTCAGATGAGACCAAAATTAAACTCTGGATGCACACATCACATTTGGAGATCAAATGATGCTGCACATCACCCCCAAAACACCACACAATGGTGACGTTTGGAATACATGGAACAGCACTAGCAAACTTCAAATGGTTGAAGGAAGGATGAATGGAAAAATACTCTAAAACATTCTTGATAAAAATCGACCAGGATGATGATGAAAGGAGGGTGGACATTTTCAGCAAGACAGATCCCAAACATACAGCCAAAGAAACTTTCAGTTGATTTCAGAGAATGAAAATAAAGCTGCTGGAATGGTCCAGCCATACATATGATTTAATTTATTACACATAACTGAATTTATGGACAGCTATGGTTTTTCTTTTGTATGTGTGGATTACCTGGATTCTTACCACCATCTGTTGAAAATTTCAGTAGTGCCTTTAGAAATATAATTCTAAAGGCACTAAAGGAAAAATGATGAGGTGTTCAATGCTTATTTTACCAACTTCATTCTGGACGATAAATTGTGATGCCGTTTTTGTTGGAATGTCTGTGGCGGATGATGTGAAAGCTTTTCATGGACACACAGATAACAAAGGCAGACAGGCACAGCTGCTTTCTATATAAAATATTCCAAACATATTTAAAAATATGTATGAGTGAAAACTCGTATTACATGCCAAATTATTTTAAAGCAGGAATGTGCTTGAAATCAAACCGAAACAATGCCACAAAGCTTAAAAATTGTTTTATACCTGGTGCTAAGCAATGAAAGTGTTATTGCTTGTTTCCACCTGCTACAGTTGCCATTTTCATACCCAGTGCCTGTGTTTTTACCTCCACCAAAGGAGTTGGAGGAGGTCATGTTTTCGCCCCTGTTTGTTCATTTGTGAACAGCCTGGAGCCCACAATGTTTCATATATCGTTATGAAATTTTTACTGTAGATTCATATTCCGATAGGCAAGAACTGATTCAATTTTTAAGGTCAAAGTCAGGAAAAATCTTGGAAAATTGGAAAAAACTCTAATATTGAATGACTTTCATAACGGTCAAAAAATATCTAATTTCTTTCATATTTGGGAGTGTTATGTAGGACAGTATCCTTTATCGACTGATAAAGTTTGAGCCAGATCTCATCCAGATGACAGATTTTGTGGCCATTTTAACATTGAAAACCTCATTTAATGTATAGATTACATTTACATTACATCTTAATCAAATGTGCCCCAATCACGCTCATATTTGAAAGTGAGACACAGACTGTCACTCACTATCGCCTGACAAAGTTTGATCCAGATCTGATCTGGATGGTGGATTTTGTGGACATTTGAATTTAATATTGGAAAGCCCATTTGGTGTACATTTTGCATTATATCTCAATCAAAAGTGCCTCAGTCACTCTCATTTTTCTGTTATGGATTTACCTACATCACCAAAATTGGATGGAGGTTCCAATTTTATGCCTGTTTGTTATCAGCTGGAAACCAAAAAACAATGACAAATTGTACATAGCAAAGATAACTAAATTTCTGTGAAAATGATCTGAAAATGAATTCAGAAACCAAAAAAGTTGAAAGTTGGTTTTAAGACTAGATGGAGTCAAGCACAGTGCTCAAGCACTGATTGAAGGCAAAACTGTCACAAACCTCCAAAAACCTGCTTTGAAGTGGAGCACAGTTTTTCTATACTCAACAAAAATATAAACGCAACACTTTTGGTTTTGCTCCCATTTTGTATGAGATGAACTCAAAGATCTAAAACTTTTTCCACGTACACAATATCACCATTTCCCTCAAATATTGTTCACAAACCAGTCTAAATCTGTGATGGTGAGCACTTCTCCTTTGCTGAGATAATCCATCCCACCTCACAGGTGTGCCATATCAGGATGCTGATTAGACACCATGATTAGTGCACAGGTGTGCCTTAGACTGCCCACAATAAAAGGCCACTCTGAAAGGTGCAGTTTTGTTTTAGTGGGGGGGGATACCAGTCAATATCTGGTGTGACCACCATTTGCCTCATGCAGTGCAACACATCTCCTTCGCATCATCCGTGAAGAGAACACCTCTCCAACGTGCCAAACGCCAGCGAATGTGAGCATTTGCCCACTCAAGTCGGTTACGACGACGAACTGGAGTCAGGTCAAGACCCCGACGAGGACGACGAGCATGCAGATGAGCTTCCCTGAGACGGTTTCTGACAGTTTGTGCAGAAATTCTTTGGTTATGCAAACCGATTGTTCCAGCAGCTGTCCGAGTGGCTGGTCTCAGATGATCTTGGAGGTGAATATGCTGGATGTGGAGGTCCTGGGCTGGTGTGGTTACACGTGGTCTGCGGTTGTGAGGCTGGTTGGATGTACTGCCAAATTCTCTGAAACAACTTTGTAGATGGCTTATGGTTTGAGACATGAACATTCAATACACAAGCAACAGCTCTGGTTGACATTCCTGCTGTCAGCATGCCAATTGCACGCTCCCTCAAATCTTGCGACATCTGTGGCATTGTGCTGTGTGATAAAACTGCACCTTTCAGAGTGGCCTTTTATTGTGGGCAGTCTAAGGCACACCTGTGCACTAATCATGGTGTCTAATCAACATCTTGATATGGCACACCTGTGAGGTGGGATGGATTATCTCAGCAAAGGAGAAGTGCTCACTA
Source organism: Thalassophryne amazonica (assembly GCF_902500255.1). Taxonomy (NCBI): domain Eukaryota; kingdom Metazoa; phylum Chordata; class Actinopteri; order Batrachoidiformes; family Batrachoididae; genus Thalassophryne; species Thalassophryne amazonica. Next base: position 91,260,392 of record NC_047107.1, on the reverse strand, counting down.
TCACAGATTTAGACTGGTTTATGAACAATATTTGAGGGAAATGGTGATATTGTGTATGTGGAAAAAGTTTTAGATCTTTGAGTTCATCTCATACAAAATGGGAGCAAAACCAAAAGTGTTGCGTTTATATTTTTGTTGAGGTAATATACGATATGGCACTACATTCAGAAATGCTTTGCATAAGTGGTTTCATAATGCATGTACACCCTGTTTATATACACACTGGAACTAAAAATCATTATGACATAGTAAAGTCTAATTGATAAAAACAAAACCTCACCTAATTGCTTCATCTCAGGGAGCTTTGGTGGCTCTCTGCTGACAAGCATGTGCACAGATTACTTACAGTATCTCATGGAAAAACCTCTCATTGCCACAGTTTTTAAATAGAATGACATGGCAACCTGATTTGTTTAATTCATGCAATGCCCCCCAAACACCTATGACTAATTAAGAAACTAAATAGAACCCCTTTGCACCCTGTGTCTCACTTTACTGTCAGATTACACACCCTACAAATAACAAAAGGAACTTGTCATGCCCCAAATGCACTTCTGTCATGTGCTTTAGACCGTATTCTGTAGATTGTCAAGACAGGTTTGGTAAATGAAAGCGTTAGATATATGTTTGATGTATACAGTATCTGTGCATCAAGTCCTTGTTTTTTGAATGACTTTTTCCATGTTGCCACATCACATCAATCCCTTTGTACCTCCCTATAATCAGTCAGACCAAGTCACCTCACAATTCCACTCTGGTCACATAGCTGCTATCAACTATCCCTCCGCTTTGTAAACAGTTGAATTATTTAGCATTCGGCACAGGTCTCTGCTGGTTGGGAAGCTCTCTTTTTTCCCTATTGTGTTTCCTGTCAGTTTAAGCGTGTGCCGTGTTTCACTTTGCCTGACTTAATGACAGTCTGAGTAGGAGAGCAATTACTGATTCACCATGCTGCACAAAATGCAAGACCCATCTCAAAAGGCTTGTTGCCCAAAAGGTGTAAGGTTTGATTGCTCAGTATGTTGAAAGGAACAAATCATGAATGCAGAGCTTGTCTGCTTCCTTTATATATTACATTTCTTATATAGCTATATTGTATTTTTAGCTGCCCCAACAAAAAGTCCCTGAACATTGTACTTGACAAGTGAAATTCTGCTAAATTATGTGTTGTTTGTGCCAGCGTGCACCCAAGAAGAGCTTGTAATCAAGTCTGTGAATCTACAAAAGCGCGATAATCCAGAGCTTTGCTGTTGACAGAGAAGTTTTAGTTTTTATGTCCAATCATACTTCATGCTTGAACCTGAAATAGAGACCAGCAGGAGAATACTGACCCTCAGACTTGACGATCAGTTGGACTGTCAGCAGCTTGATTACTATGATGACTATGAAATGACGCTGTTTCTGCCTGTGATGTGCTGATGAATTTTTTTGTTCACGATCATTTTATTTAGATGAGAAACAAATATTGGATTCCTCCTGTCTTTTTAGTTCATGAACAGACAAACCGTTAATAATGTTGGAAAGCTACAGTGTGGTTATAACCTTGATTGTGTAAAAATTGCACAAACTGAAATAAAAGGGCATTTGTTGCATTTCTGCATGCTTCCAGGCCAGGTCAGGTCTGGGAGCATGCAGTGGTACCACATGTTGTCACATTCACCACACTACTGATGTGCCATGATCCTGGAAGGCAACCGCCCAGATGACCAACTGGTCCATCAATCAATCAATCAATCAATTTTTTTTTATATAGCGCCAAATCACAACAAACAGTTGCCCCAAGGCGCCTTATATTGTAAGGCAAGGCCATACAACAATTATGTAAAACCCCAACGGTCAAAACGACCCCCTGTGAGCAAGCACTTGGCTACAGTGGGAAGGAAAAACTCCCTTTTAACAGGAAGAAACCTCCAGCAGAACCAGGCTCAGGGAGGGGCAGTCTTCTGCTGGGACTGGTTGGGGCTGAGGGAGAGAACCAAGAAAAAGACATGCTGTGGAGGGGAGCAGAGATCGATCACTAATGATTAAATGCAGAGTGGTGCATACAGAGCAAAAAGAGAAAGAAACAGTGCATCATGGGAACCCCCCAGCAGTCTACGTCTATAGCAGCATAACTAAGGGATGGTTCAGGGTCACCTGATCCAGCCCTAACTATAAGCTTTAGCAAAAAGGAAAGTTTTAAGCCTAATCTTAAAAGTAGAGAGGGTGTCTGTCTCCCTGATCTGAATTGGGAGCTGGTTCCACAGGAGAGGAGCCTGAAAGCTGAAGGCTCTGCCTCCCATTCTACTCTTACAAACCCTAGGAACTACAAGTAAGCCTGCAGTCTGAGAGCGAAGCGCTCTATTGGGGTGATATGGTACTACGAGGTCCCTAAGATAAGATGGGACCTGATTATTCAAACCTTATAAGTAAGAAGAAGAATTTTAAATTCTATTCTAGAATTAACAGGAAGCCAATGAAGAGAGGCCAATATGGGTGAGATATGCTCTCTCCTTCTAGTCCCCGTCAGTACTCTAGCTGCAGCATTTTGAATTAACTGAAGGCTTTTTAGGGAACTTTTAGGACAACCTGATAATAATGAATTACAATAGTCCAGCCTAGAGGAAATAAATGCATGAATTAGTTTTTTCAGCATCACTCTGAGACAAGACCTTTCTGATTTTAGAGATATTGCGTAAATGCAAAAAAGCAGTCCTACATATTTGTTTAATATGCGCTTTGAATGACATATCCTGATCAAAAATGACTCCAAGATTTCTCACAGTATTACTAGAGGTCAGGGTAATGCCATCCAGAGTAAGGATCTGGTTAGACACCATGTTTCTAAGATTTGTGGGGCCAAGTACAATAACTTCAGTTTTATCTGAGTTTAAAAGCAGGAAATTAGAGGTCATCCATGTCTTTATGTCTGTAAGACAATCCTGCAGTTTAGCTAATTGGTGTGTGTCCTCTGGCTTCATGGATAGATAAAGCTGGGTATCATCTGCGTAACAATGAAAATTTAAGCAATACCGTCTAATAATACTGCCTAAGGGAAGCATGTATAAAGTAAATAAAATTGGTCCTAGCACAGAACCTTGTGGAACTCCATAATTAACTTTAGTCTGTGAAGAAGATTCCCCATTTACATGAACAAATTGTAATCTATTAGACAAATATGATTCAAACCACCGCAGCGCAGTGCCTTTAATACCTATGGCATGCTCTAATCTCTGTAATAAAATTTTATGGTCAACAGTATCAAAAGCAGCACTGAGGTCTAACAGAACAAGCACAGAGATGAGTCCACTGTCCGAGGCCATAAGAAGATCATTTGTAACCTTCACTAATGCTGTTTCTGTACTATGATGAATTCTAAAACCTGACTGAAACTCTTCAAATAGACCATTCCTCTGCAGATGATCAGTTAGCTGTTTTACAACTACCCTTTCAAGAATTTTTGAGAGAAAAGGAAGGTTGGAGATTGGCCTATAATTAGCTAAGATAGCTGGGTCAAGTGATGGCTTTTTAAGTAATGGTTTAATTACTGCCACCTTAAAAGCCTGTGGTACATAGCCAACTAACAAGATAGATTGATCATATTTAAGATCGAAGCATTAAATAATGGTAGGGCTTCCTTGAGCAGCCTGGTAGGAATGGGGTCTAATAAACATGTTGATGGTTTGGATGAAGTAACTAATGAGAATAACTCAGACAGAACAATCGGAGAGAAAGAGTCTAACCAAATACCGGCATCACTGAAAGCAGCCAAGATAACGATACGTCTTTGGGATGGTTATGAGTAATTTTTTTCTCTAATAGTTAAAATTTTGTTAGCAAAGAAAGTCATGAAGTCATTACTAGTTAAAGTTAATGGAATACTCAGCTCAATAGAGCTCTGACTCTTTGTCAGCCTGGCTACAGTGCTGAAAAGAAACCTGGGGTTGTTCTTATTTTCTTCAATTAGTGATGAGTAGAAAGATGTCCTAGCTTTACGGAGGGCTTTTTTTTATAGAGCAACAGACTCTTTTTCCAGGCTAAGTGAAGATCTTCTAAATTAGTGAGACGCCATTTCCTCTCCAACTTACGGGTTATCTGCTTTAAGCTACGAGTTTGTGAGTTATACCACGGAGTCAGACACTTCTGATTTAAAGCTCTCTTTTTCAGAGGAGCTACAGCATCCAAAGTTGTCTTCAATGAGGATGTAAAACTATTGACGAGATACTCTATCTCCCTTACAGAGTTTAGGTAGCTACTCTGCACTGTGTTGGTATATGGCATTAGAGAACATAAAGAAGGAATCATATCCTTAAACCTAGTTACAGCGCTTTCTGAAAGACTTCTAGTGTAATGAAACTTATTCCCCACTGCTGGGTAGTCCATCAGAGTAAATGTAAATGTTATTAAGAAATGATCAGACAGAAGGGAGTTTTCAGGGAATACTGTTAAGTCTTCTATTTCCATACCATAAGTCAGAACAAGATCTAAGATATGATTAAAGTGGTGGGTGGACTCATTTACTTTTTGAGCAAAGCCAATAGAGTCTAATAATAGATTAAATGCAGTGTTGAGGCTGTCATTCTCAGCATCTGTGTGGATGTTAAAATCGCCCACTATAATTATCTTATCTGAGCTAAGCACTAAGTCAGACAAAAGGTCTGAAAATTCACAGAGAAACTCACAGTAACGACCAGGTGGACGATAGATAATAACAAATAAAACTGTTTTTTGGGACTTCCAATTTGGATGGACAAGACTAAGAGACAAGCCTTCAAATGAATTAAAGCTCTGTCTGGGTTTTGGATTAATTAATAAGCTGGAATGGAAGATTGCTGCTAATCCTCCACCCCGGCCCGTGCTACGAGCATTCTGACAGTTAGTGTGACTCGGGGGTGTTGACTCATTTAAACTAACATATTCATCCTGCTGTAACCAGGTTTCTGTTAGGCAGAATAAATCAATATGTTGATCAATTATTATATCATTTACCAACAGGGACTTAGAAGAGAGAGACCTAATGTTTAATAGACCACATTTAACTGTTTTAGTCTGTGGTGCAGTTGAAGGTGCTATATTATTTTTCTTTTTGAATTTTTATGCTTAAATAGATTTTTGCTGGTTATTGGTAGTCTGGGAGCAGGCACCGTCTCTACGGGGATGGGGTAATGAGGGGGATGGCAGGGGGAGAGAAGCTGCAGAGAGGTGGTGTAAGACTACAACTCTGCTTCCTGGTCCCAACCCTGGATAGTCACGGTTTGGAGGATTTAAGAAAATTGGCCAGATTTCTAGAAATGAGAGCTGCTCCATCCAAAGTGGGATGGATGCCGTCTCTCCTAACAAGACCAGGTTTTCCCCAGAAGCTTTGCCAATTATCTATGAAGCCCACCTCATTTTTTGGACACCACTCAGACAGCCAGCAATTCAAGGAGAACATGCGGCTAAACATGTCACTCCCGGTCCGATTGGGGAGGGACCCAGAGAAAACTACAGAGTCCGACATTGTTTTTGCAAAGTTACACACCGATTTAATGTTAATTTTAGTGACCTCCGATTGGCGTAACCGGGTGTCATTACTGCCGACGTGAATTACAATCTTACCAAATTTACGCTTAGCCTTAGCCAGCAGTTTCAAATTTCCTTCAATGTCGCCTGCTCTGGCCCCCGGAAGACAATTGACTATGGTTGCTGGTGTCGCTAACTTCACATTTCTCAAAACAGAGTCGCCAATAACCAGAGTTTGATCCTCGGCGGGTGTGTCGTCGAGTGGGAAAAAACGGTTAGAGATGTGAACGGGTTGGCGGTGTACACGGGGCTTCTGTTTAGGGCTACGCTTCCTCCTCACAGTCACCCAGTCAGCCTGCTTTCCCGGCTGCTCGGGATCTGCCAGGGGGGAACTAACGGCGGCTAAGCTACCTTGGTCCGCACCGACTACAGGGGCCTTGCTAGCTGTAGAATTTTCCACGGTGCGGAGCCGAGTCTCCAATTCGCCCAGCCTGGCCTCCAAAGCTACGAATAAGCTACACTTATTACAAGTACCATTACTGCTAAAGGAGGCCGAGGAATAACTAAACATTTCACACCCAGAGCAGAAAAGTGCGGGAGAGACAGGAGAAGCCGCCATGCTAAATCGGCTAAGAGCTAGTAGCTACGCTAAGCTAGCGGATTCCTAAAAACACGCAAAGTGAATAATGTGTAAATAATTTAGAGGTGATTCAGCAGAAGGAGTGCTTTAGTTAAGGCACGTAAAGATTACACTGGGAAACAAATCGTAATCTAGATAACTAGATCAATCTAACTGCGCAGATTAAACAGCTAACAGATACAGAAAAACACCGCTGTGCTCCGGAACAGGAAGTGATACAATACCGCAGTGAGAGCCAATCCCCTCCTATTGAAAATATGCAGCTAAAATTAAATCCATTTGTTACGGTCAGTGGGGAGCTACTGATTCAGGTGAAGTGTTGGTCAGAAATGTGTTTTCGAGGGTTGGGAAGTAATGAATTACATGTAACTGGGATTATATGTAATCAGATTACAAAACGTTAATAACTATAATCAGGCCAGAGTGCACTAGCAAAATTAGGGAATAACCTTGTTGTGTCTGATGATTTGTGGGCGTTCATGCTGGTTATACGGTCATAAATTGAGCTTTACCAGTGACACCTTAGCGGAGCAAATAAATGGATATTTGCAACCCTAATCCAGCATGAACGTCCGCAAATCATCAGACACAAGGGGGTTATTCCCATTTTAATCCAATTCCGTCATTTGCATGGTTTATTTTTTTGTAGGTAATGTGGTCGGCGAGGCTTACCGTCAACCATCAAATGTGAAATGGTAATTCTGTATCAGAGTCCGCAACAATGCTTTCGTGTGGTAGCTTAAATTCACCCATTTCGGCATCATCATCGGTACGCAACTTTCTCTCGCTTTCAGCTAATAGCACCATTATTGACATCTGCGTAGGAGCGTGCACGGCCGGTCAGAGCACGGAGTAATATGAGCGCAGCGGCGTGAAGCTCACTCATGGTACGGGGCGTCCTAAACAGGAAGTGCCAATTTTCAAATCCACAGTAAAACAGGAAATGTTCAAATGTCAAACACTTCCTGGATTGACAGACGAGATCCCATAGAATCTCGCGGGAACTCAGTGGCAAGCTCACACTCAAACAGGAAGTGCTGAATTCTCACTCACAGTGAAACAGGAAATGTTCAAATGTCAAACACTTCCTGGCATGGGTGGAGCTAGAGCAGAGGACAGGGTTTCATTGGACTCTCCTGAAATGTGATTGGACACAGATGATTGTCACAGCACCACACGTCTGGTTGAAAGAGCTGCATTTTCAAATCAGTAAGTCACACTGACCGCTAGATTCCTCCTGTCCAGTAGTTTGTGCTGTGCACCACAAAAAATTCTAATCCACCTTAGAAGAAGAAAAATGTTTGCTCTTTCTCTGTTGGCTTATTAGTGCAACAGATAACTGAAACAATCCTTCAAATGGTGATACAAGCATCAAATTATGCACAAATACAGCTGGAGCAAAATTAATGGAGCAACTTTAACTTCTGACCCCTGTACAAATTGAAACTGACCTTTGTCACCATTCTTCCTGCTTTTACCTCATAACTCCATAACATTCAGTCACAGATTGTCCAAACTATACCTTTTGGAATCTTTATGGTCAGGCAATAATGTGGTGTAGTTTCTATATGATTGGAGCATCTTTTAATTTAGACAGGGGTGGGCAACTTGTTCCAGAAAGGGCCAAGAGGGTGCAGGTTTTCTTTGCAGCCACTGACTCCACCAGGTGATTTCACTGATTAATATCACTTTGTGCAGATGGAATCAGTTAATCAGTGAAATCAGTGTTTCTCAATTTCCCTCAAAAGTATTGGAACACTTGGTATTTCACACATTTTAATTTGTTTATTCCATTTCAAATACATTTTTTTCCCCTAAAATTATCTTACTTAACTCAAACTGAAAGCAAATCTCTACAACTTGATATAAATTATTAAAATATAAAATCCAGCTTCCTGATGAAGTGGTTGTAGAGGAGGATTTTCTTAAAAGAAGACCCGATAGTTCAGCTACAATTTGACAGAAAGTACATTTCAGATGAAAGCCAAGATTTGATGTTTTGGTGAAAGAAACTTTTGTATTTCTTCATATTTAATGTAAATAAAGTCCAAGACATATTGTTCATGTTTCCATCCCCTGACTTGTCTAAAGAAAACTGTCAATAAAACTGATTATTATTTACAGGTTTTATCAAGTTTTAGAGATTTGCTTTCAGTTTGAGTTTGAGGAAGATCATTTTAGAAATTTTAATTCTTTCTTTCTTTCTTTATTTGTATTTCTAGTATTCAAGACAGCATAAACAAATTAAAATGTGTGAAATTCCAAGTGTTCCAATACTTTTGGAGGGCACAGTATCCTAACCTTATGACGAGTGTAAAATGAATGTGGTATTATTACTGTTTTGTTTAAGAATGTTTAATTTTCACTGTTACTGCACTTTGTGTCAAATCATAGTCATATCGTATATCATATTGATATGAAAATTCAGTAAGGTATATCTTCTATTATACATTCCAAATCTAAAGTGGAACTCTACTAGTGTTTACTAAGGAACACCTAAATATCTTTTAAAAAAAAAGCGAGAGTAGAGCCATTAGGTGCCTGGTCTTGAGAACCAGGGATGGTCGGTTGAAAAGCTTTTTTATCTCATGGGAACTCTCCCTACCCACCTAAGCTGCTCAAGAATATGGACAGCAGCATGTACTATATAAGTGACATTTACATGACAATATTGAGATACGATAATTTGGCCATATTGTACAGCCCTACTGTCAACTAGCTGAAAACTTTGAATATTAATTTACATCTACATAAAAAAAAAATGCTTAACGTGGCAGGGGGTTAAGAGAGCTGTCATTAGGGGGGTCAGCTGAAAAGCAAAAAAGAAAAAAGCTTAAAAGGTGGGGGGGTATGGGGAGTAGAGCCAACCAGAAGCTAAAAGGTTTTAGTCATGCTCATACTCCCAAGAACCATTTTACTGAAACAAGTCTGAAGCATAAAGGACATGGTTAGATGGCAAGGAGCTTTCCAGGCATGAGGGGTAAATAAAGAAAAATGCTTAAAAAGGCGGGGGGGTCTGGCGGAGCCCCCCCAGAAGCTGAAAGGTTTTTGCCATGCCAATGCTCCCCTGAAGCATTTACTCAAAATAAAGTCTGAAGAACCTAAATGACATGGTGAGATGCTGATGAGCTTCGCTCATTCATGTCCGCGACATATGCATATTACATTAAATGTGAAACGGTTGAATATTTCGCGACCTTACACCCGATATTATACAGTCTGAAATCTTACACGATTAACCAATCAGATTTGTAGAAAATATGTAATTGGATTAGAATGTGAGATAACATCATCAAGGATTACTTTTCAGTGATCCATTGATATTAATTCAACTAGAAGTAAACAGCTGTACTTGTTAAACCAGTCGAGGTCAGTCTTCAACCAGTCAAGTCGAGTCTGGGAGCAGGCGTTGGTATTGCGCTTTGCTGCATCCACAAAACCAAGGAAACCGCCTTGTGTCTTGGATGGCAACCACCCAGGCAGACAGCCGTCCATTCTGACATCTCTGAAATAACCATCATCAACCAGGTGAACATAGATGTCCCCTTGGCCTTCTCTAGCTACTGGTGTCCTTAACACTCAAGCACCTGCATGCTGGATCATGCACAGAGAAATAGGCCACATAGCTGAAATGTTGTAACTGACGTTCCCTCACAATGCAAGTGATCCTCCTCACCCTAGTCTCTTAGTAACCACTCATTTGATACAAAGTCATTTTAGCAGTACTAGGATCCTCCAATGAGACCTAGGCCCGGTTTCATAAAACAGTCTAATCTTTAAGTCTATTAAACATACTTTTTCGACTACGGTTAGTCTCCCAACATTATCCGTCTAATCACTGTTTCACATTCACAGCTAAACTTGTACATTAGCCATTTTACGTTAGCCAGTGATTTTGGCAGGCATAGCGGCCTCGTGAGCGCCATTGCCAAAAAACGCCTCCAGTGTGTGAGAGTTTTGATTACTTCTGGGTTGATCATTGTCATGAACTATCCAGCCTTTGTTTCATTAACTAGCTTTATTAATATTATAGACCCATACAAATTGCAGAATGACATGCTTAGTACTTAGCATAGCAGTTTCACTCTTCAGTTTCTTCTTCTACACGTTGGTCAAGCCTTTTTGTGCACACAACACTGCTCAGCATAACAGTGACGCCGGGTGGCTAATGTGAGAACTGTTGCAAACACATCACAACAGTCATCTGCTACTTTTGGAGGAATATGAGTGACCTTGGGGTGATCTCGAGTGTTCCATCAAGTGATGGTACGTGATAGCCGCCACCTTTGAAGTAAGACATTGAAGTTGACTAAAATTAGATTAGCCTCCTCTGTACCAGGCTAAAAACTTTAGTTTGGTAACATGTAACTTTAGCCGATGGAGTGCTTTGTGCAATGACTAACATCAAAAAATTAATCGATTGAGTTTAGTCGACTAAACAAGATTAGACTGCTTTATGAAACTGGGCCCTAGTACTAAGACAATATAGTCGTCACCATAAGTCACTGGTTAGTGTCCAACTCTCACAACCATACAGCAAAACATGCAGCACCAGGACCCTGAAGACTTGGACCTTTGTTTGCCTGCAAAGACAGCTGCATCGCCAAACACCTCTGTCCAGTGACCTTCTGACTCCACAAACTCTTCCCAGGTGCCTCTGGATCTCAAAGGCTGAGGTGAGAAGAGAGATATATAGTAGCAATACTCTGTTTTGTTATACTCTAATTGCAGCGCTTGCAGCTAGGAGAAAACATCCACAAGATGGAAGACTCAAGCTGCAGCACATTGTGAAAGAAAAACAAAAAGCAAAAGATCTATCTTGCCATCATTTTGAGTTCAAAAAGTGCACCACAAGAACATAAACATTGAGTATAACTTCTGTAATTACATTTGAGTGAAAAAGACCATTTTCAGATAATTAAAAGAGATATGTTTGAGATATTGTATTTAAATTTAATTTTAATTTCTAATTTGTTACGAGATATAGAGGAAAAAAGGATTTCTGATTGTGCCCATTCTTTTAGTATTTTCAGCATCTGATTTTGACATAATCTATAAGTATTCTAATTATGTATTTTTTTTAATCCAATGGATAATGGTACTGATCACAAAACTGAAAAATAATCGGTCACTGATTACAGATGACCAGTAATCTGACCCAGCTCTGGTGCTTCCATACAGTAGGTGTCACTCTCTGTTTTTGTTTGTTTTTCACAGTTAGGCCACTGCAGCCGATCTGGGATCAATATGTTGAACATCATGACTTTGAGAGAAGAACGTGAGCATGTGTTTGCTCCACGTGGGTTTTCTCACATGTTCAGCATTCCCATGTCATTCCCGACTTTACAGATAACATGTAAACCCTTCACTGCCTTATATTCTCTTCACTTACCCATGCAACAGCTATTACTTTCCTTTAACTGACTTTTATCTGTTTGCTTGCTGTGTTGGACAGTTTGAGTTTTCAGTTATCATCGCAGGTGGCTGTTTATACTGTGGAAAATCAATATGCTGAGTGTGCAAAAAAACGAATAGTAGCGCTGTTTTTTTATCGTGCACCACGTGTATTCACCAGTGTGCGTGTGTGTGTGTGTAAACACCCTGCTGAGACACACTGTTCACAAAAAACAAAAAACAGCACTCTGGATGCAGTTTCACTCCACTCGTTATGCTCTTTCCTGATTATTGCTCATGTGTATACAACCCACCCAGGGCATCAATAAAAATCCATCTCACAGTCTCCCACCAGCTACGGCACTGAGTTCTTCTCCAGTGCATGTTAGTTTGTCTATGTGCATGGCTCAGGGCAGCCTGTGCTCTCTGCTTAGGCTTTGGTAGGCTCCAGGAACACTTTGATTTGCCTTTAGGGGATGGAAGAGGATGCAGGGTTCTTAACAGCCCTGTAACACCCAGCATGTCTGTGTGTCTACACTTCTTATTCCACTTTTTCACTCTGCAGCAGGAATATTCTGCAGTTGGAGAAGAATTTTAGTTCAAGTCCAAGCTCAATGCTATAACATGATGCTTTCTGCAGTGATGCGGTGTGCACAGTGGATCCCTGACAGGGTCGACAGGAGAGCTAAATGCACCGATGTCAGTGTGTTAAAAGCTCACTTGATGGCTTGAGTTTATTCACGTCATTCACAAGTCATGTTTTGAGAGGAGCGCGTTTCATGCCAAACTAAAGCCATATAGATAGATAGATAGATACATAGATAGATAGATAGATACATAGATACATAGATAGATATCTAATATATACAACCCCAGTTCAATGAAGTTGGGACGTTGTGTAAAATGTAAATAAAAATAGAATACAATGATTTGCAAATCCTCTTCAACCTATATTCGATTGAATACACCACAAAGACAAGATATTTAATGTTCAAACTGACAGACTTTTTTGTTTTTGTGCAAATATTTGCTCATTTTGAAATAGATGCCTGCAACACATTTCAAAAAAGTTGGGACAGTGGCAACAAAAGACTGGGAAAGTTGATGAATGCTCAAAGAACACCTAAATGGAAACAGGTGAGTGTCATGATTGGGTATAAAAGGAGCATCCTCAAAAGGCTCAGCGAGGATCACCACTTTGTGAACAATTGCCTGAAAAAATAGTTCAACAGTTTAAGAACAATTTTTCTCAGTGTTCAATTGCAAGGAATTTAGGGATTCCTTCATCTACAGTCCATAATATAATCAGAAGATTCAGAGAATCTGGAGAACTTTCTACGTGTAAGTGACAAGGCTGAAAACCAACTGTCCCAGGTTTTTGAAACGTGTTGCAGGCATCCGTTTCAAAATGAGCATATATTTGCACAAAAACAATAAAGTTTATCAGTTTGAACATTAAATATCTTGTCTTTGTGGTGTATTCAATTGAATATAGGTTGAAGAGGATTTGCAAATCATTGTATTCTGTTTTTATTTACATTTTACACAACATCCCAACTTCATTGGAATTGGGGTTGTGTACTTATTCTAGTGACCCTGCAATAATGTTTGCGTTATAATGTTTTATCTGTTCAGTGTTCTGTATTTTTATTGGCAGTCTGGTGCATCGAAGGAGGGAGAGGGTGTAGTGAGAGTGAAAAAAAAAAAAAAAAAAGACCAAGTTGTTATTGTTCTGAGCTGAGCCGTGAGCTGTTGCTGGTGTGATTACAGCTGACAGCAACCATTATTTCACTGCAGAATAAAGAGCCATCTACTGAAACTCCCCATCGTCTTTTCAACGTCATGTCAGACGTTACATCTGTGTCAGAAGTAAACCACCAACGCTTTGCTTGCTGATAGCGGTTAGCTGCGGCTAGCTTGGACTCGGCTAACTTGCATTAACAGCCTGCAGATGTAATGGCTGCACAGTGGGGGACTGCATACGCTCATCCAAGAATCAAAGATGAGGTGATGGACCAGTGTTTATGAGGGTGCATCAGGGCGTGACACGGAGCTTGGCCATTTTTCAGAGCACTTGGCCCGTCTGAGACGAACAGCTTGGAGACTAGCTGCCGACGCTGGCTTTGACTCTTTGAGCACTGCAGGGCAGTGCGCAGATGCAACAACGCCTACCAAAAGTTATTGGCATGTACAATTGAGTATCATCAGCATAGCAATGAAAGCTTCTTTGAGGAAGCTTCTGCGATTAGAAGCGAAACGTCCTTGCGTCAAGCAACCCAGTCCAGTCAAAAATTGAAGCTTCTCTACTATAGCAATGAAAGGCAATCCCAAAATGCCACAGTATATGCCCAAGGGGTGCTATATAAAGGGAGAAGAGCAGGGGGCCCAAGACAGAAATTTCATATCACTAAGGTTAGAGGTAGTTAGAGGTAGTGTTATCGTATAAAACACAGTGAGAGCGACTGGATAGATATGGCGTCAACTATGCAAGGGCACTTCCAGTAATCCCAAAGTAATGCTCCAGCCTATCAAGTAAAACACGATGATCCATGGTGTGAAACGCAGCACTGAGATCTAACAGCACCAAAACCATAATGCTATCTGAATCCACTGCAAGCAGAAGATCGTTCACCATTTTAGTAAGTGCTGTCTCTGTGGAATGATATTTTCTAAAGGCAGACTGCAGTGGCTCAGAAAGATTATTCTCAGTAAGGTGGTCCACAAGCTGCCATGAGACCACTTTTTCCAGAATTTTAGAGCAAATTGATAAATTGGATATCGGCCTATAATTTTTCAATACACTAGGGTCAAGATTAGGTTTCTTAAGTAACAGTTTAATCACTGCAGATTTTAAACATTTAGGAACACATGAGGGCCCACACACGAGGCCCAGCTCAAGAGAAGCCAGCTTGGGCTGCTGACTTGACTTAACTAATTCATGCTGTGGCACTGCAATCACTGCACAGTAGCAACCGTCCTTGCCAGGGCCTCCCTGTGTGTTGGGTGTTTGCCCAAGCTTGCCATATAAGCATGCGATACCCCAAGCAGGCTGGTGCTCAGGGAAATGCCCCAGGGTCTGTGTAGAAGAGACAATGCAGACCCCTGCCCTTGTGCCTCAGTATGCCTTGTCTCCAGGAGATGGAGTCCAGCAACAAAGACCAGAAACAGGGCTCCACTTTCCCCAGAAATAGATGACACTGCTGAATCGGTGAGAGTGGTGGGATAGACTCATGTCTGTGATTTTTGTCATGTCCCTATCACCGTGGTGGGGGTTCCATACATAGCTCTTGTTGACATGGGCTTTACCGCAACATTGATGAAACTTTACATGGTCCCTGTAGGGACACAGTTAGCACCTACTGTGGTGAAACTATGCACGGTGACTGGTGAACTAGCCCCTATGTTGTGAAGAGGGGTGGTGGCTATATGAGTGGGAGTCTGTCAGCAGACTGTAAGGTGTGGGTTGCAGCAGTGCAGGACTCCTGCATGTTAGTACTGGACTTCCGTTTAGGAGGATTTGTGCATGGATTGCGCACAAAATTGGTTCATATTCGCTTACCATCCACAATATGCATGAAACATGCTTGTATGAGTCGGCCTACACCTGCACACGTTCGCAATTATCCGCAGAGGCACGTTTTTCCGTTGCCAGGATTTTTGAGCTGCACAAAATTTTGGCTGTGGATGACATCCACCTTACATTCTCCATACATACTCAATATATATACAATACATACTCAATCTATGCGCTGTATATTCGCCGTCATCTGCTGATATCCGCAACTGACAGTGATTTGCGGCTTGGCAGCGGACTGGGACAGTGCCCATCATGTCCACATCACAAACTAAAATAAGTTGTAGCGACTGCATACAGATTGGCCACGAATAAGAGCATTTTTATTACGTCTGCTTTGCATCTGATTTGCGGCGGATGCAAATCAGATGCGCTGTATTCACAGCTTCACGCTGTTCTTTGTTCTACCAGCTGCCACGCGCTCTGCGCTGGACGCTGCATATATAAAATAATTATTTTGTGGCAGATTAATCATTTTATTGTGCAAATTGGCTGTTGAAAACAGCTCTAATCACCTTAATGGCCAACATGGACACAAAATGCCCAGAGACATATACGTATTTTGTCACAGTTTATAGGCCCCCTGGGCCATACTCTGAATTCTTAGATAAATTTGGTGGGTTCATCTCTAGCTTGTCCACTACTGCAGATAACATTTTGATTATTGGTGACTTCAACATTCATATGAATAAGCAAACTGATCTCCTCTGTAAATCAATTATGGAAATTGTGGATGCATTAGGATTCCAGCAATGCATTCAGGACTCGATGCATATTAGTGGAAATACCCTGGATTTGGTTCTAGCACATGGTACTGCTGTCACGAATACTGACATCACGCCTCTTGCATCAGTGGTCTTCGACCACTCATTTATTAGCTTTACAGTTTCACTGCCGTGTTTAGTGGAACAACAACCTTGTCTATTACTGCGGCAATGCATTAACTCCTCAACTAAGACTGAACTCGAAGCTAGGCTGCCTGGTATCTTAACATCACGTTTGGAGAATGGCCAATTGGTAGACAGTCTTGTGGATAGTTTAAATTCAGCACTCAAAACTACACTTGACAAGACTGCGCCAACCCTGTTAAAACTACGACGTCCCAAAGCACGGTCGCCTTGGTTCAATGGGTACTTGCATGACCTCAGGCAGAAGGCTAGAGGTTTAGCATATAAATAGCGTAGCTCTAAATTAGAAGTATTCCACCTTGTGTGGCATGATGCTATTTTAGACTATAAGCATGTACTACTGGCTACAAAGTGGACCCATTACTCTGATTTGATCAATAAAAACAAGCATAACTCAAAGTTCCTGTTTGACACAGTGGCAACACTTATTCATGAACAGTTGCTCTCCATTTTCAGCACAGGACGTCTTGAATTACTTTGGGGGTGTATTACTTGTCGGGCTAGGTGGTGTATAGGGTTCAGCTGCCACTTAGGGGAAGACGGGTGGCCCTCCACAGGGACAGGTTGGCCCCATACTGAGGGGATCCACGTCGACTTCCATGCCCTGGGCCCTCAACACCTTACCTGAGAAACGACTGTCTTCCCCGTTAATTCCCCACCCCCAAACTCACCCCCTGCTCCTCAGCACATTGTCCCAAGACTGCAGGTGCAGCCGCTGGTGTTCACACTGAAGTAACCTGGGAGACAGAGACACCCCGGCCACCTCAAGTATTTTGCTTTTGATCCCTTGGGTCGAGGGACTTTGTGTGTGTGTGTGTGTGTGTGTGTATGTGTGTGTGTGTGTGTGGAGCATTGTAGCGACTGTTTGAGTTATAATGTTTTATCTGTTCAGTGTTCTCTATTTTTATTGGCTCTCTGGTGTATTGAAGGAGGGAGAATTGTAGTGAGAGTGAAAAGAAAAAAAAGACAGTTGTTCTGAACTGAGCCGTGACCTGTTGCTGGTGTGGTTATGTGCTGCACTTGGATCATTTTAATGGAATGTGGTCAACATTGACATTGTAATAAATAAATGATATGGAATCTGATGAAAATTTTAGGAAATGTCCAGTCCAGGTCTAACCTGAGATTGTTCTTTCTATGTGGAGTTTGCATGTGTGAGAATGTGGACAAAAACAGAGTTTATGCTTCCAAAAACTGATCACCTCCAGAATGGTGCAGTGCACATCTAGATTTGGAAGATCACAGCGGATGTCTCACTTGCCAAGCAACCTTGCAAATTATTTTATCTTAAATGGTTTAAGGTTAGGTTTGGGATAAAAGATAGAGTATAATTCCTCTGGAATGCATAAAAAGTCTGGAACATTGAAAAATACTTTAGAATCCTTGCAACAGCATTGCACACTTCAGAATTCCATAAACACATATATTCCATGTGTGTAGGTTTTCTCCAGCTGAAAAAATGATTAGATTCAATGTTGAGCCTAACTATCAATAGGTGTGAAATTAATGAAATTTTGTCCATATGCTTTAGTTTTGTGATTGGCCTGATTACCAGTCCAGGATGTACCTCACCTCTTAAACTCTACTACTTCCTGCTGCACTTATCTATGTAAATCTGTTAGTGTGTTTTTTCATGTCCCCGTCATGAAAATTGGGCGCTTTTCATGATGTGTTTTTAATTTTACTCTTATCCTCCACCTTCTCCAAACTCTAACCACAACATAAGTGTACCTTGAGTACCTTGTATGGCAGCATCCTCACATTGGGGTGAATGTGAGGCATTATTTGTAAAAGTGCTTTGAGCATCTAATGCAGATGGAAAAGAGCTATATCAATGCAGTCCATTTACCATTTAAGTGTCTCCCTTCCCCTAACCATAACCCCCCAGACCCTAGCATCACCCCGCATTTCGTGCCCATGTCACAAAATGCATTTGTGCCCCCGTCATGAAAAGTGCCCCATTTTTGTGACGATATCACAAACCCATAGATTAATAGGTGGTCTGTGTGATTATTAAATACTTCATGAGAAGATTAAATATATAAAACTCTCAAAAAAGTGTGCCACCATTGTTAATGGTCTTCTTTGTGGACTTTTGCTTTAATGTTGACTTTCCTTTGAACTTTGGATGAACTGCCCCCTCAATTAGCGGTACTGCTCCATTTTGTCTGCATCCATAAGCTTTCAAAAACTGACACAAAGATGAAATGTCTCCATCCGTATCCGTATTTAACACTGAGCATAAGCAAGGTATTATTCTGTTGAAGATGAATTGGAGCGATGGATGATAATGATCAAATGGAGTATTGTTTTATCCAGTTGTTCTTTGGGAGTTAAGCATTGAGACACCAGAAATGTTAAGCAAAAGTACTGAAATATATCACCTGTCTGTGATGCCAGTGTGTGAACTTCACAAGTGAGTGTGTTGATAAGAAAAAACCTATTTTATACCAGGATTGCTATCAGCACATTCATTTGATGTGAAACATTTTTCATTACAATGAAGTTCTCTTTCAACAGTGTCTTTATAAGGCAATATATTTTCCATTTACTCAGTTTAGGAAAAGTTAAAACTAAACAGATTAAACTTGTGTGTGTTCCATTTGAATTCTTAAAGAGAACATTCTAATGATGTCATCCTCCTTTAAACATGGCCTATGTTTAGCGCTATTAGCACATGAAGCGTGTCTTACAGCCTCTCCCGCGGCTTTATGTGATTCAGTGTTAATACAGTTTACTTTTTGATAAGAAATTGAGTCTTTGTCTCTGAAAATAAACTGTGATTTCCTGACTGCTGCTATAGTTTCATCATTTTATTACCCAAATTGACAGATGTTAGGGGGCTAGCACGTGTATTTGAACTATGTTACCTTTAGCAAATTAAGCTAGGAGCACCAAACATGGCATGCACATTATCTTGAAGCAGACACTTGTAGGGAACCTTCAGAGTTCACAAGTTCAAAGGTTGACCATTGACAACGTTGACAACTAAACATTGACAAGGTTATAGAAGAAAAAAAAAAACCCAACCCTTCTGCTTGTTAAAGTGGGAATACTGCTAACCCTTCTTCTTATCCCATGTCTGTGTGAGGTTGATGTATCTTTCTCCTTACAGCCACGTCCTGATCTGCCTCCTCATTCAGTGTTTTTGTTCCTCTTCAGTTTTTTCATCTATCTATCCATGTCAGTATTCTCATTTCACAAAAATAAAGCTGAGACTTATACACATCTTCAGTATCTTGGAGAGAGGTGCACTGGAGGAAAATTTATATCCAGGAGACAATAGACAACTCCTGCACTGTTTTTCTCTTGCAATGAATTTCATTCAGGATAAACAGTATTTCTGTCTTAAGGCTCATTCATGCTCAACATTAAATATGGATACAGATGATATGGGCGCAGTGGAGCAATACTACTGGTAATCGTGGGGCAGTGTGGCTAAAGTTAAAATGAGATACACCCTTAAAGCAAAAGGATACAAAGAAGACCATTAACAATGAGGGAATATTGTTATAAGAGTTTTATGTATATATTTTGCTGCACACACCACCACGTTTATGTACACCACTGCCTGCACTTTTGTTTCTTTTGCAGTAGGCATATTACTATTACTTCTTGGACCATTGCCATGTTTGACGGTCTGCAGTACCCCTTAGCGGATATTGTTGTCCTCAGTGTTCATGCCAACATAAATAATGGGAAAGTCAGAACTATGTGGGGAGTGATGATTACACCGTTTGAAATGTGTGGATAGATTTATTGGGGTAAGTGGAGCATAAATGAACCTTTAGACCTCCAGGATCATTGCTCTACATCAAGCATGCTCACTGCTCAAGATTTCTTAGATTACTTGAAAATAGATGACATTAGATAAAATATATCCCAGCATGCCTAATCCTGCCTGCACCCTGTTATTGATGTGGGTGCCATCACTAATACTCAGCTAGAGTTACTGAATGTGATATTATTTCACTGGGTGCGCTGACGAAACTTGTAACTGTCTTTTCGACCCTATACCAACAAAACTGCTTAAGGACCTTTTGCTAAATGTTTAAAATTTGTCGTGATTAAACCAATACTTAAAAAAATATCTAACCTTGATCCCAGTCTACTGAAAAATTATAGGCCGATTTCAAACCTATCATTTTGTTCTAAAATGCTTGAAAAAGTGGTTTCACAGCAGCTTGTGGACCACCTTACTGAGAATAATCTCTTTGAACCACTGCAGTCTGCATTTAGAATGCACCATTCCACAGAGACAGCTCTTACAGCTTACTAAAGTAGTAAATGATCTCTTGCTTGCAATATAATCTGACACCACCACAGTTCTTTTTCTGTTAGATCTTAGTGCTGCGTTCAATACGATGGATCACCGTATACTACACGATAGGCAGGAGAATTATGTCCTTTCACGGTTGACATCCTACCTAACTGGTCGTTTCAGTTTGGTCTGATAAGATATGATGATGACCAGTCGTTTTTACCGTGTCCTGTACAATAATGTTACCTCAAACCTTGTTAGCATGAAATATGGGGTTCCACATGGGTCTGTCATAGGCCCCCTTCTTTACTCCCTTTACATAGCACCCCTTGGACATATACTGCAATGTTATGAGATCACTTTCTACTGCTATGCTGATGACGCTCACTTGTACATGCTGATAACTGCTGGTAATCACATACACATGAAGAGTTAAGAGGATTGCCTTACTTCAGTGAAAAGCTTGATGTTTAGCAATTTCTTACTTTAAATGATGGTCCTTGGTCCAGCCAGACATTGACATCAGTTTGATCAGCTAATGCTTAACTTAGATTCATGCATCATACATCACACTGACAGAGTAAGCTTGGGGTGACTGTGGATCACATGTTGTCCTTTGACATCTGAGAAATCATGAGGACTGCTTTCACCTTTCGTCCACCTTCGTAACATATTTAAGATTCATCCCATCCTGTCTGTGGCTAATGCAGAGACTTTGATCCATGCATTGTCTCTTCTAGACTGGATTATTACAATGTCCCATTTTCTGGCTTGCCGCAGTCCAGTATTAGGGGTCTCCAATTGGTTCAAAATGATGCTGCCAGAATTTTGACAAGAAGCACAAAGTTTGACCACATTACTTGGTAAGGTTAGACCTTACTTGTGTTCATTGGCTTCCTGTTTAAAATTCTTCTTCTTACTTATGAGGTTTTGAATAATCAGGTCCCATCTTATCTTAGGGACCTCATAGTACCATATCACCCCAATAGAGCGCTTCGCTCTCAGACTGCAGGCTTTCTTGTAGTTCCTAGGGTTTGTAAGAGTAGAATGGGAGGCAGAGCCTTCAGCTTTCAGGCTCCTCTCCTGTGGAACCAGCTCCCAATTCAGATCAGGGAGACAGACACCCTCTCTACTTTTAAGATTAGGCTTAAAACTTTCCTTTTTGCTAAAGCTTATAGTTAGGGCTGGATCAGGTGACCCTGAACCATCCCTTAGTTATGCTGCTATAGACTTAGACTGCTGGGGGGTTCCCACGATGCACTGAGTGTTTCTTTCTCTTTTTGCTCTGTATGCACCACTCTGCATTTAATCATTAGTGATTGATCTCTGCTCCCCTCCACAGCATGTCTTTTTCCTGGTTCTCTCCCTCAGCCCCAACCAGTCCCAGCAGAAGACTGCCCCTCCCTGAGCCTGGTTCTGCTGGAGGTTTCTTCCTGTTAAAAGGGAGTTTTTCCTTCCCACTGTCGCCAAGTGCTTGCTCACAGGGGGTCGTTTTGACCGTTGGGGTTTTACGTAATTATTGTATGGCCTTGCCTTACAATATAAAGCGCCTTGGGGCAACTGTTTGTTGTGATTTGGCACTATATAAATAAAATTGATTGAATGATTGATTGATTGAAGTGCCTTGAGGCAACTTTGTTGTGATTTGGTGCTATATAAATGAAAATAAATTAAATTGAAAAATTACTACACTGATTTTGGCCTCCTTTCATTGGCTTCTTGTGTCTGTGAGGGCTGATTTAAATGTTCTGTTATTAACTTATGAAATCATTCATGGATTTGCGCCTCCCTACCGCTGACTTAATTACACCCTACGCTAGAAAAGCAATTCATTCAATTAATGTTAACCAAATACCAAGAATTTACTGCACAACACTAACACGGTCATGTAGTTGACATTGCTATTCAGTGGCACACAGTCTTCCAGACGACAAGCCTTTATGACCATCACACCATCTGTCAAAAATGACCTGAGCGCTTTCTTGTTTCAAGGTCAATTTGTGTTTGGAGATTTCTTGTATTCATTTGTGCTATTGTATGTAGCTGAATTCATTCGTGAAGCCCCCGACACCCATTTCCCTTTTTGTTTTCTTATCACACAAACAACCTCTGAAAATGGTGAGTGAATTCCATTGTGATTTTAGTTGCCTTACCACTTCAGTCAAAAGCACGTATCTGTTAAAATCCTCCCATGACACTCAACTCTATTCAACGACCTTCATATAGACTTTGGCATCCACTTGGAAAGTGTGATCACTTCTTCCATCCATAGGATTTGTTTTTATGCAAATTTCTAGTGAATCATTTTGTTCTCTTCACAAAGTATTCCCAAAGGAATCAAAACATCAAATCAAAACCCAACCAAGACCTTAATGGTGGTACTGGGGGATGACTCCCAGTCACATTAAGGCTGCATCTGTTGTGTGTTGGGGGGTTTGGCTGGATGTTTTTGTGTTGTTTTCTTTTCTTTGCTCTCCAGGTGGTATGCAAACTGTTTTTTGTCTGTGGAGAAGGTGCTGGCAGAAGAGTCCTTCACCCTCATCAGCATTATTAGCTGCACCTGTGGAGGATGTTCACGTGCAGGCCTACTGACTCGTAGCACCTGTGTAAACTTAAAGATTTTCAGCTGAAGCAGATAATGAGATGGCGTTCTGCATTTAAGCCATGAGTGGTTCAAGCAGAATTGCCGGGAACCCGACCTTGTGACATTCATTTGTGAGACGCTGAGGACCACGCCAGGGTTTGACACATCGTGCCTGTGAAGGAGGACGGGTGAGGGACACATGCTGTCAGCACACATCAGAGGTGATTATTGTCTGAATGATCGCTAATAGTAATTTGGTATTTTGTTACGCAGTGTATTTGAACATTGATGAGAATTGTGCAGTTTGCTTCTCACTGCCGTGGCGTACGGACTGATGATCCTCCACCTGTTGTGAGAAGCTGCTCATTTACATAAAGCTTAAATTCAGACCTGAATGTGTTGCTGATAGTGTGTGCCTTTGAAGGATATTTGCTGTAGCTCTGTTGACTTACCTCACCTTTTCCATCCTTCACAGAGTCAGTTTGTCGTGTCCACCTGGGGGGTGTTTGGCGGTGAATCTGAGTCCAGAAGCGCCGAGGCTTCGATCCTTTTGGGTGCTGGAGAGCGCGCCGTCCTTCACTCCACCAGACAAACTAAATATTTATGTTGTACACTAATTATTGCACTAGAGGGGGAAATAAAATTGTTTTGTTTGTGGAACCGCTTTCTGGTTATTTAGCGCTGGGTTCGGTCAGACGTTGGTCCGCTCCTCAACCTGCGTCTGCACATAACAGCATCCATAAGTTGGTCTCCAGTCATTTTGCTCTCACGCTACTGCAAAGAACTGTGTGGTGACTGCTAACACGTGTGTCGCTACACATTACAAGACAATACCAGTAGGTGTGCAAGGCCCTTTAATAGACTGTGTCAAAACCCTGTGGTGATCCAGAAGCAATGATGAGGGCAGGACAGTGAAGTCCAGGAGGTGCTATGCACAATCTGGCACACAGAGGCAAGTATGATTAGTTACAAAGCCCCTAGATCAAGATCAGACGGTGCTTTTCTGCTGCTGCACCCACAAATGAGCCACTCTACTTAGGATCTGCATAGTAAAAAATGTACCTGTTAATTTACAATAAACTGCTGCAGTTGCCAGTTTTATATTGTACTCTGCAGTGTTAGTATAGTGTTATTCTACAGTGTGCCTACTGTCACATACAACTTACTTTCTTAAAAGGATTACAGTACTGCTCCACTGTAGTTGCCAGAATACATTCTGTAAAAAAAAAAAAAAAAAAAATACAGTAAACAACATAAATGCCTTTAATGAACAACTTGGAAACAGTAGAAACTAGTGTAACACACAGCACCAGTACATTGTCCCTAACCTTACTTGACTTTACCTCAGAGTTACACTGAGTAGGATGTCAACTGGGATACAATGAAGGAAAAATGTAGGAGTTGGAATCTTATAGACTTTTTTTCACAACCCATAGAATTAATTTGATATTATGCAGCCTAATAATATATTATGGCTGATTGTCTGTCTATGTTCACAATTTCCTGCAACCAAAGGTCCTCAAAAAGTCAAACAGCGCTATAATACACAGCCTCCTTTTGATAGTAAATCTTTCTCACTAAAACTACTTTGAAGAACCTGTTCTTATGCAATTACAGCGAAAACCAGCAGGATGACCCTTCACGTCTTTCCCTAAATGCTGTCTGTCCTCCCGCATTAGCATTAATTCCAACATTATTATCATCAAATGACCTTGGGACATTTTCTCCTCTTTTTTGAGTGGGAAAAGGAGAGAAAATGGACATGATAAAAGCCCGCTGATCGTAAGATGTTTTCACAAGACACTGAGGAGAACTCTGAGTGCCTGCTGAAGACTCATTTTAGTGAAGAGGAGGGTATAATGGATTCCATCTTGCTATTTCTGCCTTCTTTATGGCCCGTGACAGAGTCAGGATGCTATCAGTTTGATGGTATTTTTGTCGGTTGGTTGTGAGTCTGCGCCGCATTCTGGCTTCAGCTGATGGAAGAACTTTTTCAGGTCAGTACAGAACCTTCCATCACAGTTTTTGACAGCAGTCAGATGCCACAAACTGCCATCCCAAATCTGGTTCTCACTTTTAAATGTCATCAGAGCTGAAACAGTATATTACACTTATTCTATCCAACCACAATCTCATGCCATTTTGCAACGGCAAAAGTAAATTAATCAATGGTTTGTGATGCCACTACGAAAAGCGACACTTTCATGATGGGAGCACGAAAAAAATGCGTGAGACTGGGCTGATCATAGCAGGTACTGTGTATCTAGCTCACACAAATTCTTTATTTCAGATGCTTTCACACTTGTATATGTGAGTGAAGTGTTCCCTCATCATTCATTTCAACGAGTATGTTGCAAAATACCAAAAGTCTACCTTTTAAAAATACCATCAGCTGGCACACAATAATACCTTCCCTGTTTCAAGTCAGTCAGTGGCATATTTCCAGTGATAGAGGTGAACCTGTTGTATCTCCCCAGTGGGAATTGCTCATTTGAAAAATTTTGGCATCTGGACCTGGTTCACAGGCAGCTCTGAGGTAAATCTTGATGCAGCTATATGTCCACACCACAAGAATCTCAACAGTCTCACCCTAACCTTACGAGAAATTTGATTTTTGTGATTCAAATCACTGCACCACCACTCATCAGTCAACCTCCTTGAAGTTTGCAGATGACATCGCCCTCATTAGGCTCATTTCTGGTGTGATTGAGTCTGCTTAATGGCTGGAGATTGACCATCTGCTGCTCTGATATGGCTAAACAACTTCAAGGTCATTGTTCGAAAGACATGGGAGATGGTGGTTGATATTACATTTAAACCAGTCCCATCCATGCTCTTCACCAGTGTGACTCAGTGTGACTCTCCAGCCATCGTGAAGTCCTTCTACGTCTTGGCCACCAGTGACACCCAAGACCTCAAGTGGGAGCTAAACATCAACTCTGTCACAAAAAAAGGCAGAACAGAGGATGTACTGTACTTGCCGTGGCAACCTGCCATTCCTTGTCAACAAATGTGTGAGATAATTAGTGAAATATTTATCAACAATGTTCCTTGAAGAAAGATTGGAAGGCATTTGCACATTTCTCTCTCTCTACAGGGCATAATATCATTAAACGGTTCAAGGAATCTGGAAAAATTGCAGTGGATAAAGGGCAACAGCGCACGCCTAAGATGGACATCTGTGATCTCCAGTCCCTTAGACAGCACTGTATCAGGAACCATCATTCATCACATGGGCAAACGATTACTTTGGGAAACCTTTGTCAAGAAGTACAATAAGGCATTACATTCAGTACAACAGGGCGTTACATTCAGTACAACAGGACGTTACATTCAGTACAACAAGGCGTTACATTCAGTACAACAGGACGTTACATTCAGTACAACAGGGCGTTACATTCAGTACAACAAGGCGTTACATTCAGTACAACAGGGCGTTACATTCAGTACAATAGGACGTTACATTCAGTACAAGGCGTTACATTCAGTACAACAGGACGTTACATTCAGTACAACAGGGCGTTACATTCAGTACAACAAGGCGTTACATTCAGTACAACAGGGCGTTACATTCAGTACAACAAGGCGTTACATTCAGTACAACAGGGCGTTGCATTCAGTACAACAGGGCGTTACATTCAGTACAACAGGGCGTTACATTCAGTACAACAAGGTGTTACATTCAGTACAACAAGGCGTTACATTCAGTACAACAGGACGTTACATTCAGTACAACAGGACGTTACATTCAGTACAGCAGGGCGTTACATTCAGTACAACAGGGCGTTACATTCAGAATGCCCCTTAAACACACAGCACTAACGAAGGACACCGAAGTCCAAATGAAACAAGAAATCTGGACTGACGTTGACTTCCTGAGACATCGTTTAACTGTCGTCCAGCTTCGTTCCTGCAGCTGGCGCTTCATCAGAATTTTCAAACTGTTGAAAAAATATGAACGAATCCCAACGACAACTTCAATTTGTCCGTATTCTGTTTCGCTTTCTGTCGTGACGGTTCCTCATCATTTGCGTAGTTTCCGCACTGTCAGCGTTCCGTTTGACTGTCGCCCAAATCATCTGTATCATAGTCAGATGATTTTGCTATAAGACAGATTTGAATTTAATATACTATTTGTGTTATGTGTCGGACGCAGCTCGGAGAACCGACCAGCGTTTGAAGGACCCAGTATGAAATAAGCAGAGCACGGTACAAAGGCTAACTGAATTTAATACATAACAGTGAAAATATAATAACAAAAAGGTGCGGCCTGGCGTGGTGCGCTCCCAGCAGCGCTAACGGTCCGGAGCCAGAAGCTGTTTCGGACCCAAGGACCCCGCCGACACCCCCAGGTGGCCGCAACAACCGAGTCTGTGAAAGAAGGAACCATTATGTGAGTCCACACTCTACACACAGAACACTTAAAGGTGTACAAACAGCAAACACTTCCTGGCTTGATTACTGATCAGCTTCCAAACCTGCAGGCATGGAACATCCAGTTCACAAACTCCACTGCAGTGGAAGCTGATACATGACTAACAAACAGCTCAATACAATAAGGTGTGAGGGACACCACATTTACTGACTGTATAACTGTTAGTCACAAAATATAACGTACCTCAGGAAGTGTGCTGACGAGCGTGCGACCTCACCCCCTCCTCTTTCACAGACTGTGCATCAAACCTGGACGTTCTCAGCATCCGCTGCTGATGAGATGGCTCCCGAGACGACGATCTCACCCGTCTGGTCACAAGGTCGAGTCTCTGGCAAATACACACTGTGCACTCCAGTCTTAAATGCCAACATGTTCCAATCCATCCAGATGCACCACAGCTGTGAGTCCTGACGAGTCGCAGGTGATCAGGGTGAGGTCCTGACAGCCTCAGCAACACAGCCACTCAGTCCCAAATGCACGCCACCTGGGAGGAAAACCAAAAGACAGAAACAAACCGGCAGCCAGGCCCCCCCCAGCCATATAACAGTACCCCACCCTCACGGGAAGCCTCCCGGCGACCACACACACCTGGCCCAGGAGAAACACCCCCCTCCAGGGACCATGGCTGGAAACCGTGTCCGCGTTCATCCTCCAACAGACTGGTTGAACTGGCTGCATCTTTGCCCTTGTTCTGACAGTCTCTTAGCACAGGTGTGGCCAGGAGTTCCTACACCTGTGCGGTCAGCCTTTATCCAAACGGTAATTAGTCATAAACAAAACAAACCCACCAAACACCCCCCCCCCCAGAGGACCGTTCATCAAACCCCAGGGAAGGGGAGAAAAGAAAAAACAACCCAAACTTGAGCTCACAAACAAAAATGCCAAAATACCCCCCCCCCCCCCCCCCAGAGGACCGTTCCATCAAACCCCAGGGAAGGGGAGAAAAGAAAAAACCAAACTTGAGCTCACAAACAAAAATGGTACAACACCCCCCCCTCCTCCCCCCCAAACGACATGTAGGGACCAACACCCCCCAGAGGGCCTCCCCGCCAGCTCCAGGAGTAATAACCACGACCGAGGTCCCTCTGGGATCCAATGTCACCCACGGGGACTACCAGCGCCTCCCAGAGGACCACTCCGTCAAACCCAGGAGACGCCTCCCCTCATGACCAATGGACCCAGCCCCGGCCGTCCATGGCTAGATGGGCCTACAGCCCTTTTCCCCCCCCAGAGGACACCACAGTCAAACCCTGGGGGCGGGAAACTGGGGGGGGGAAAACAAAAAGATACCCCAAACCCCCCCCCTCCCCTCCCGGGTGCAGAGGCTACCTGGGAAACGCCCAGCACAACCCAACTGCACCCCTCCAGCAATGCCGACACCACGGCACACCCGGCTGGAGTCAGAGGAGAAGAGAGGGCATAACAAAAAACAAAAAGAGAAAAAACAACCCAAGTACCACCCCATCACCCCCCAGGGGACCGTTCCATCTAACCCTGGGGAAGTTGAAACAAAAAAAATAAAAGGAAAAACAAACAGACCAACACACAGTTGTTTGGGTCCCTTTTTTTTTTTGTCTTGTTTTGTTCGTTTTCAGACAGGCTGCAGGGTCACAACCCCAGACAATAGTGGAAAACAAAAAATAAAATCCCACACAAAAACCAACTCAAACAACACCCACACAAAATGAACTAACACAAAACAAATCAGGAGTTATACCGTCAAGCTCAACCAATGGAACACACCTGTTCCTACTCAAGAGCTTGACGGTAACGTGATTCAGTCACCACAAGGGGGAGCCAGAGTGCTAAAAACAAAAAAAAACCCTTTGGCGACAGAAAAAACAAACGAGCTGCTTTTTTATGTGCGCAGCTGAGTGCAACACACAACCAAATGTGCTCAACTAAATAACGCCGGAGCTGAAAAACAGACGCAGTAGTTACCTTTGTCCGGGGAAACGGGGCTACGACTGTAACACAGGAAGCCCAGCGGACCCGTGCTAACAGAGCTCCGCCATGCGCGTGAACCCATTACAACGCACTCTTGCAGCTCCCGTTTAAACCTCTTATCCGGTCGGAGTGTGACGCGAAGCCGTCGCCAGTCACACTCCACCACGACCCACGGATAAGGCACAACACAGGAACACGGCTGCAAGAGAGCACAAATCAGTATCCAGTAATGGGTTCTCAAACACGCACCTTCCGGGCGGAGAGCCCCGCAACTGATCCGGATAACCACTGAACGTCTGCTGCCGCCTTCCCGGCGCGTTACCGTCTCTGCTACCGCTGGGTCCGTGATGTTTGGGCCAGAGACTACTGTTATGTGTCGGACGCAGCTCGGAGAACCGACCAGCGTTTGAAGGACCCAGTATGAAATAAGCAGAGCACGGTACAAAGGCTAACTGAATTTAATACATAACAGTGAAAATATAATAACAAAAGGTGCGGCCTGGCGTGGTGCGCTCCCAGCAGCGCTAACGGTCCGGAGCCAGAAGCTGTTTCGGACCCAAGGACCCCGCCGACACCCCCCAGGTGCCGCAACAACCGAGTCTGTGAAAGAAGGAACCATTATGTGAGTCCACACTCTACACACAGAACACTTAAAGGGTACAAACAGCAAACACTTCCTGGCTGATTACTGATCAGCTTCCAACCTGCAGCATGGAACATCCAGTTCACAAAACTCCACTGCAGTGGAAGCTGATACATGACTAACAAACAGCTCAATACAATAAGGTGTGAGGGACACACATTTACTGACTGTATAACTGTTAGTCACAAAATCTAACGTACCTCAGGAAGTGTGCTGACGATCGTGAGACCTCACCCCCTCCTCTTTCACAGACTGTGCATCAACCTGAGTTCTCAGCATCCGCTGCTGATGAGATGGCTCCCGAGACGACGATCTCACCCGTCTGGTCACAAGGTCGAGTCTCTGGCAAATACACACTGTGCACTCCAGTCTTAAATGCCAACATGTTCCAATCCATCCAGATGCACCACAGCTGTGAGTCCTGACGAGTCGCAGGTGATCAGGGTGAGGTCCTGACAGCCTCAGCAACACAGCCACTCAGTCCCAAATGCACGCCACCTGGGAGGAAAACCAAAGACAGAAACAAACCGGCAGCCAGGCCCCCCCAGCCATAACAATTTGTATCTAATAAGACCTATTGCCATGGCATTCACCTTGACGTCATCAGAGATAACATCAAAGTGACCATTTTAAAAAAATTGGCAATATATTTGCTCAAGAACACTGAGTCTGTGAACAAGAACTGGTAATAAAATACAATGCATCGCATATGGAAGATATAGAATTTCTAACACATCTATTCCATAATGTTTGGAACTGAACAATATTCCTATCACTCAGGTTCCATGCTTGAGCACCATAAAAATTACAACATTTTGAATTTAAAATGTTGAAAATTATGTCCTTTTGACCACTGTTGCAACAGTATGATTAACTCTGTACACAAGATTGCTTTTCATTCTAATTTCTGTCTTTTTGGACATATCACTATCCTCTTTTAGTGAAGAGGAGGGTATAATGGATTCCATCTTGCTATTTCTGCCTTCTTATGGCCCGTGACAGAGTCAGGATGCTATCAGTTTGATGGTATTTTTGTCGGTTGGTTGTGAGTCTGCGCCGCATTCTGGCTTCAGCTGATGGGGAAGAACTTTTTCAGGTCAGTACAGAACCTTCCATCACAGTTTTTGACAGCAGTCAGATGCCACAAACTGCCATCCCAAATCTGGTTCTCACTTTAAATGTCATCAGAGCTGAAACAGTATATTACACTTATTCTATCCAACCACAATCTCATGCCATTTTGCAACGGCAAAAGTAAATTAATCAATGGTTTGTGATGCCACTACGAAAGTTACACTTTTCATGATGGGAGCGAAAAAAATGCGTGAGACTGGGCTACTACTATAACAGTACCCCACCCTCACGGGAAGCCTCCCGGCGACCACACACACCTGGCCCAGGAGAAACACCCCCCTCCAGGGACCATGGCTGGAAACCGTGTCCGCGTTCATCCTCCAACAGACTGGTTGAACTGGCTGCATCTTTGCCCTTGTTTCTGACAGTCTCTTAGCACAGGTGTGGCCAGGAGTTCCTACACCTGTGCGGTCAGCCTTTATCCAAACGTGTAATTAGTCATAAAACAAAACAAACAACCAAACACCCCCCCCCCAGAGGACCGTTCCATCAAACCCCAGGAAGGGGAGAAAAGAAAAACAACCCAAACTTGAGCTCACAAACAAAAATGCCAAAATACCCCCCTCCCCCCCCCAGAGGACCGTTCCATCAAACCCCAGGGAAGGGAGAAAAGAAAAACCCAAACTTGAGCTCACAAACAAAAATGGTACACACCCCCCCCTCCTCCCCCCCAAACGACATGTAGGGACCAACACCCCCAGAGGGCCTCCCGCCAGCTCCAGGAGTAATAACACGACCGAGGTCCCTCTGGGATCCAATGTCACCCACGGGGACTACCAGCGCCTCCCAGAGGACCACTCGTCAACCCCAGGACGCCTCCCCTCATGACCAATGGACCCAGCCCTGGCCGTCCATGGCTAGATGGGCCTACAGCCCTTTCCCCCCCCAGAGGACACCACAGTCAAACCCTGAGGGCGGAAACTGGGGGGGAAAACAAAAAGATACCCCAAACCCCCCCCTCCCCTCCCGGGTGCAGAGGCTACCTGGGAAACGCCCAGCACAACCCAACTGCACCCCTCCAGCAATGCCGACACCACGGCACACCGGCTGGAGTCAGAGGAGAAGAGAGGGCATAACAAAAAACAAAAAGAGAAAAAACAACCCAAGTACCACCCCATCACCCCCCAGGGGACCGTTTCCATCTAACCCTGGGGAAGTGAAACAAAAAAAATAAAAGGAAAAACAAACAGACCAACACACAGTTGTTTGGGTCCCCTTTTTTTTTTTGTCTTGTTTTGTTCGTTTCAGACAGGCTGCAGGGTCACAACCCCAGACAAATAGTGGAAACAAAAAAATAAAATCCCACACAAAAACCAACTCAAACAACACCCACACAAAATGAACTAACACAAACAAATCAGTGAGTTATACCGTCAAGCTCAACCAAATGGAACAACCTGTTCCTACTCAAGAGCTTGACGGTAACGTGATTCAGTCACCACAAGGGGGAGCCAGAGTGCTAAAAACAAAAAAAAAACCCTTTGGCGACAGAAAAAACAAACGAGCTGCTTTTATGTGCGCAGCTGAGTGCAACACACAACCAAATGTGCTCAACTAAATAACACCGGAGCTGAAACAACAGACGCAGTAGTTACCTTTGTCCGGGGAAACGGGGCTACGACTGTAACACAGGAAGCCCAGCGACCCGTGCTAACAGAGCTCCGCCATGCGCGTGAACCCATTACAAACGCACTCTTGCAGCTCCCGTTAAACCTCTATCCGGTCGGAGTGTGACGCGAAGCCGTCGCCAGCACTCCACCACGACCCACGGATAAGGCACAACACAGGAACACGGCTGCAAGAGAGCACAATCAGTATCCAGTAATGGGTTCTCAAACACGCACCTTCCGGCGGAGAGCCCCGCAACTGATCCGGATAACCACTGAACGTCTGCTGCCGCCTTCCGGCGCGTTACCGTCTCTGCTACCGTGGGTCCGTGATGTTTGGCCAGAGACTACTGTTATGTGGTGCGCAGATGCAACAACGCCTACCAAAAGTTATTGGCATGTACAA
Organism: Thalassophryne amazonica; assembly: GCF_902500255.1. Taxonomy (NCBI): domain Eukaryota; kingdom Metazoa; phylum Chordata; class Actinopteri; order Batrachoidiformes; family Batrachoididae; genus Thalassophryne; species Thalassophryne amazonica. The sequence goes on along the minus strand of NC_047107.1, from coordinate 91,227,378 downwards.
TTGAGTATCATCAGCATAGCAATGAAAGCTTCTTTGAGGAAGCTTCTGCGATTAGAAGCGAAACGTCCTTGCGTCAAGCAACCCAGTCCAGTCAAAAATTGAAGCTTCTCTACTATAGCAATGAAAGGCAATCCCAAAATGCCACAGTATATGCCCAAGGGGTGCTATATAAAGGGAGAAGAGCAGGGGGCCCAAGACAGAAATTTCATATCACTAAGGTTAGAGGTAGTTAGAGGTAGTGTTATCGTATAAAACACAGTGAGAGCGACTGGATAGATATGGCGTCAACTATGCAAGGGCACTTCCAGTAATCCCAAAGTAATGCTCCAGCCTATCAAGTAAAACACGATGATCCATGGTGTGAAACGCAGCACTGAGATCTAACAGCACCAAAACCATAATGCTATCTGAATCCACTGCAAGCAGAAGATCGTTCACCATTTTAGTAAGTGCTGTCTCTGTGGAATGATATTTTCTAAAGGCAGACTGCAGTGGCTCAGAAAGATTATTCTCAGTAAGGTGGTCCACAAGCTGCCATGAGACCACTTTTTCCAGAATTTTAGAGCAAATTGATAAATTGGATATCGGCCTATAATTTTTCAATACACTAGGGTCAAGATTAGGTTTCTTAAGTAACAGTTTAATCACTGCAGATTTTAAACATTTAGGAACACATGAGGGCCCACACACGAGGCCCAGCTCAAGAGAAGCCAGCTTGGGCTGCTGACTTGACTTAACTAATTCATGCTGTGGCACTGCAATCACTGCACAGTAGCAACCGTCCTTGCCAGGGCCTCCCTGTGTTGGGTGTTTGCCCAAGCTTGCCATATAAGCATGCGATACCCCAAGCAGGCTGGTGCTCAGGGAAATGCCCCAGCGTCTGTGTAGAAGAGACAATGCAGACCCCTGCCCTTGTGCCTCAGTATGCCTTGTCTCCAGGAGATGGAGTCCAGCAACAAGACCAGAAAACAGGGCTCCACTTTCCCCAGAAATAGATGACACTGCTGAATCGGTGAGAGTGGTGGGATAGACTCATGTCTGTGATTTTTGTCATGTCCCTATCACCGTGGTGGGGGTTCCATACATAGCTCTTGTTGACATGGGCTTTACCGCAACATTGATGAAACTTTACATGGTCCCTGTAGGGACACAGTTAGCACCTACTGTGGTGAAACTATGCACGGTGACTGGTGAACTAGCCCCTATGTTGTGAAGAGGGGTGGTGGCTATATGAGGGGAGTCTGTCAGCAGACTGTAAGGTGTGGTTGCAGCAGTGCAGGACTCCTGCATGTTAGTACTGGACTTCCGTTTAGGAGGATTTGTGCATGGATTGCGCACAAAATTGGTTCATATTCGCTTACCATCCACAATATGCATGAAACATGCTTGTATGAGTCGGCCTACACCTGCACACGTTCGCAATTATCCGCAGAGGCACGTTTTTCCGTTGCCAGGATTTTTGAGCTGCACAAAATTTTGGCTGTGGATGACATCCACCTTACATTCTCCATACATACTCAATATATATACAATACATACTCAATCTATGCGCTGTATATTCGCCGTCATCTGCTGATATCCGCAACTGACAGTGATTTGCGGCTTGGCAGCGGACTGGGACAGTGCCCATCATGTCCACATCACAAACTAAAATAAGTTGTAGCGACTGCATACAGATTGGCCACGAATAAGAGCATTTTTATTACGTCTGCTTTGCATCTGATTTGCGGCGGATGCAAATCAGATGCGCTGTATTCACAGCTTCACGCTGTTCTTTGTTCTACCAGCTGCCACGCGCTCTGCGCTGGACGCTGCATATATAAATAATTATTTTGTGGCAGATTAATCATTTTATTGTGCAAATTGGCTGTTGAAAACAGCTCTAATCACCTTAATGGCCAACATGGACAAAATGCCCAGAGACATATACGTATTTTGTCACAGTTTATAGGCCCCCTGGGCCATACTCTGATTCTTAGATAAATTTGGTGGGTTCATCTCTAGCTTGTCCACTACTGCAGATAACATTTTGATTATTGGTGACTTCAACATTCATATGAATAAGCAAACTGATCTCCTCTGTAAATCAATTATGGAAATTGTGGATGCATTAGGATTCCGCAATGCATTCAGGACTCGATGCATATTAGTGGAATACCCTGGATTTGGTTCTAGCACATGGTACTGCTGTCACGAATACTGACATCACGCCTCTTGCATCAGTGGTCTTCGACCACTCATTTATTAGCTTTACAGTTCACTGCCGTGTTTAGTGGAACAAACAACCTTGTCTATTACTGCGGCAATGCATTAACTCCTCAACTAAGACTGAACTCGAAGCTAGGCTGCCTGGTATCTTAACATCACGTTTGGAGAATGGCCAATTGGTAGACAGTCTGTGGATAGTTTAAAATTCAGCACTCAAAACTACACTTGACAAGACTGCGCCAACCCTGTTAAAACTTACGACGTCCCAAAGCACGGTCGCCTGGTTCAATGGGTACTTGCATGACCTCAGGCGAAGGCTAGAGGTTTAGCATATAAATAGCGTAGCTCGAAATTAGAAGTATTCCACCTTGTGTGGCATGATGCTATTTTAGACTATAAGCATGTACTACTGGCTACAAAGTGGACCCATTACTCTGATTTGATCAATAAAACAAGCATAACTCAAAGTTTCCTGTTTGACACAGTGGCAACACTTATTCATGAACAGTTGCTCTCCATTTTCAGCACAGGACGTCTTGAATTACTTTGGGGGTGTATTACTTGTCGGGCTAGGTGGTGTATAGGTCAGCTGCCACTTAGGGGAAGACGGGTGGCCCTCCACAGGGACAGGTTGGCCCCAATACTGAGGGGATCCACGTCGACTTCCATGCCCTGGGCCCTCAACACCTTACCTGAGAAACGACTGTCTTCCCCGTTAATTCCCCACCCCCAAACTCACCCCCTGCTCCTCAGCACATGTCCCAAGACTGCAGGTGCAGCCGCTGGTGTTCACACTGAAGTAACCTGGGAGACAGAGACACCCCGGCCACCTCAAGTATTTTGCTTTTGGATCCCTTGGGTCGAGGGACTTTGTGTGTGTGTGTGTGTGTGTGTGTATGTGTGTGTGTGTGTGTGGAGCATTGTAGCGACTGTTTGAGTTATAATGTTTATCTGTTCAGTGTTCTCTATTTTTATTGGCTCTCTGGTGTATTGAAGGAGGGAGAATTGTAGTGAGAGTGAAAAGAAAAAAAAGACCAGTTGTTCTGAACTGAGCCGTGACCTGTTGCTGGTGTGGTTATGTGCTGCACTTGGATCATTTTAATGGAATGTGGTCAACATTGACATTGTAATAAATAATGATATGGAATCTGATGAAAATTTTAGGAAATGTCCAGTCCAGGTCTAACCTGAGATTGTTCTTTCTATGTGGAGTTTGCATGTGTGAGAATGTGGACAAAAACAGAGTTTATGCTTCCAAAAACGATCACCTCCAGAATGGTGCAGTGCACATCTAGGATTTGGAAGATCACAGCGGATGTCTCACGTGCCAAGCAACCTTGCAAATTATTTTATCTTAAATGGTTTAAGGTTAGGTTTGGGGATAAAGATAGAGTATAATTCCTCTGGAATGCATAAAAAGTCTGGAACATTGAAAATACTTTAGAATCCTTGCAACAGCATTGCACACTTCAGAATTCCATAAACACATATATTCCATGTGTGTAGGTTTTCCTCCAGCTGAAAAAATGATTAGATTCAATGTTGAGCCTAACTATCAATAGGTGTGAAATTAATGAAATTTGTCCATATGCCTTAGTTTGTGATTGGCCTGATTACCAGTCCAGGATGTACCTCACCTCTTAAACTCTACTACTTCCTGCTGCACTTATCTATGTAACTCTGTTAGTGTGTTTTTTCATGTCCCGTCATGAAAATTGGGCGCGTTTTCATGATGTGTTTTAATTTTACTCTTATCCTCCACCTTCTCCAAACTCTAACCACAACATAAGTGTACCTTGAGTACCTTGTATGGCAGCATCCTCACATTGGGGTGAATGTGAGCATTATTTGTAAAGTGCTTTGAGCATCTAATGCAGATGGAAAAGAGCTATATCAATGCAGTCCATTTACCATTTAAGTGTCTCCCTTCCCCTAACCATAACCCCCCAGACCCTAGCATCACCCCGCATTTCGTGCCCATGTCACAAAATGCATTTGTGCCCCCCGTCATGAAAAGTGCCCCATTTTTGTGACGATATCACAACCCATAGATTAATAGGTGGTCTGTGTGATTATTAAATACTTCATGAGGAAGATTAAATATATAAAACTCTCAAAAAAGTGTGCCACCATTGTTTAATGGTCTTCTTTGTGGACTTTTGCTTTAATGTGACTTTCCTTTGAACTTTGGATGAACTGCCCCTCAATTAGCGGTACTGCTCCATTTTTGTCTGCATCCATAAGCTTTCAAAAACTGACACAAAGATGAAATGTCTCCATCCGTATCCGTATTTAACACTGAGCATAAGCAAGGTATTATTCTGTTGAAGATGAATTGGAGCGATGGATGATAATGATCAAATGGAGGTATTGTTTTATCCAGTTGTTCTTTGGAGTTAAGCATTGAGACACCAGAAATGTTAAGCAAAAGTACTGAAATATATCACCTGTCTGTGATGCCAGTGTGTGAACTTCACAAGTGAGTGTGTTGATAAGAAAAAACCTATTTTATACCAGGATTGCTATCAGCACATTCATTTGATGTGAAACATTTTTCATTACAATGAAGTTCTCTTTTCAACAGTGTCTTTATAAGGCAATATATTTTCCATTTACTCAGTTTAGGAAAAGTTAAAACTAAACAGATTAAACTTGTGTGTGTTCCATTTGAATTCTTAAAGAGAACATTCTAATGATGTCATCCTCCTTTAAACATGGCCTATGTTTAGCGCTATTAGCACATGAAGCGTGTCTTACAGCCTCTCCCGCGGCTTTATGTGATTCAGTGTTAATACAGTTTACTTTTTGATAAGAAATTGAGTCTTTGTCTCTGAAAATAAACTGTGATTTCCTGACTGCTGCTATAGTTTCATCATTTTATTACCCAAATTGACAGATGTTAGGGGGCTAGCACGTGTATTTGAACTATGTTACCTTTAGCAAATTAAGCTAGGAGCACCAAACGTGGCATGCACATTATCTTGAAGCAGACACTTGTAGGGAACCTTCAGAGTTCACAAGTTCAAAGGTTGACCATTGACAACGTTGACAACTAACATTGACAAGGTTATAGAAGAAAAAAAAAAAACCCAACCCTTCTGCTTGTTAAAGTGGGAATACTGCTAACCCTTCTTCTTATCCCATGTCTGTGTGAGGTTGATGTATCTTTCTCCTTACAGCCACGTCCTGATCTGCCTCCTCATTCAGTGTTTTGTTCCTCTTCAGTTTTTTCATCTATCTATCCATGTCAGTATTCTCATTTCACAAAAATAAAGCTGAGACTTATACACATCTTCAGTATCTTGGAGAGAGGTGCACTGGAGGAAAATTTATATCCAGGAGACAATAGACAACTCCTGCACTGTTTTTCTCTTGCAATGAATTTCATTCAGGATAACAGTATTTCTGTCTTAAGGCTCATTCATGCTCAACATTAAATATGGATACAGATGATATGGGCGCAGTGGAGCAATACTACTGGTAATCGTGGGGCAGTGTGGCTAAAGTTAAAATGAGATACACCCTTAAAGCAAAAGGATACAAAGAAGACCATTAACAATGAGGGAATATTGTTATAAGAGGTTTATGTATATATTTTTGCTGCCACACCACCACGTTTATGTACACCACTGCCTGCACTTTGTTTCTTTTGCAGTAGCATATTACTATTACTTCTTGGACCATTGCCATGTTTGACGGTCTGCAGTACCCCTTAGCGGATATTGTTGTCCTCAGTGTTCATGCCAACATAAATAATGGGAAAGTCAGAACTATGTGGGGAGTGATGATTACACCGTTTGAAATGTGTGGATAGATTTATTGGGGTAAGTGGAGCATAAATGAACCTTTAGACCTCCAGGATCATTGCTCTACATCAAGCATGCTCACTGCTCAAGATTTCTTAGATTACTTGAAAATAGATGACATTAGATAAAATATATCCCAGCATGCCTAATCCTGCCTGCACCCTGTTATTGATGTGGGTGCCATCACTAATACTCAGCTAGAGTTACTGAATGTGATATTATTTCATGGGTGCGCTGACGAAACTTGTAACTGTCTTTTCGACCCTATACCAACGAAACTGCTTAAGGACCTTTTGCTAAATGTTTAAAATTTGTCGTGATTAAACCAATACTTAAAAAAATATCTAACCTTGATCCCAGTCTACTGAAAAATTATAGGCCGATTTCAAACCTATCATTTTGTTCTAAAATGCTTGAAAAAAGTGGTTTCACAGCAGCTTGTGGACCACCTTACTGAGAATAATCTCTTTGAACCACTGCAGTCTGCATTTAGAATGCACCATTCCACAGAGACAGCTCTTACAGCTTACTAAAGTAGTAATGATCTCTTGCTTGCAATATAATCTGACACCACCACAGTTCTTTTTCTGTTAGATCTTAGTGCTGCGTTCAATACGATGGATCACCGTATACTACACGATAGGCAGGAGAATTATGTCCTTTCACGGTTGACATCCTACCTACTGGTCGTTTCAGTTTGGTCTGATAAGATATGATGATGACCAGTCGTTTTACCGTGTCCTGTACAATAATGTTACCTCAACCTTGTTAGCATGAAATATGGGGTTCCACATGGGTCTGTCATAGGCCCCCTTCTTTACTCCCTTTACATAGCACCCCTTGGACATATACTGCAATGTTATGAGATCACTTTCTACTGCTATGCTGATGACGCTCACTTGTACATGCTGATAACTGCTGGAATCACATACACATGAAGAGTTAAGAGGATTGCCTTACTTCAGTGAAAAGCTTGATGTTTAGCAATTTCTTACTTTAAATGATGGTCCTTGGTCCAGCCAGACATTGACATCAGTTTGATCAGCTAATGCTTAACTTAGATTCATGCATCATACATCACACTGACAGAGTAAGCTTGGGGTGACTGTGGATCACATGTTGTCCTTTGACATCTGAGAAATCATGAGGACTGCTTTCACCTTTCGTCCACCTTCGTAACATATTTAAGATTCATCCCATCCTGTCTGTGGCTAATGCAGAGACTTTGATCCATGCATTTGTCTCTTCTAGACTGGATTATTACAATGTCCCATTTTCTGGCTTGCCGCAGTCCAGTATTAGGGGTCTCCAATTGGTTCAAAATGATGCTGCCAGAATTTTGACAAGAAGCACAAAGTTTGACCACATTACTTGGTAAGGTTAGACCTTACTTGTGTTCATTGGCTTCCTGTTTAAATTCTTCTTCTTACTTATGAGGTTTTGAATAATCAGGTCCCATCTTATCTTAGGGACCTCATAGTACCATATCACCCCAATAGAGCGCTTCGCTCTCAGACTGCAGGCTTTCTTGTAGTTCCTAGGGTTTGTAAGAGTAGAATGGGAGGCAGAGCCTTCAGCTTTCAGGCTCCTCTCCTGTGGAACCAGCTCCCAATTCAGATCAGGGAGACAGACACCCTCTCTACTTTTAAGATTAGGCTTAAAACTTTCCTTTTTGCTAAAGCTTATAGTTAGGGCTGGATCAGGTGACCCTGAACCATCCCTTAGTTATGCTGCTATAGACTTAGACTGCTGGGGGGTTCCCACGATGCACTGAGTGTTTCTTTCTCTTTTTGCTCTGTATGCACCACTCTGCATTTAATCATTAGTGATTGATCTCTGCTCCCCTCCACAGCATGTCTTTTTCCTGGTTCTCTCCCTCAGCCCCAACCAGTCCCAGCAGAAGACTGCCCCTCCCTGAGCCTGGTTCTGCTGGAGGTTTCTTCCTGTTAAAAGGGAGTTTTTCCTTCCCACTGTCGCCAAGTGCTTGCTCACAGGGGGTCGTTTTGACCGTTGGGGTTTTTACGTAATTATTGTATGGCCTTGCCTTACAATATAAAGCGCCTTGGGGCAACTGTTTGTTGTGATTTGGCACTATATAAATAAAATTGATTGAATGATTGATTGATTGAAGTGCCTTGAGGCAACTTTGTTGTGATTTGGTGCTATATAAATGAAAATAAATTAAATTGAAAAATTACTACACTGATTTTGGCCTCCTTTCATTGGCTTCTTGTGTCTGTGAGGGCTGATTTAAATGTTCTGTTATTAACTTATGAAATCATTCATGGATTTGCGCCTCCCTACCGCTGACTTAATTACACCCTACGCTAGAAAAGCAATTCATTCAATTAATGTTAACCAAATACCAAGAATTTACTGCACAACACTAACACGGTCATGTAGTTGACATTGCTATTCAGTGGCACACAGTCTTCCAGACGACAAGCCTTTATGACCATCACACCATCTGTCAAAAATGACCTGAGCGCTTTCTTGTTTCAAGGTCAATTTGTGTTTGGAGATTTCTTGTATTCATTTGTGCTATTGTATGTAGCTGAATTCATTCGTGAAGCCCCCGACACCCATTTCCCTTTTTGTTTTCTTATCACACAAACAACCTCTGAAAATGGTGAGTGAATTCCATTGTGATTTTAGTTGCCTTACCACTTCAGTCAAAAGCACGTATCTGTTAAAATCCTCCCATGACACTCAACTCTATTCAACGACCTTCATATAGACTTTGGCATCCACTTGGAAAGTGTGATCACTTCTTCCATCCATAGGATTTGTTTTTATGCAAATTTCTAGTGAATCATTTTGTTCTCTTCACAAAGTATTCCCAAAGGAATCAAAACATCAAATCAAAACCCAACCAAGACCTTAATGGTGGTACTGGGGGATGACTCCCAGTCACATTAAGGCTGCATCTGTTGTGTGTTGGGGGGTTTGGCTGGATGTTTTTGTGTTGTTTTCTTTTCTTTGCTCTCCAGGTGGTATGCAAACTGTTTTTTGTCTGTGGAGAAGGTGCTGGCAGAAGAGTCCTTCACCCTCATCAGCATTATTAGCTGCACCTGTGGAGGATGTTCACGTGCAGGCCTACTGACTCGTAGCACCTGTGTAAACTTAAAGATTTTCAGCTGAAGCAGATAATGAGATGGCGTTCTGCATTTAAGCCATGAGTGGTTCAAGCAGAATTGCCGGGAACCCGACCTTGTGACATTCATTTGTGAGACGCTGAGGACCACGCCAGGGTTTGACACATCGTGCCTGTGAAGGAGGACGGGTGAGGGACACATGCTGTCAGCACACATCAGAGGTGATTATTGTCTGAATGATCGCTAATAGTAATTTGGTATTTTGTTACGCAGTGTATTTGAACATTGATGAGAATTGTGCAGTTTGCTTCTCACTGCCGTGGCGTACGGACTGATGATCCTCCACCTGTTGTGAGAAGCTGCTCATTTACATAAAGCTTAAATTCAGACCTGAATGTGTTGCTGATAGTGTGTGCCTTTGAAGGATATTTGCTGTAGCTCTGTTGACTTACCTCACCTTTTCCATCCTTCACAGAGTCAGTTTGTCGTGTCCACCTGGGGGGTGTTTGGCGGTGAATCTGAGTCCAGAAGCGCCGAGGCTTCGATCCTTTTGGGTGCTGGAGAGCGCGCCGTCCTTCACTCCACCAGACAAACTAAATATTTATGTTGTACACTAATTATTGCACTAGAGGGGGAAATAAAATTGTTTTGTTTGTGGAACCGCTTTCTGGTTATTTAGCGCTGGGTTCGGTCAGACGTTGGTCCGCTCCTCAACCTGCGTCTGCACATAACAGCATCCATAAGTTGGTCTCCAGTCATTTTGCTCTCACGCTACTGCAAAGAACTGTGTGGTGACTGCTAACACGTGTGTCGCTACACATTACAAGACAATACCAGTAGGTGTGCAAGGCCCTTTAATAGACTGTGTCAAAACCCTGTGGTGATCCAGAAGCAATGATGAGGGCAGGACAGTGAAGTCCAGGAGGTGCTATGCACAATCTGGCACACAGAGGCAAGTATGATTAGTTACAAAGCCCCTAGATCAAGATCAGACGGTGCTTTTCTGCTGCTGCACCCACAAATGAGCCACTCTACTTAGGATCTGCATAGTAAAAAATGTACCTGTTAATTTACAATAAACTGCTGCAGTTGCCAGTTTTATATTGTACTCTGCAGTGTTAGTATAGTGTTATTCTACAGTGTGCCTACTGTCACATACAACTTACTTTCTTAAAAGGATTACAGTACTGCTCCACTGTAGTTGCCAGAATACATTCTGTAAAAAAAAAAAAAAAAAAAATACAGTAAACAACATAAATGCCTTTAATGAACAACTTGGAAACAGTAGAAACTAGTGTAACACACAGCACCAGTACATTGTCCCTAACCTTACTTGACTTTACCTCAGAGTTACACTGAGTAGGATGTCAACTGGGATACAATGAAGGAAAAATGTAGGAGTTGGAATCTTATAGACTTTTTTTCACAACCCATAGAATTAATTTGATATTATGCAGCCTAATAATATATTATGGCTGATTGTCTGTCTATGTTCACAATTTCCTGCAACCAAAGGTCCTCAAAAAGTCAAACAGCGCTATAATACACAGCCTCCTTTTGATAGTAAATCTTTCTCACTAAAACTACTTTGAAGAACCTGTTCTTATGCAATTACAGCGAAAACCAGCAGGATGACCCTTCACGTCTTTCCCTAAATGCTGTCTGTCCTCCCGCATTAGCATTAATTCCAACATTATTATCATCAAATGACCTTGGGACATTTTCTCCTCTTTTTGAGTGGGAAAAGGAGAGAAAATGGACATGATAAAAGCCCGCTGATCGTAAGATGTTTTCACAAGACACTGAGGAGAACTCTGAGTGCCTGCTGAAGACTCATTTTAGTGAAGAGGAGGGTATAATGGATTCCATCTTGCTATTTCTGCCTTCTTTATGGCCCGTGACAGAGTCAGGATGCTATCAGTTTGATGGTATTTTTGTCGGTTGGTTGTGAGTCTGCGCCGCATTCTGGCTTCAGCTGATGGAAGAACTTTTTCAGGTCAGTACAGAACCTTCCATCACAGTTTTTGACAGCAGTCAGATGCCACAAACTGCCATCCCAAATCTGGTTCTCACTTTTAAATGTCATCAGAGCTGAAACAGTATATTACACTTATTCTATCCAACCACAATCTCATGCCATTTTGCAACGGCAAAAGTAAATTAATCAATGGTTTGTGATGCCACTACGAAAAGCGACACTTTTCATGATGGGAGCACGAAAAAAATGCGTGAGACTGGGCTGATCATAGCAGGTACTGTGTATCTAGCTCACACAAATTCTTTATTTCAGATGCTTTCACACTTGTATATGTGAGTGAAGTGTTCCCTCATCATTCATTTCAACGAGTATGTTGCAAAATACCAAAAGTCTACCTTTTAAAAATACCATCAGCTGGCACACAATAATACCTTCCCTGTTTCAAGTCAGTCAGTGGCATATTTCCAGTGATAGAGGTGAACCTGTTGTATCTCCCCAGTGGGAATTGCTCATTTAAAATTTTGGCATCTGGACCTGGTTCACAGGCAGCTCTGAGGTAAATCTTGATGCAGCTATATGTCCACACCACAAGAATCTCAACAGTCTCACCCTAACCTTACGAGAAATTTGATTTTTGTGATTCAAATCACTGCACCACCACTCATCAGTCAACCTCCTTGAAGTTTGCAGATGACATCGCCCTCATTAGGCTCATTTCTGGTGTGGTTGAGTCTGCTTAATGGCTGGAGATTGACCATCTGCTGCTCTGATATGGCTAAACAACTTCAAGGTCATTGTTCGAAAGACATGGGAGATGGTGGTTGATATTACATTTAAACCAGTCCCATCCATGCTCTTCACCAGTGTGACTCAGTGTGACTCTCCAGCCATCGTGAAGTCCTTCTACGTCTTGGCCACCAGTGACACCCAAGACCTCAAGTGGGAGCTAAACATCAACTCTGTCACAAAAAAAGGCAGAACAGAGGATGTACTGTACTTGCCGTGGCAACCTGCCATTCCTTGTCAACAAATGTGTGAGATAATTAGTGAAATATTTATCAACAATGTTCCTTGAAGAAAGATTGGAAGGCATTTGCACATTTCTCTCTCTCTACAGGCATAATATCATTAAACGGTTCAAGGAATCTGGAAAAATTGCAGTGGATAAAGGGCAACAGCGCACGCCTAAGATGGACATCTGTGATCTCCAGTCCCTTAGACAGCACTGTATCAGGAACCATCATTCATCACATGGGCAAACGATTACTTTGGGAAACCTTTGTCAAGAAGTACAATAAGGCATTACATTCAGTACAACAGGGCGTTACATTCAGTACAACAGGACGTTACATTCAGTACAACAAGGCGTTACATTCAGTACAACAGGACGTTACATTCAGTACAACAGGGCGTTACATTCAGTACAACAAGGCGTTACATTCAGTACAACAGGGCGTTACATTCAGTACAATAGGACGTTACATTCAGTACAACAAGGCGTTACATTCAGTACAACAGGACGTTACATTCAGTACAACAGGGCGTTACATTCAGTACAACAAGGCGTTACATTCAGTACAACAGGGCGTTACATTCAGTACAACAAGGCGTTACATTCAGTACAACAGGGCGTTGCATTCAGTACAACAGGGCGTTACATTCAGTACAACAGGGCGTTACATTCAGTACAACAAGGTGTTACATTCAGTACAACAAGGCGTTACATTCAGTACAACAGGACGTTACATTCAGTACAACAGGACGTTACATTCAGTACAGCAGGGCGTTACATTCAGTACAACAGGGCGTTACATTCAGAAATGCCCCTTAAACACACAGCACTAACGAAGGACACCGAAGTCCAAATGAAACAAGAAATCTGGACTGACGTTGACTTCCTGAGACATCGTTTAACTGTCGTCCAGCTTCGTTCCTGCAGCTGGCGCTTCATCAGAATTTTCAAACTGTTGAAAAAATATGAACGAATCCCAACGACAACTTCAATTTGTCCGTATTCTGTTTCGCTTTCTGTCGTGACGGTTCCTCATCATTTGCGTAGTTTCCGCACTGTCAGCGTTCCGTTTGACTGTCGCCCAAATCATCTGTATCATAGTCAGATGATTTTGCTATAAGACAGATTTGAATTTAATATACTATTTGTGTTATGTGTCGGACGCAGCTCGGAGAACCGACCAGCGTTTGAAGGACCCAGTATGAAATAAGCAGAGCACGGTACAAAGGCTAACTGAATTTAATACATAACAGTGAAAATATAATAACAAAAAGGTGCGGCCTGGCGTGGTGCGCTCCCAGCAGCGCTAACGGTCCGGAGCCAGAAGCTGTTTCGGACCCAAGGACCCCGCCGACACCCCCCAGGTGGCCGCAACAACCGAGTCTGTGAAAGAAGGAACCATTATGTGAGTCCACACTCTACACACAGAACACTTAAAGGTGTACAAACAGCAAACACTTCCTGGCTTGATTACTGATCAGCTTCCAAACCTGCAGGCATGGAACATCCAGTTCACAAAACTCCACTGCAGTGGAAGCTGATACATGACTAACAAACAGCTCAATACAATAAGGTGTGAGGGACACCACATTTACTGACTGTATAACTGTTAGTCACAAAATCTAACGTACCTCAGGAAGTGTGCTGACGAGCGTGCGACCTCACCCCCTCCTCTTTCACAGACTGTGCATCAAACCTGGACGTTCTCAGCATCCGCTGCTGATGAGATGGCTCCCGAGACGACGATCTCACCCGTCTGGTCACAAGGTCGAGTCTCTGGCAAATACACACTGTGCACTCCAGTCTTAAATGCCAACATGTTCCAATCCATCCAGATGCACCACAGCTGTGAGTCCTGACGAGTCGCAGGTGATCAGGGTGAGGTCCTGACAGCCTCAGCAACACAGCCACTCAGTCCCAAATGCACGCCACCTGGGAGGAAAACCAAAAGACAGAAACAAACCGGCAGCCAGGCCCCCCCCCAGCCATATAACAGTACCCCACCCTCACGGGAAGCCTCCCGGCGACCACACACACCTGGCCCAGGAGAAACACCCCCCTCCAGGGACCATGGCTGGAAACCGTGTCCGCGTTCATCCTCCAACAGACTGGTTGAACTGGCTGCATCTTTGCCCTTGTTTCTGACAGTCTCTTAGCACAGGTGTGGCCAGGAGTTCCTACACCTGTGCGGTCAGCCTTTATCCAAACGTGTAATTAGTCATAAAACAAAACAAACAACCAAAACACCCCCCCCCCAGAGGACCGTTCCATCAAACCCCAGGGAAGGGGAGAAAAGAAAAACAACCCAAACTTGAGCTCACAAACAAAAATGCCAAAATACCCCCCCTCCCCCCCCCCAGAGGACCGTTCCATCAAACCCCAGGGAAGGGGAGAAAAGAAAAAACCAAACTTGAGCTCACAAACAAAAATGGTACAACACCCCCCCCTCCTCCCCCCCAAACGACATGTAGGGACCAACACCCCCCAGAGGGCCTCCCGCCAGCTCCAGGAGTAATAACCACGACCGAGGTCCCTCTGGGATCCAATGTCACCCACGGGGACTACCAGCGCCTCCCAGAGGACCACTCGTCAACCCCAGGAGACGCCTCCCCTCATGACCAATGGACCCAGCCCCGGCCGTCCATGGCTAGATGGGCCTACAGCCCTTTTCCCCCCCAGAGGACACCACAGTCAAACCCTGAGGGCGGAAACTGGGGGGGGGGAAACAAAAAGATACCCCAAACCCCCCCCCTCCCCTCCCGGGTGCAGAGGCTACCTGGGAAACGCCCAGCACAACCCAACTGCACCCCTCCAGCAATGCCGACACCACGGCACACCCGGCTGGAGTCAGAGGAGAAGAGAGGGCATAACAAAAAACAAAGAGAGAAAAAACAACCCAAGTACTACCCCATCACCCCCCAGGGGACCGTTCCATCTAACCCTGGGGAAGTGAAACAAAAAAAAATAAAAGGAAAAACAAACAGACCAACACACAGTTGTTTGGGTCCCCTTTTTTTTTTGTTTTTTGTTTGTTCGTTTTCAGACAGGCTGCAGGGTCACAACCCCAGACAAATAGTGGAAAACAAAAAATAAAATCCCACACAAAAACCAACTCAAACAACACCCACACAAAATGAACTAACACAAAACAAATCAGTGAGTTATACCGTCAAGCTCAACCAAATGGAACACACCTGTTCCTACTCAAGAGCTTGACGGTAACGTGATTCAGTCACCACAAGGGGGAGCCAGAGTGCTAAAAACAAAAAAAAACCCTTTGGCGACAGAAAAAACAAACGAGCTGCTTTTTTATGTGCGCAGCTGAGTGCAACACACAACCAAAATGTGCTCAACTAAATAACGCCGGAGCTGAAACAACAGACGCAGTAGTTACCTTTGTCCGGGGAAACGGGGCTACGACTGTAACACAGGAAGCCCAGCGACCCGTGCTAACAGAGCTCCGCCATGCGCGTGAACCCATTACAAACGCACTCTTGCAGCTCCCGTTTAAACCTCTTATCCGGTCGGAGTGTGACGCGAAGCCGTCGCCAGTCACACTCCACCACGACCCACGGATAAGGCACAACACAGGAACACGGCTGCAAGAGAGCACAAATCAGTATCCAGTAATGGGTTCTCAAACACGCACCTTCCGGGCGGAGAGCCCCGCAACTGATCCGGATAACCACTGAACGTCTGCTGCCGCCTTCCCGGCGCGTTACCGTCTCTGCTACCGCTGGGTCCGTGATGTTTGGCCAGAGACTACTGTTATGTGTCGGACGCAGCTCGGAGAACCGACCAGCGTTTGAAGGACCCAGTATGAAATAAGCAGAGCACGGTACAAAGGCTAACTGAATTTAATACATAACAGTGAAAATATAATAACAAAAAGGTGCGGCCTGGCGTGGTGCGCTCCCAGCAGCGCTAACGGTCCGGAGCCAGAAGCTGTTTCGGACCCAAGGACCCCGCCGACACCCCCCAGGTGGCCGCAACAACCGAGTCTGTGAAAGAAGGAACCATTATGTGAGTCCACACTCTACACACAGAACACTTAAAGGTGTACAAACAGCAAACACTTCCTGGCTTGATTACTGATCAGCTTCCAAACCTGCAGGCATGGAACATCCAGTTCACAAAACTCCACTGCAGTGGAAGCTGATACATGACTAACAAACAGCTCAATACAATAAGGTGTGAGGGACACCACATTTACTGACTGTATAACTGTTAGTCACAAAATCTAACGTACCTCAGGAAGTGTGCTGACGAGCGTGAGACCTCACCCCCTCCTCTTTCACAGACTGTGCATCAAACCTGGACGTTCTCAGCATCCGCTGCTGATGAGATGGCTCCCGAGACGACGATCTCACCCGTCTGGTCACAAGGTCGAGTCTCTGGCAAATACACACTGTGCACTCCAGTCTTAAATGCCAACATGTTCCAATCCATCCAGATGCACCACAGCTGTGAGTCCTGACGAGTCGCAGGTGATCAGGGTGAGGTCCTGACAGCCTCAGCAACACAGCCACTCAGTCCCAAATGCACGCCACCTGGGAGGAAAACCAAAAGACAGAAACAAACCGGCAGCCAGGCCCCCCCCAGCCATATAACAATTTGTATCTAATAAGACCTTATTTGCCATGGCATTCACCTTGACGTCATCAGAGATAACATCAAAGTGACCATTTTAAAAAAATTGGCAATATATTTGCTCAAGAACACTGAGTCTGTGAACAAGAACTGGTAATAAAATACAATGCATCGCATATGGAAGATATAGAATTCTTCTAACACATCTATTCCATAATGTTTGGAACTGAACAATATTCCTATCACTCAGGTTCCATGCTTGAGCACCATAAAAATTACAACATTTTGAATTTAAAATGTTGAAAATTATGTCCTTTTGACCACTGTTGCAACAGTATGATTAACTCTGTACACAAGATTGCTCCTTTTCATTCTAATTTCTGTCTTTTTGGACATATCACTATCCTCTTTTAGTGAAGAGGAGGGTATAATGGATTCCATCTTGCTATTTCTGCCTTCTTATGGCCCGTGACAGAGTCAGGATGCTATCAGTTTGATGGTATTTTTGTCGGTTGGTTGTGAGTCTGCGCCGCATTCTGGCTTCAGCTGATGGAAGAACTTTTTCAGGTCAGTACAGAACCTTCCATCACAGTTTTTGACAGCAGTCAGATGCCACAAACTGCCATCCCAAATCTGGTTCTCACTTTTAAATGTCATCAGAGCTGAAACAGTATATTACACTTATTCTATCCAACCACAATCTCATGCCATTTTGCAACGGCAAAAGTAATTAATCAATGGTTTGTGATGCCACTACGAAAAGTTACACTTTTCATGATGGGAGCACGAAAAAAATGCGTGAGACTGGGCTACTACTATAACAGTACCCCACCCTCACGGGAAGCCTCCCGGCGACCACACACACCTGGCCCAGGAGAAACACCCCCCTCCAGGGACCATGGCTGGAAACCGTGTCCGCGTTCATCCTCCAACAGACTGGTTGAACTGGCTGCATCTTTGCCCTTGTTTCTGACAGTCTCTTAGCACAGGTGTGGCCAGGAGTTCCTACACCTGTGCGGTCAGCCTTTATCCAAACGTGTAATTAGTCATAAAACAAAACAAACAACCAAAACACCCCCCCCCCCAGAGGACCGTTCCATCAAACCCCAGGGAAGGGGAGAAAAGAAAAACAACCCAAACTTGAGCTCACAAACAAAAATGCCAAAATACCCCCCCCCCCCCCCCCCCAGAGGACCGTTCCATCAAACCCCAGGGAAGGGGAGAAAAGAAAAACCCAAACTTGAGCTCACAAACAAAAATGGTACAACACCCCCCCCTCCTCCCCCCCAAACGACATGTAGGGACCAACACCCCCCAGAGGGCCTCCCGCCAGCTCCAGGAGTAATAACCACGACCGAGGTCCCTCTGGGATCCAATGTCACCCACGGGGACTACCAGCGCCTCCCAGAGGACCACTCGTCAACCCCAGGAGACGCCTCCCCTCATGACCAATGGACCCAGCCCCGGCCGTCCATGGCTAGATGGGCCTACAGCCCTTTTCCCCCCCAGAGGACACCACAGTCAAACCCTGAGGGCGGAAACTGGGGGGGGGAAAACAAAAAGATACCCCAAACCCCCCCCCTCCCCTCCCGGGTGCAGAGGCTACCTGGGAAACGCCCAGCACAACCCAACTGCACCCCTCCAGCAATGCCGACACCACGGCACACCCGGCTGGAGTCAGAGGAGAAGAGAGGGCATAACAAAAAACAAAAAGAGAAAAAACAACCCAAGTACCACCCCATCACCCCCCAGGGGACCGTTCCATCTAACCCTGGGGAAGTGAAACAAAAAAAAATAAAAGGAAAAACAAACAGACCAACACACAGTTGTTTGGGTCCCCTTTTTTTTTTTGTCTTGTTTTGTTCGTTTTCAGACAGGCTGCAGGGTCACAACCCCAGACAAATAGTGGAAAACAAAAAATAAAATCCCACACAAAAACCAACTCAAACAACACCCACACAAAATGAACTAACACAAAACAAATCAGTGAGTTATACCGTCAAGCTCAACCAAATGGAACACACCTGTTCCTACTCAAGAGCTTGACGGTAACGTGATTCAGTCACCACAAGGGGGAGCCAGAGTGCTAAAAACAAAAAAAAACCCTTTGGCGACAGAAAAAACAAACGAGCTGCTTTTATGTGCGCAGCTGAGTGCAACACACAACCAAAATGTGCTCAACTAAATAACACCGGAGCTGAAACAACAGACGCAGTAGTTACCTTTGTCCGGGGAAACGGGGCTACGACTGTAACACAGGAAGCCCAGCGACCCGTGCTAACAGAGCTCCGCCATGCGCGTGAACCCATTACAAACGCACTCTTGCAGCTCCCGTTTAAACCTCTTATCCGGTCGGAGTGTGACGCGAAGCCGTCGCCAGTCACACTCCACCACGACCCACGGATAAGGCACAACACAGGAACACGGCTGCAAGAGAGCACAAATCAGTATCCAGTAATGGGTTCTCAAACACGCACCTTCCGGGCGGAGAGCCCCGCAACTGATCCGGATAACCACTGAACGTCTGCTGCCGCCTTCCCGGCGCGTTACCGTCTCTGCTACCGCTGGGTCCGTGATGTTTGGCCAGAGACTACTGTTATGTGTCGGACGCAGCTCGGAGAACCGACCAGCGTTTGAAGGACCCAGTATGAAATAAGCAGAGCACGGTACAAAGGCTAACTGAATTTAATACATAACAGTGAAAATATAATAACAAAAAGGTGCGGCCTGGCGTGGTGCGCTCCCAGCAGCGCTAACGGTCCGGAGCCAGAAGCTGTTTCGGACCCAAGGACCCCGCCGACACCCCCCAGGTGGCCGCAACAACCGAGTCTGTGAAAGAAGGAACCATTATGTGAGTCCACACTCTACACACAGAACACTTAAAGGTGTACAAACAGCAAACACTTCCTGGCTTGATTACTGATCAGCTTCCAAACCTGCAGGCATGGAACATCCAGTTCACAAAACTCCACTGCAGTGGAAGCTGATACATGACTAACAAACAGCTCAATACAATAAGGTGTGAGGGACACCACATTTACTGACTGTATAACTGTTAGTCACAAAATCTAACGTACCTCAGGAAGTGTGCTGACGAGCGTGAGACCTCACCCCCTCCTCTTTCACAGACTGTGCATCAAACCTGGACGTTCTCAGCATCCGCTGCTGATGAGATGGCTCCCGAGATGACGATCTCACCCGTCTGGTCACAAGGTCGAGTCTCTGGCAAATACACACTGTGCACTCCAGTCTTAAATGCCAACATGTTCCAATCCATCCAGATGCACCACAGCTGTGAGTCCTGACGAGTCGCAGGTGATCAGGGTGAGGTCCTGACAGCCTCAGCAACACAGCCACTCAGTCCCAAATGCACGCCACCTGGGAGGAAAACCAAAAGACAGAAACAAACCGGCAGCCAGGCCCCCCCCAGCCATATAACAATTTGTATCTAATAAGACCTTATTTGCCATGGCATTCACCTTGACGTCATCAGAGATAACATCAAAGTGACCATTTTAAAAAAATTGGCAATATATTTGCTCAAGAACACTGAGTCTGTGAACAAGAACTGGTAATAAAATACAATGCATCGCATATGGAAGATATAGAATTCTTCTAACACATCTATTCCATAATGTTTGGAACTGAACAATATTCCTATCACTCAGGTTCCATGCTTGAGCACCATAAAAATTACAACATTTTGAATTTAAAATGTTGAAAATTATGTCCTTTTGACCACTGTTGCAACAGTATGATTAACTCTGTACACAAGATTGCTCCTTTTCATTCTAATTTCTGTCTTTTTGGACATATCACTATCCTCTTTTAGTGAAGAGGAGGGTATAATGGATTCCATCTTGCTATTTCTGCCTTCTTTATGGCCCGTGACAGAGTCAGGATGCTATCAGTTTGATGGTATTTTTGTCGGTTGGTTGTGAGTCTGCGCCGCATTCTGGCTTCAGCTGATGGAAGAACTTTTTCAGGTCAGTACAGAACCTTCCATCACAGTTTTTGACAGCAGTCAGATGCCACAAACTGCCATCCCAAATCTGGTTCTCACTTTTAAATGTCATCAGAGCTGAAACAGTATATTACACTTATTCTATCCAACCACAATCTCATGCCATTTTGCAACGGCAAAAGTAAATTAATCAATGGTTTGTGATGCCACTACGAAAAGTTACACTTTTCATGATGGGAGCACGAAAAAAATGCGTGAGACTGGGCTACTACTATAACAGTACCCCACCCTCACGGGAAGCCTCCCGGCGACCACACACACCTGGCCCAGGAGAAACACCCCCCTCCAGGGACCATGGCTGGAAACCGTGTCCGCGTTCATCCTCCAACAGACTGGTTGAACTGGCTGCATCTTTGCCCTTGTTTCTGACAGTCTCTTAGCACAGGTGTGGCCAGGAGTTCCTACACCTGTGCGGTCAGCCTTTATCCAAACGTGTAATTAGTCATAAAACAAAACAAACAACCAAAACACCCCCCCCCCCAGAGGACCGTTCCATCAAACCCCAGGGAAGGGGAGAAAAGAAAAACAACCCAAACTTGAGCTCACAAACAAAAATGCCAAAATACCCCCCCTCCCCCCCCCCCAGAGGACCGTTCCATCAAACCCCAGGGAAGGGGAGAAAAGAAAAACCAAACTTGAGCTCACAAACAAAAATGGTACAACACCCCCCCCTCCTCCCCCCCAAACGACATGTAGGGACCAACACCCCCCAGAGGGCCTCCCGCCAGCTCCAGGAGTAATAACCACGACCGAGGTCCCTCTGGGATCCAATGTCACCCACGGGGACTACCAGCGCCTCCCAGAGGACCACTCGTCAACCCCAGGAGACGCCTCCCCTCATGACCAATGGACCCAGCCCCGGCCGTCCATGGCTAGATGGGCCTACAGCCCTTTTCCCCCCCAGAGGACACCACAGTCAAACCCTGAGGGCGGAAACTGGGGGGGGAAAACAAAAAGATACCCCAAACCCCCCCCCTCCCCTCCCGGGTGCAGAGGCTACCTGGGAAACGCCCAGCACAACCCAACTGCACCCCTCCAGCAATGCCGACACCACGGCACACCCGGCTGGAGTCAGAGGAGAAGAGAGGGCATAACAAAAAACAAAAAGAGAAAAACAACCCAAGTACCACCCCATCACCCCCCAGGGGACCGTTCCATCTAACCCTGGGGAAGTGAAACAAAAAAAATAAAAGGAAAAACAAACAGACCAACACACAGTTGTTTGGGTCCCCTTTTTTTTTTTTGTCTTGTTTTGTTCGTTTTCAGACAGGCTGCAGGGTCACAACCCCAGACAAATAGTGGAAAACAAAAAATAAAATCCCACACAAAAACCAACTCAAACAACACCCACACAAAATGAACTAACACAAAACAAATCAGTGAGTTATACCGTCAAGCTCAACCAAATGGAACACACCTGTTCCTACTCAAGAGCTTGACGGTAACGTGATTCAGTCACCACAAGGGGGAGCCAGAGTGCTAAAAACAAAAAAAAACCCTTTGGCGACAGAAAAAACAAACGAGCTGCTTTTATGTGCGCAGCTGAGTGCAACACACAACCAAAATGTGCTCAACTAAATAACACCGGAGCTGAAACAACAGACGCAGTAGTTACCTTTGTCCGGGGAAACGGGGCTACGACTGTAACACAGGAAGCCCAGCGACCCGTGCTAACAGAGCTCCGCCATGCGCGTGAACCCATTACAAACGCACTCTTGCAGCTCCCGTTTAAACCTCTTATCCGGTCGGAGTGTGACGCGAAGCCGTCGCCAGTCACACTCCACCACGACCCACGGATAAGGCACAACACAGGAACACGGCTGCAAGAGAGCACAAATCAGTATCCAGTAATGGGTTCTCAAACACGCACCTTCCGGGCGGAGAGCCCCGCAACTGATCCGGATAACCACTGAACGTCTGCTGCCGCCTTCCCGGCGCGTTACCGTCTCTGCTACCGCTGGGTCCGTGATGTTTGGCCAGAGACTACTGTTATGTGTCGGACGCAGCTCGGAGAACCGACCAGCGTTTGAAGGACCCAGTATGAAATAAGCAGAGCACGGTACAAAGGCTAACTGAATTTAATACATAACAGTGAAAATATAATAACAAAAAGGTGCGGCCTGGCGTGGTGCGCTCCCAGCAGCGCTAACGGTCCGGAGCCAGAAGCTGTTTCGGACCCAAGGACCCCGCCGACACCCCCCAGGTGGCCGCAACAACCGAGTCTGTGAAAGAAGGAACCATTATGTGAGTCCACACTCTACACACAGAACACTTAAAGGTGTACAAACAGCAAACACTTCCTGGCTTGATTACTGATCAGCTTCCAAACCTGCAGGCATGGAACATCCAGTTCACAAAACTCCACTGCAGTGGAAGCTGATACATGACTAACAAACAGCTCAATACAATAAGGTGTGAGGGACACCACATTTACTGACTGTATAACTGTTAGTCACAAAATCTAACGTACCTCAGGAAGTGTGCTGACGAGCGTGAGACCTCACCCCCTCCTCTTTCACAGACTGTGCATCAAACCTGGACGTTCTCAGCATCCGCTGCTGATGAGATGGCTCCCGAGATGACGATCTCACCCGTCTGGTCACAAGGTCGAGTCTCTGGCAAATACACACTGTGCACTCCAGTCTTAAATGCCAACATGTTCCAATCCATCCAGATGCACCACAGCTGTGAGTCCTGACGAGTCGCAGGTGATCAGGGTGAGGTCCTGACAGCCTCAGCAACACAGCCACTCAGTCCCAAATGCACGCCACCTGGGAGGAAAACCAAAAGACAGAAACAAACCGGCAGCCAGGCCCCCCCCAGCCATATAACAATTTGTATCTAATAAGACCTTATTTGCCATGGCATTCACCTTGACGTCATCAGAGATAACATCAAAGTGACCATTTTAAAAAAATTGGCAATATATTTGCTCAAGAACACTGAGTCTGTGAACAAGAACTGGTAATAAAATACAATGCATCGCATATGGAAGATATAGAATTCTTCTAACACATCTATTCCATAATGTTTGGAACTGAACAATATTCCTATCACTCAGGTTCCATGCTTGAGCACCATAAAAATTACAACATTTTGAATTTAAAATGTTGAAAATTATGTCCTTTTGACCACTGTTGCAACAGTATGATTAACTCTGTACACAAGATTGCTCCTTTTCATTCTAATTTCTGTCTTTTTGGACATATCACTATCAAGATAATTACCTAAATACTTAACACACTTAATCCAAACCAGATTCTTACCATCTAACTGTACATCATAATTCTCCTGTTGCTTTTTAGTTAAATGCATACAGACAGTTTTGTCAGGATTGTACTCTACATTGTATTCTCTGCTGAAACCTTCACAAACAGTCAGCATAATTCTTAGACTTGATGCTGTGTGTGCTAATAATGTGACATCATCAGCATACTCCCAAAATTTCCTGTATATTTGTCTAGTGTGCCGGTAGCATGGCCCAAGCAGAGGGTCACCCCTTTGAGACTGGTCTGCTTGAGGTTTCTTCCTCAATATCATCAGTGGGAGTTTTTTCTTACCACTGTCACCTGTGTGCTTACTCTAGGGGTTGGTAAGGTTAGACCTTACTTATGCGTTGCGCCTGAGGCAATTTGTTGTGATTTGGTGCTATGTATATAAAATAAATTACATTAAATCAAATTATATTATTTCCTACTACTCTTTTGTCTTTCTTTGACTTTGTCTTTTATTTGTTTTATTGCATCTTGTAATTTTATTGTTATTTTGAATTGATTTATTTACAATTGGGGGTAACTTGGTGCCCATTGGTGCCGGCTGGAGAAAAGTACTTGGGACAAAATGCTTTAGCGTGCCAACTTTTCTGGAATGTGTTACTCGCCTGAAATACAGGAATGGATGTATATTCATAAATTAAATTAGGTTCACCACACAAAATGTGAAATATCTTTGGGTAACACTGTCTGCAGTGTAATAGCAGAATTTAAAGTACATGTGAGGATGACAGCATTTCCTTTTTATTTGCAGTTTTCCATATTGTTCTAATTTTTTCAGATTTGGGATTTTATTTGTTATTACATTGTTATTCCTTCTGCAATGTTTGATTTTAACTGCAATATGTTTGCTGTTCTTGTTGCAAGTGCATATACAGACCATTTACAGTCTCTATTCTTCAAATAGTGACGCTCATCAAATTTTCTTTAAAGGAATAGGCAGTCCCAGAGGCATCAACCACAGGCACAGACACACAGAACTGCTCTTGGCGTTGAAAATATGGCAGACACACGCATGCTTCTAGGAGCTCAAGCTAATAATGTTTTAGACTATGATACCTCTGCTCCATTACCTTTATTGGAACCCAGATTACTCACAATTAGTGTTTCCTAGACAACACACTGGCTAGTGTGAATTGTAATATCCTTTGCTTTGCAACCCCCCACTTATACACCCACTGTTTTTGCACTTGTCAGGAAATTGTTTTGCCTGCTTGCTGGTCTTTCAGAAGTCATTTTGTGAGCAGACGGAGCTATCGAGAAAGGCAACATGCTTGTTTCCTTGTTCTTTCAGACAAACAGAAGAACACACACATTTCTGTGCGTACACCCATGTGTGCAGTTGTGGTCTATTTGGAGGTCTTTTTGTTGTTTTGGACTCTCCCTCGGTTAGCGAGTAAGGGTGTTATTTACGCCGTTGTTCCTGCAAGATTATTTCTGCTGTGAAGTGAGAGGGGAGATGAGGAACAGCAAGATGTCTCAGCCAGCATGCTGCGCTAGACATGCCACATCCCACGGAACACAATATCTGTTTCCATTAGGTCCGATTATAGCAACGCAGTGCCTCTAAATACATCAACCGAGTTCAGGCGTTAAAGGCATCGCATGCTGATGACTTCACTTCCCATCTGCCGTGGTTTGAGTGATGGCAAAAGAAAATGTTCAGTTCATTGGAGAGGGATATGCAGTCATAATCTGTTGTGATGGAATTATACCAAGATGCAGCGGTTAATCGAAGCACTCAAAAGCCAGGTCACTGTTTGAGGAGATAACAATGTAAAGAAGTATTATAGTATATGAAAATCATACTCAGAACAGACGTTTGAGGAAAAAACAAAGGGCAATGTGATTTTGCTTATCATCAGTGGTGGTCACAGCTAACCATAAAGTTAGCTTCGATAACAGATAATCAGCTAACTGAAAAGTTATTTTTTATGAAGCTAAACCGATAAACCACCCAAAGAATTATCGGAAGCTACAGCTAATCGAAAACCGATAACTTTCAGTTGTGCCTCCTGTACACTTGTAACTAACAAGCTGAATCGCTTCTGGTAGTGTCAAAAACAACCACAGACCCAAACAATGAGTCAGCATTTCTGTGTTTGAGCGCCCTGCGCACTGCTGGAAACTTCTGTTTACTACATAGCTTGCAGCAGTGAGACAGCTGAGAGGAGCAGCGAAGCTCAACTCTCTACTCAATAGCAGTGTCACCGTGAGACAGAGGTCTTGGAAAATAAAGTGGTGCTGTCTTATGGTTTTGATTTATGAATAAAATTAATACGGATAGAATAACTCCATTAATGTCAATTCTGTCATTTGTACAAAGTTAAAATATAACATATATGTTTTACTATTTAAATAATGCACTAATTCTGAAGTTTTGTAACAAACACAGACAGATGCCAAAGGGATTATGGGTAAAATGTGCCTCCGCTAACACTGATTGGTTGACTCATTCATTCTATGTAAAAACCAACACATTATTCACCACGCCTGCAAAAATATGTTAGCGGTCTAAAAATTATCGGATCAAAACCTATCGGAAGATAACTGGTCTGATGATGGTTTTCAAAGTTACCTGAAAAGCTAATCCGATAATGAAACATTAGCTTCAATAATTAGTGGTTAGCGGATTAGTGGAACTGTGCCCACCACTGCTTATCATATACAGTGAAAAGCATATATTGCATTTTCTTTTAACACTTTGAAAGTTTATTTTTTTATTTTACGTTGAATCCAACTGTAAAGACGCCTCGTGCATAATCACGTTCTCGCTGGGGAGGCCGAGATTTCATTGTCACTGTAAACAAGTGTTTGTGGCAACTTGTTTACACTGACATTGCATCGTTATGGAGGTGAGTTCAACCAAAATATTTATTTAGGTGTTTAACTAAGATAATTGTGTCTTTAATGTGAGTTTTATAAAAAAAAAAAAAAAAAAAAAAAGCGTGTTGCTGTTAGGGTTGCGTGTCAGTAATCGGTTCTTTTCAGGTATCCTTAAGAAATAAATCAATCCATCAATGCCTTTTTGCTTAATGATTCCATTATCGGTCCTTCAGAGTGGCTGCTGTTTTTGGGGGTGTTTGCCAGGAAAATGATCATTTTTCTACATTGATTACAGACCCTGCAGCGGGTCTGTATAATCAACCATTTCTGCAGCGCGGCTTTACTTTGAACCTTGAACCAATGAAGCAGTGCTTCAATCTTCGATCTGCTGCTTCACTGGTTCTTTGTTTTATTTCGCTTTATCTTAATCTTTATCTTAGACACACACACAAAAAAAACATAATTAGTTATGTGGGCTGTTTTTGTTTTTTTGTGAGGGGTTATAAATTGTTTGGGTGTTTAGAGGCGATTCTGGTGGAGTGAACGACTGGCGGGTCGGAGCTCAGCTGGACTCAGCCAATCGTCGGTTTTTCTCATTTGAACTTAGGTATTTTCTGTTTGGGATTGGGTCGTGTTGTTTTGTTGTTTTTTATTTCCCTGCTTCCCTAACCCCAACCTCACTTGCCCTAAGACCGTTCGTCTTGTGGGTTGTGGGGTGGTGCAGGTTGGTCACGCTGAGTGTTTCTCAGAAGACCTCTGCACCTAGGGGGGAGGGGTTGTCAGGGGCGTTTTTTTGGGTTTTGTTAGGGCCCGGTTCCACTCCAGCCTCGGTGGGCCTTTGACCGTTCGTCATTGGTGTTACCGGGGTGTGGTGCAGCGGGAACATACCTCAGTCGGAGGGGTGGGCCGATCTGTTGCCGTTCGCCATTTCGGTAGTTCCGCCCCTCCCGATAGGCTGGTGGTATGGTCGGGTAGGGGCACCGGACGTATTTCCGGCTTAGTAATTTTGTGCCGTTCGCCAAAATGGAGCTAACGATTGGCTCTGGGAGTGATCTGGGGTCTTTTGGGGTGCTGGGGGAGGTAACAGGTTTTTCCAGTTGTTTTATTTGCCCCCGGGGTGTTTTAATGTAGTCCGCCGGGGGTTGGATTTTTGTGTTTTTATGCTTCCTTCCAGGTTCCACCTCCAGGGTTGATGGGACGGTCCTCTGGGGGGGGGGGGGGGGGGATTGATTGTGGGGCCGACTCACCAAGTGTGGCTGGGTCTGGTGTTCCTTGGTTGAGGGGAGGGGGCCTCCTGGGTTGATGGTACGGTCCTCTGGGGGGCGCTGCTCCTCCATGTAAACCTGGGGACCTCTGTGGGATTCCGGTTTTGGTTGTCTCTCCTAGAACTGGCGGTAAAGGTCTTCTGGGGGGGGGGGGGGGGGGGGGTTGGGCTGCATATCATTCTGGGGGGGGGGGGTTGGTTGTTATTTTTCTTTGTGAATTTGTGTTTGTATTGTGTGTCGGGGCTGTGTTGGGTTTTTGCATTTGGGAGTTTTTCTTTTCTTCCCGGGGTTGGATGGGACGGTCCTCTGGGGAGGTTTTGTGTGGGTTTTGTGTTTTGTTTTGTATGTTGGGTTGTATGTGGGACTTTTTTGGGGTTTTGTTGATGCCAGCCGGCCTTCCAGCCACGATGCCCTGTCCTGCTGTCTGCTGTGGACCTTGGGAGCGTTACGCCGTCTGCTTGCTGTCATGGACCCCGGAGGGAGGTGCTGTTCTCGGGCCTGGTCTGTTCAGTCGCCGGGAGGCTTCCCGTTGATGGGGGGGTACTGTTGTGTGTTGGGGGGTTTGGCTGGATGTTTTTGTGTTGTTTTCTTTTCTTTGCTCTCCAGGTGGTATGCAAACTGGTTTTTGTCTGTGGAGAAGGTGCTGGCAGAAGAATCCTTCACCCTCATCAACATTATTGGCTGCATTTGTGGAGAATGTCCACGTGCAGGCCTAATGACTCGCAGCACCTGTGGATGATGCTCACGTGCAGACTTAAGGACTTTCAGCTGAAGCAGATAATTAGATGGCATTCTGCATTTAAGCCATGAGTGGTTCAAGCAGAATTGCCGGGAACTCGACCTTGTGACGTTCGTTTGTGAGACGCTGAGGACCGCGCCTGGGTTTGACACATCGTGCCTGTGAAGGAGGATGGGTGAGGGACACATGCTGTCAGCACACATCAGAGGTGATTGATTGTCTGAATAAGTGTTAATAGTAATTTAGTATTTTGTTACGCAGTATATTTGAACATTGATGAGAATTGTGCAGCTCGCTTATCACGGCCGTGGCGTGCGGACTGATGATCCTCCACCTGTTGTGAGAAGCTGCTCATTTACATAAAGCTTAAAGTCAGACCTGAATGTGTTGCTGATAGCGTGTGTGTGTGTCTTTGAAGGATATTAGTTGTAGCTGTTGACTTACCTCACCTCTTCTATCCTTCACAGAGTCAGTTTGTCGTGTCCACCTGGGGGGTGTTTGGTGGTGAATTTGAGTCCAGAAGCGCCGGGCTTCGATCCCTTTGGGCGCTGGAGAGCGCGCCGTCCTTCACTCCGCCAGACAAGCTATATATTATGTTGTACACAATTATTGCATGGAAAGGGAAATAAATGTTTTGTTTTTGGAACCGCTTTCTGGTTATTTAACGCTGGGTTCAGTCAGACGCAGGTCCGCTCCTCAACCCGCGTCGGCACATAACAACAGGTCTGTAATCATTAACTGTGTTTGGATTCTTCTTCTTGGACACAGGGACCAGACATGAGGTTTTCCACCGCTCAGGAAGGAGGAGCAATGAGAGGAGCTGGGGGAAGGGTGGGCAGTGTTCAAGTTGTCAAACCTGTTGAAGAACAGGTTTAGCTGATTTGCCTCATGTGGGTCTCCTTCCATCATCTGCTCTGCCTTCTTACCATGGCCAGTGATGGTTCTCATCCCACTCTACACCTCCATCATGTTGTTCTTTTGGAGCTTGATATCCAGTGTCTTCCTGTAACTGTCCTTCACCTCTGCAATCTTCTTCCTCAGTTCAAGCTGCACCCTCTTCAGCTCCTCCCTGTCTCCACTCCTGAATGCAGAATGTGATTATTGCACAGGTGTGGCCTTTTTTGTGGCCAGCCTAAGGTACACCTGTGCAATAAGCATGCTGTCTAATCAGCATCTTGATATGCCACACCTCTGAGTTGGGATGGATTATTTCAGTAAAGACTCTCTAACACAGATTTAGATACATTTGTGAACAGTATTTGAGAGAAATAGTTCTTTTGTGTATATAAAAAAATGTTTTAGATCTTTGAGTTCAGCTTGTGAAAAATGGGAGCAAAAACAAAAGTGTTGCATTTATATTTTTGTTCAGTGTACTTCATTGTATTGTTGAAATGAAGGGTTTTGTAATTTTCATCATTGGTACACTTCAACTGTGAGCGACAAAATGCAAAAAAAAAAAAAAAATCCAGGAAATCACATTGTAGGATTTTAAAGAATTTATTTGTAAATTATGGTGGAAATTAAGTATTTGGTCAATAACAAACGTTAAACTCAATACTTTGTAACATAATCTTTGTTGGCAATGACAGAGGTCAAACATTTCCTGTAAATCTTCACCAGGTTTGCACACACTGTAGCTGGTATTTTGGCCCATTCCTCCATGCAGATCTCCTCTAGAGCAGTGATGTTTTGGGGCTGTCACTGGGCAACATGGACTTTCAACTCCCTCAACAACGTTTCTATGGGGTTGAGGTCTGGAGACTGGCTAGGCCACTCCAGGACCTTGAAATGCTTTTTACGGAGCCACTCCTTTGTTGCCCAAGTGGTGTGTTTGGGATCATTGTCATGCTGGAAAACCCAGCCACGTTGCATATTCAATGCTCTCACTGATGGAAGGAGGTTTTGGCTTAAAATCTCTCAATACATGGCCACGTTCATTCTTCCCTTAACACAAATCATTCATCCTGTCCCCTTTGCAGAAAAACAGTCCCAAAGCATGATGTTTCCACCCCCATGCTTCACAGTAGGTATGGTGTTCTTGAAATGCAACTCAGCATTCTTCTTCCTCCAGACATGACAAATTGATTTTTTTACCAAAATGTTCTATTTTTGTTTCATCTGAGCACATGATATTCTCCAAATCCTCTTCTGGATCATCCATATGCTCTCTGGCAAATTTCAAACGGGCCTGGACACGTACTGGCTTAAGCAGGGGGCCACACCTGGTAATACAGGATTTGAGTCCCTCTCTGCGTAGTGTGTAGCCTTTGTTACTTTGGTCCCAGCTCTCTGCAGGTCATTCATCAGGTCCTTCCTTGTAGTTCTGGGATTTTTGCTCACCGTTCTCATGGGATGAGATCTTGCGTGGAGCCCTAGATTGAGGGAGATTATCAATGGTCTTGTATGTCTTCCATTTTCTTACAATTGCTCCCACAGTTGATTTATTCACATCAACCTGCTTGACTATTGTAGATTCACTCTTCCCAGCCTGGTGCACATGTACAATTTTCTTCCTTGTGTGCATCTACAGCTCTTTGGTCTTGGCCATGGTTGAGTTTGGAGTCTGACTGTTTGAGTCTGTGGACAGGTGTCTTTTATACAGATAACGAGTTCAAACAGGTGCCAATAATACAGGCAGGGCTTAATTTGAGGGGGAGCAAGCCGGAGCGCGCTCCGGAACCTCGGACGCATGCTCCGGAACCTCTGACGTTGGCTCCACCAGCTATTTATCCCTTTATCTACAGCGATGGTGCCCACACCATATTTTCCATATGCGTATCTTTTTTTTACTGTAACTCCACCATAGTTTGTCCAATCCGAATGATTCAAAGGGCATTGTAAAGCTAACACCAAGGGCTTTCCAATGGTATATGGTGTATTATGGTAAACATAGCCTGTGATGTCATAATGCAGAGGAAAAACACGGACGTTTCACACTAGTGCGCCGCTGATTCTCATTACCGTAAGTTCTCATGTAAGCCCTCAATCTGAAAAATTTCAACACTGACAGCAAGCCAAGAACCCGTGCTCTCCAACAGTATACTATATGTTGCATATATTACGGTAAAGTGCGTTCGGTGACTTTTGAAACGAGGGAAAAGTATGAAAAAGAGCGCAAAAGTGGCAGAAAAGTACAGAGACAGACAGCAAACATAAATGTAATTTTTGAGGAAAAGGCAGGGTGTTAGTGTCATTTGTGAAGGTGTGTGTGCATGTTTGTGTGGGTGTGCAGTTTATTTTAAGTGTGATGCACAGCATTGTTCGCAAGCCCGCCCGCCCTTCTTTTTTTTTCCTGCACCGGAGCCACCCATCCTCTGCGCTCCAGGACCTCCCACTTTACAAATTAAGCACTGAATACAGGTAACAGGTGGAGGACAGAAGAGCTTCTTAAAGAAGTTGTTACAGGTCTGTGAGAGCCACAAATCTTGTTTGTTTGTGGTTGACCATATACTTATTTTCCACCATAATTTACAAATAAATTCTTTTAAAAATCCTACAATGTGATTTCCTGGATTTTTTTTTCTCATTTTGTCTCTCACAGTTGAAGTGTACCTATGTTGAAAATTACAGACCTCTCTCATCTTTTTAAGTAGGATAACTTGCACAATCAGGGGCTGACGACTTTTTTACCCCACTGTATTTTTATAGTTCCAAATCACAACATCAGTTGCCCCAAGGCGCCTTCACAAGGGTGAAGTCTGACCTTACCAACCCCTAGCAGATGAGAGTATAAATGAAGTTTGTTGCCCAAGGACATAAGGAAGTAGCGTGACCAGGAGTCAAACCCAGGTCTATGTATTGGTACCCCATCACCTGCTCTGTTTACTGGGGTTTCCAATGTAGTGCTAAATTGTCAGCTCATAGTGTTACAGCAATGTACAGCTATATGTGTATGTATAAGTATATGTTTCTTGATCTGATTCTGGATTTAGGGTCAAATTCACTGTTTCAAGCAACCAAATGCAATTTGGGCAGCTGACTAAGGCCATCTGTTATTGGTACGGCTTTGGTCTGTATCAACAAGCATGTTTCCACGCTGTTTCCTCCCTCAAATGAAAGAGGACAGAGGTTAGATGGTCACCTAACCTAACTTTTGTGTCTTTGTCTGTGGAAAGGATATACTATATCAAATAGTGTACATATCTTATTGTTTATATTTTTGTTAATTTCATTTTATTTTTATTATTTATTTTGCATCAGTTTGTCTTTTTTAGTGGTTGCGAGTTGCATTCTTTGTGTGTTGCGCATGTTTGACTATTCTCTGTGCATTATATTATTTATGTTAATTGTTATTTTTATTTGTTATTATTATTTGTTGTAATTGGGATGGTCAGATTGGGTGCTACGCAATCCAGCCAGGTCTGCCCTTGTGAAGCACCTTGGGATGCCTGGTGTTGTGATTTGGCGCTATATAAATAAAATTCATTTGAAAATTGAATTTATAGATACATTTTGTGTGAGGTGATGGGCTTGGTGGCAAGGAAGTGCTGTTGGCGATTCTTAACTGCTTCAGACATGATCCATTCATTTCCTTGACAATATCAGATAGCTTTTGAATTTGTTTCCCCTTTTTCCCCAAGAAGCTGCGTTATGACATCATTAAAGTGTCCAGATATTGTGGCTCCTCTTGGTTGGAGGATGTAGCAATGGGATTGGCTGTTGTTACGCCACTGGCAGATACACAGTCTGTGAGTACCATCTGCTTTGTTCAGAGGTGGGTTGTCTAACAATGCCAGTTTAAATGATGACTCCATCAGCTCAAAATCTCTGGCTCACAGTGAAATCACTGTCATTGTGTAAAAACAACACACCAAGAAAGTTTAAACTCGTCTAATCTCAATGTCAGTAAAATTACAGTGCATCCAGAAAATATTCACAGTGCTTCACTTTTCCAAAATGGATGAAATTATATTTTTCCTCAGAGTTCTACACACAAAACCCCACAATGACAATGTAAAAATTTTTATTTTTATTTTTGCAAATTAATTAAAAAAAATCCAAGAAATCACATGCACGTATGTATTCACAGCCTTTGCCATGAAGCTCAAAATTGAACTCAGGTGCGTCCTGTTTCCACTGATCATCATTGAGATGTTTCTACAGCTTAATTGGAGGCCACCTGGAGTAAATTCAGTTGATTGGACTTGTTTTGGAAAGACACACACCTGTCTACATATGAGGTCCCACGGTTGACAGTGCATGTCAGAGCGCAAACCAAGTATGAAGTCAGAGGAATTGTCTGTAGACTTCTGAGACAGGATTGTCTCGAGGCACAAATCTGGGGGGAAGGGTACAGAAACATTTCTGCTGCTTTCAAGCTCCCATTGAGCACAGGGGCCTCCATCATCTGTAAATGGAAGAAATTGTGATTCACCAGGACTCTTCCTAGAGCTGGCCACCCATCTAAACTGAGCAATCGGGGGAGAAGGGCCCTTAGTCAGGGACGTGACCAAGAACCTGATGGTCACTCTGTCAGAGCTCCAGCATTCCTCTATGGAGAGAGGAGAACCTTCTAGAAGGACAACCATCTCTGCAGCAATCCACCAATCAGGCCTGCATGGTCGAATGGCCAGACAGAATCACTCCTTAGTAAAAGGCACAAGGCAGCCCACCTGGAGTTTACCAAAAAGGCACTTGAAGAACTCTCAGACCATGAGAAACAAAATTCTTTGGTCTGATGAGACAAAGATTGAACTTGATGGCGTGAATGTCAGACGTCATGTTTGGAGGAAACCAGGCACCATCCCTACAGTGAAGCATGGTGGTGGCAGCATCATGCTGTGGAGATGTTTTTCAGCAGCAGGAACTGGGAGACTAGTCAGGATTGAGGGAAAGATGAATGCAGCAATGTACAGAGACATCCTGGAGGAAAACCTGCTCCAGAGTGCTCTTGACCACAGACTGGGGCGATGGTTCATCTTTCAGCAGGACAATGACCCTAAGCACACAGCCAAGATATCAAAGCAGTGGCTTCAGGACAACTCTGTGAATGTCCTTGAGTGGCCCAGCCAGAACCCAGACCAGAATCCCATTGAACATCTCTGGAGAGATCTGAAAATATCTGCGCACTGACGCTCCCCATCCAACCTGATGGAGCTTAAGAGGTGCTGCCCAAAAATAGGTGCCCAAAGATAGGTGCTCCAAGCTTGTGGCATCATATTCAAGAAGACTTGAGGCTATAATTGCTGCCAATGGTGCATCAATAAAGTATAGAGAAAGGGGTGTGAATACTTGTGTACATGTGGTTTCTCACACACACACACACTCACACACACACACACACACACACACACACACACACACACACACACACACACACACACACACACACACACACACACACACACACACACACACACACACACACACATCTTCAACCGCTCCAATTATGGGTCGCGGGGGGCTGGAGCCATTTGCAAAAATGAATAAAACAACTTTTTTTCATCTTGTCATCATGGAGTGCTGTGAGAAGAATTCTGAGGGAAAAAATAATTTTCACCATTTTGGAATAAGGCTGTAACATAACAAAATGTGGAAAACATGAAGTATATATGCTAGTCATATGCTAAGGTTGAAAAAATACATTAACCCTGAAGTGTGCTACATGAAAAAAGACTTCAGCACACAATGCTGAAGTTCAAGTCCATACGCAGGACGGACTAATAGAAAACGTCTCCAGCTGTTTGCCACAAAACTGAAATTACTATCTATAAAACCACATTAGAGCCATGCAAGGACAAAAATATTAACCATCAGAGCGCAGCCTGCTGCAGACTGGAGAATAAAAGCAGTGTGGCATTGTGAACCCTGGCCAGAGGCTCTCTGTGGAGGTCTGATTGACTGAGGCCATGTTTAATGATGCAGCTGTGAAATGACGGTTGGCACGAAATGATGCTATTTGTATGCAGCAGAAGCATCTACCTTGTGTTTATGGAGTGAATTGTTCCTCTCTTTATTATTTTCTCTGCTGCAGCAGAGGGACATTACACAGCTGTATTTGTAGAATATTCAGAGGGGGAAAAAAATATGTAAAAATAAATACTGGGAATGTGTAAATGAATGTCTGGTTCAGTTTTGTCTATTGCTGCTATGAATGGCATCAAGATCTGGAATACAACGTCATTCCAAGATGTGCGCTGTTGTGCTATCACTCAGCTTCGCTGTGGTTTAGTCCAGACTCAGCTCAGGTCGCTTTCATGGGTTTAAAGAGGTTACATTAGTCACCTTTTCAAAAATAAAATATAGGTCACAAGTAGCTTTAAAAACAGATATTACATCAAATATTCTAAACTTCAGTGTTTATGGTCTGTTCACATCTTTATTGGCTCAGGGGGTGTCTCACAGTATGAGCGAGCCTAGAGAAGTCCAAAAAGCGGACATTTCAGGCCCGTATTTGCTAAGAGAGGGGTCGTTTCTGCCTGCACAGTAATGGAATTTTAGGTAGACCTTAGTGATTGGACAGGACCATTGTGATGCCCTTGTATCACCTGAAAGCAGCAAATGCATGGAGAGCAAATGACAGAACATTCGTATTATTGGGTGTTTGCCATTTGAGTTATTAAATCTCAGTGATTATGGGCTTATAGCTTTGGGGGGGGGGGGGGGCAGCATGGTGGCTTAGTGGTTAGCACTGTTGCCTCACAGTGAGAAGGTCATGGGTTCAATTCCCACCTGTGGCCTTTCTGTGTGGAGTTTGCATGTTCTCCCCGTGTTTGCGTGGGTTTCCTCCGGGTGCTCCGGTTTCCTCCCACATCCAAAGACATGCGGGTTAGATGGTTTGGAATCTTTCTAATTGTCCATAGGTATGCGAGTGGGTGTGAATGTGTTTGTTTGTCTATATGTGGCCCTGCGACAGACTGGCGTCTTGTCCTGGGTGTATCCTGCCTCGCGCTCAATGACTGCTCCAGCCCCCTGTGACCCTTGATTGGACTAAGCAGTTGAAGATGAGTGTGTGTGAGTGTGTGAGGTCCAGAGGGGTGTGTCTCGTAGAGTATGAGGTCATCTGGAGAAGTCCATATTTGCTCGTAGAAGGGCAGTTTGTGCATACACAGTAATGGAATTGTGGATCAGTGGTTATTTTGTGGAGCTAGTGAAAGAATGTTTTTGTGGCTGTCAAGATACAGAAATGATTGCTTGTACCTACAGTAGCTACATAAAATAGGCAATCTGAAGTTTCCACCCAGGCAAACAACCAGTCCCTAGCTAGGGTTGATGTCCCTTTCAATCAATCAATCAATTTTATTTATACAGCGCCAAATCACAACAAACAGTTGCCCCAAGGCGCTTTATATTGTAAGGCAAGGCCATACAATAATTACGTAAAAACCCCAACGGTCAAATGACCCCCTGTGAGCAAGCACTTGGCGACAGTGGGAAGGAAAAACTCCCTTTTAACAGGAAGAAACCTCCAGCAGAACCAGGCTCAGGGAGGGGCAGTCTTCTGCTGGGACTGGTTGGGGCTGAGGGAGAGAACCAGGAAAAAGACATGCTGTGGAGGGGAGCAGAGATCAATCACTAATGATTAAATGCAGAGTGGTGCATACAGAGCAAAAAGAGAAAGAAACACTCAGTGCATCATGGGAATCCCCCAGCAGTCTAAGTCTATAGCAGCATAACTAAGGGATGGTTCAGGGTCACCTGATCCAGCCCTAACTATAAGCTTTAGCAAAAAGGAAAGTTTTAAGCCTAATCTTAAAAGTAGAGAGGGTGTCTGTCTCCCTGATCTGAATTGGGAGCTGGTTCCACAGGAGAGGAGCCTGAAAGCTGAAGGCTCTGCCTCCCATTCTACTCTTACAAACCCTAGGAACTACAAGTAAGCCTGCAGTCTGAGAGCGAAGCGCTCTATTGGGGTGATATGGTACTATGAGGTCCCTAAGATAAGATGGGACCTGATTATTCAAAACCTTATAAGTAAGAAGAAGAATTTTAAATTCTATTCTAGAATTAACAGGAAGCCAATGAAGAGAGGCCAATATGGGTGAGATATACTCTCTCCTTCTAGTCCCCGTTAGTACTCTAGCTGCAGCATTTTGAATTAACTGAAGGCTTTTCAGGGAACTTTTAGGACACCCTGATAATAATGAATTACAATAGTCCAGCCTAGAGGAAATAAATGCATGAATTAGTTTTTCAGCATCACTCAGAGACAAGACCTAATTTTAGAGATATTGCGTAAATGCAAAAAAGCAGTCCTACATATTTGTTTAATATGCGCTTTGAATGACATATCCTGATCAAAAATGACTCCAAGATTTCTCACAGTATTACTAGAGGTCAGGGTAATGCCATCCAGAGTAAGGATCTGGTTAGACACCATGTTTCTAAGATTTGTAGGGCCAAGTACAATAACTTCAGTTTTATCTGAGTTTAAAAGCAAGAAATTAGAGGTCATCCATGTCTTTATGTCTGTAAGACAATCCTGCAGTTTAGCTAATTGGTGTGTGTCCTCTGGCTTCATGGATAGATAAAGCTGGGTATCATCTGCGTAACAATGAAAATTTAAGCAATGCCGTCTAATAATACTGCCTAAGGGAAGCATGTATAAAGTGAATAAAATTGGTCCTAGCACAGAACCTTCTGGAACTCCATAATTAACCTTAGTCTGTGAAGAAGATTCCCCATTTACATGAACAAATTGTAATCTATTAGATAAATATGATTCAAACCACCGCAGCGCAGTGCCTTTAATACCTATGGCATGCGCTAATCTCTGTAATAAAATTTTATGGTCAATAGTATCAAAAGCAGCACTGAGGTCTAACAGAACAAGCACAGAGATGAGTCCACTGTCTGAGGCCATAAGAAGATCATTTGTAACCTTCACTAATGCTGTTTCTGTACTATGATGAATTTTAAAACCTGACTGAAACTCTTCAAATAGACCATTCCTCTGCAGATGATCAGTTAGCTGTTTTACAACTACCCTTTCAAGAATTTTTGAGAGAAAAGGAAGGTTGGAGATTGGCCTATAATTAGCTAAGATAGCTGGGTCAAGTGATGGCTTTTTAAGTAATGGTTTAATTACTGCCACCTTAAAAGCCTGTGGTACATAGCCAACTAATAAAGATAGATTGATCATATTTAAGATGGAAGCATTAAATAATGGTAGGGCTTCCTTGAGCAGTCTGGTAGGAATGGGGTCTAATAGACATGTTGATGGTTTGGATGAAGTAACTAATGAAAATAACTCAGACAAAACAATCTGAGAGAAAGAGTCTAACCAAATACCGGCATCACTGAAAGCAGCCAAAGATAACGGTACATCTTTGGGATGGTTATGAGTAATTTTTTGTCTAATAGTTAAAATTTTATTAGCAAAGAAAGTCATGAAGTCATTACTAGTTAAAGTTAAAGGAATACTCGGCTCAATAGAGCTCTGACTCTTTGCCAGCCTGGCTACAGTGCTGAAAAGAAACCTGGGGTTGTTCTTATTTTCTTCAATTAGTGATGAGTAGTAAGATGTCCTAGCTTTACGGAGGGCTTTTTTATAGAGCAACAGACTCTTTTTCCAGGCTAAGTGAAGATCTTCTAAATTAGTGAGACGCCATTTCCTCTCCAACTTACGGGTTATCTGCTTTAAGCTGCGAGTTTGTGAGTTATACCACGGAGTCAGGCACTTCTGATTTAAAGCTCTCTTTTTCAGAGGAGCTACAGCATCCAAAGTTGTCTTCAATGAGGATGTAAAACTATTGACGAGATACTCTATCTCACAGAGTTTAGGTAGCTACTCTGCACTGTGTTGGTATATGGCATTAGAGAACATAAAGAAGGAATCATATTCTTAAACCTAGTTACAGCGCTTTCTGAAAGACTTCTAGTGTAATGAAACTTATTCCCCACTGCTGGGTAGTCCATCAGTGGGGAATAAGTTTCATTCCTTTGACTTCTTCCAGCTGCTGGAGTCTTTAATACTGAGGCCTCTGTGTACTGCATTACAATATTCTCATTGTGCATTTCACATGGAATCATACGAAAAGTAAAGCAGGATATTTCATGTATATTACAATGACTTTCCAGATGCATACATAATTCAATTCAATTTCATCCAATTTATTTCATTTATACCACACCAAATCACAACAAAGTTGCCTCAAGGTGTTTCACACAAGTAAGGTCTAACCTTACCAACCCCCAGAGCAAGCACATAGGCAACAGTGGTAAGGAAAAACTCCCTCTGATGATTTGAGGAAGAAACGTCAGCTTTTTTGAAATGTGTTGCAGGCTTTCATTTCAAAATTAGCAAATATTTGCACAAAAACAATAAAGTTGATCAGTTATAACATTAAGTATCTTTTCTTTGGGCTGTATTCAATTAAACATAGGTTGAAGAGGATTTGCAAATCATTGTATTCTGTTTTTATTTACATTTTACACAACGTCCCAACTTCATTGGACTTGGGGTTGTATCTTTCCTTATTCTTATCAAAGATAGATCCTCTGGTCACACTTTGTTTTGACAGGAGGTCATGTCATTGGTAATCAAGTATCCTCCAAAAACACTCACCTAATCTGCAATCAAGAGAAACAAGGCAGCAGCTGGTTTTAAAACTTCATATAGTGACCTCTGTCACGACGCCTCCCTCTGGCTAACCCATGTAGTGCTTTGAAATACCAGTTGACACAACGTGAGCTTAAATAAACCTTTGGATTGGACATGAAATGAGCACCTTTTCATTCATGCACAGACGTACGTTCCATAGATTCATACCTTATAAAACATTACAATGCATGTATCCATTGTCTTCTGCCAGTCCTGTGTGAATATTGGGTCTTTGACTTTGCTTTAGCAAGACTGATAGCACTGCCGAGACTCTACAAAGGCCTCTCTAATCACAGCTGCTGCCTTATTGGACTATTTCTCACCTGTCTGTGAAAAGAAAATACTTTGTCAGCACCATTACCTTTTGTTCCTTTTGTCTAGGCTTTAAATGGTTTCATCAGTGAAGATGTTTCTTCAAAAAGCCTCACTTTTGCTGTAAAGCACAGTTAGACTGGTGTAGTTTTTGGTGGAGATAAAATGTTAAAAGTGGTTTTCCTGGCAGCCTGTGCGTGTTCATAATGAAGTGGATTATTCAGGATTGGATGTTTTATGGAAATAACATCAATCTGCTCTCTTGTTGGAGTGAATGGAGTCAAAAAAAGATTAACAAAAAAGAAAGACAGTCCACACTTATGAAATTCCATGTTTAGTTGAAAGTGCATTAATATTTCAGTACTGTTAAAGGAGAAAAAACCCTATCTTTTCTTCTGCTTCTCAAAACTACATGCACATCACATAGAAAGAGTAAAATAAGATTCATTTTAATGTATTCAGTATTCTATTGAGTTTAAATATCCATTCCACACAAATGTGGTTTTTAATGGTTTTATCAGCAAAGGTGTATCATTTTCATGATATAGGTCAGTTCAGGACACAGAACTGGGAACATGCACTGGTGCTGCGCATCTCTTCCTTCACCACACTAAGGAGTCGCCATTTTTCCAGGATAACAACCATCCAGGCAGGCAACTGATCCATCATTTCTGAGACATGGTTGAAAGAGGAGCATATGGACATTGTCCAGTTTGAGGGTTATGATTTCTTTCCGATAAATAGGATGAACAAACGGGGTGGTGGTGTGGCACCTTATGTTAATTCTGCTTATCACTGTGAAATCATTCAAAACGTGTTTTTCTTTGGAAAATGACATGGAATGTGTCACTGTGGAAATTAAATGCGAAAAATCCAAAAATATAATTGTAAGTTGTGTTTACAGAGCACCAAGATCAAACATAAAAACTTTTGTGGGAAAGTTGATTGAGATGTACAACACTATTAAAAATAATAAGTCTGTATTTGTTTGTGGAGATTTCAACATAGACTTCTTAAATCCTCCTGCTCAAATGCATATAACTGAATTTATAAATTCTGTGTTTTGTTTGGGAATGTATCCAGTAATTACTCATCCAACTAGGATAACTGCGAATACAGCGACACTTTTTGACAATATACTTACAAATGTTACCATGGGGAATTTAGAGGGGGGATTACTTAGTGATATCAGTGATCATTTGCTGGTTTTTGTAGTTTTGAATTCTTTAGTTGACAAAAACCATACTGAAAGTACAAATTTCAAAAGGAAAATAACAGAGGAAACTTTGGAAAATCTTAGAATGGACTTAAGGGATCAAAACTGGAGTGAAATTTACATTGAGGACATTGATCACTCTTATGAGTCTTTCATTTCTATTATCCAATTTATATGATAAACATTGCCCTTTGGTGTCAAATGTTG
Organism: Thalassophryne amazonica; assembly: GCF_902500255.1. NCBI lineage: Eukaryota > Metazoa > Chordata > Actinopteri > Batrachoidiformes > Batrachoididae > Thalassophryne > Thalassophryne amazonica. The sequence continues at coordinate 91,185,289 of NC_047107.1, read as the reverse complement.
GAAATAAGCAAAATGTTGACACCCCTTGGATTGCTAAGGGACTGCAAAATGCATGTAAAAAGGAAATTTTTCTGTACAAGTAATTCTTAAAACTAAGAACATTTGATGCTGAGAAAAGATATAAGATATATAAAAACAAGCTAACTAACATTATGCGATCTTGTAAAAGGCAGTATTATAGTGATTTTTTGAAAAACAAAGCAAAACAAACATTAAGGGTACTTGGAAGATTTTAAATGAAGTCATAAATAAGAGAAAAGGTATTAAAGAATACCCTGTCCTTTTTACACAAGCACTGGTACAGTTCTTAAGGAAAATAAAGCTATAGCAGATCATTTTAATGATTAATCAATCAATCAGTTTTATTTATATAGCGCCAAATCACAACAAACAGTTGCCCCAAGGCGCTTTATATTGTAAGGCAAGGCCATACAATAATTACGTAAAAACCCCAACGGTCAAAACGACCCCCTGTGAGCAAGCACTTGGCTACAGTGGGAAGGAAAAACTCCCTTTTAACAGGAAGAAACCTCCAGCAGAACCAGGCTCAGGGAGGGGCAGTCTTCTGCTGGGACTGGTTGGGGCTGAGGGAGAGAACCAGGAAAAAGACATGCTGTGGAGGGGAGCAGAGATCAATCACTAATGATTAAATGCAGAGTGGTGCATACAGAGCAAAAAGAGAAAGAAACACTCAGTGCATCATGGGAACCCCCCAGCAGTCTAAGTCTATAGCAGCATAACTAAGGGATGGTTCAGGGTCACCTGATCCAGCCCTAACTATAAGCTTTAGCAAAAAGGAAAGTTTTAAGCCTAATCTTAAAAGTAGAGAGGGCGTCTGTCTCCCTGATCTGAATTGGGAGCTGGTTCCACAGGAGAGGAGCCTGAAAGCTGGCTCTGCCTCCCATTCTACTCTTACAAACCCTAGGAACTACAAGTAAGCCTGCAGTCTGAGAGCGAAGCGCTCTACTGGGGTGATATGGTACTATGAGGTCCCTAAGATAAGATGGGACCTGATTATTCAAAACCTTATAAGTAAGAAGAAGAATTTTAAATTCTATTCTAGAATTAACAGGAAGCCAATGAAGAGAGGCCAATATGGGTGAGATATGCTCTCTCCTTCTAGTCCCCGCCAGTACTCTAGCTGCAGCATTTTGAATTAACTGAAGGCTTTTCAGGGAACTTTTAGGACAACCTGATAATAATGAATTACAATAGTCCAGCCTAGAGGAAATAAATGCATGAATTAGTTTTTCAGCATCACTCTGAGACAAGACCTTTCTAATTTTAGAGATATTGCGTAAATGCAAAAAAGCAGTCCTACATATTTGTTTAATATGCGCTTTGAATGACATATCCTGATCAAAAATGACTCCAAGATTTCTCACAGTATTACTAGAGGTCAGGGTAATGCCATCCAGAGTAAGGATCTGGTTAGACACCATGTTTCTAAGATTTGTGGGGCCAAGTACAATAACTTCAGTTTTATCTGAGTTTAAAAGCAGGAAATTAGAGGTCATCCATATCTTTATGTCTGTAAGACAATCCTGCAGTTTAGCTAATTGGTGTGTGTCCTCTGGCTTCATGGATAGATAAAGCTGGGTATCATCTGCGTAACAATGAAAATTTAAGCAATGCCGTCTAATAATACTGCCTAAGGGAAGCATGTATAAAGTGAATAAAATTGGTCCTAGCACAGAACCTTGTGGAACTCCATAATTAACCTTAGTCTGTGAAGAAGATTCCCCATTTACATGAACAAATTGTAATCTATTAGATAAATATGATTCAAACCACCGCAGTGCAGTGCCTTTAATACCTATGGCATGCACTAATCTCTGTAATAAAATTTTATGGTCAACAGTATCAAAAGCAGCACTGAGGTCTAACAGAACAAGCACAGAGATGAGTCCACTGTCTGAGGCCATAAGAAGATCATTTGTAACCTTCACTAATGCTGTTTCTGTACTATGATGAATTCTAAAACCTGACTGAAACTCTTCAAATAGACCATTCCTCTGCAGATGATCAGTTAGCTGTTTTACAACTACCCTTTCAAGAATTTTTGAGAGAAAAGGAAGGTTGGAGATTGGCCTATAATTAGCTAAGATAGCTGGGTCAAGTGATGGCTTTTTAAGTAATGGTTTAATTACTGCCACCTTAAAAGCCTGTGGTACATAGCCAACTAATAAAGATAGATTGATCATATTTAAGATGGAAGCATTAAATAATGGTAGGGCTTCCTTGAGCAGCCTGGTAGGAATGGGGTCTAATAGACATGTTGATGGTTTGGATGAAGTAACTAATGAAAATAACTCAGACAGAACAATCTGAGAGAAAGAGTCTAACCAAATACCGGCATCACTGAAAGCAGCCAAAGATAACGATACGTTTTTGGGATGGTTATGAGTAATTTTTTCTCTAATAGTTAAAATTTTATTAGCAAAGAAAGTCATGAAGTCATTACTAGTTAAAGTTAAAGGAATACTCGGCTCAATAGAGCTCTGACTCTTTGCCAGCCTGGCTACAGTGCTGAAAAGAAACCTGGGGTTGTTCTTATTTTCTTCAATTAGTGATGAGTAGTAAGATGTCCTAGCTTTACGGAGGGCTTTTTTATAGAGCAAAAGACTCTTTTTCCAGGCTAAGTGAAGATCTTCTAAATTAGTGAGACGCCATTTCCTCTCCAACTTACGGGTTATCTGCTTTCAGCTGCGAGTTTGTGAGTTATACCACGGAGTCAGGCACTTCTGATTTAAAGCTCTCTTTTTCAGAGGAGCTACAGCATCCAAAGTTGTCTTCAATGAGGATGTAAAACTATTGATGAGATACTCTATCTCACTTACAGAGTTTAGGTAGCTACTCTGCACTGTGTTGGTATATGGCATTAGAGAACATAAAGAAGGAATCATATCCTTAAACCTAGTTACAGCGCTTTCTGAAAGACTTCTAGTGTAATGAAACTTATTCCCCACTGCTGGGTAGTCCATCAGAGTAAATGTAAATGTTATTAAGAAATGATCAGACAGAAGGGAGTTTTCAGGGAATACTGTTAAGTCTTCAATTTCCATACCATAAGTCAGAACAAGATCTAAGATATGATTAAAGTGGTGGGTGGACTCATTTACATTTTGAGCAAAGCCAATTGAGTCTAATAATAGATTAAATGCAGTGTTGAGGCTGTCATTCTCAGCATCTGTGTGGATGTTAAAATCGCCCACTATAATTATCTTATCTGAGCTAAGCACTAAGTCAGACAAAAGGTCTGAAAATTCACAGAGAAACTCACAGTAACGACCAGGTGGATGATAGATAATAACAAATAAAACTTTTTTTTTTGGGACTTCCAATTTGGATGGACAAGACTAAGAGTCAAGCTTTCAAATGAATTAAAGCTCTGTCTGGGTTTTTGATTAATTAATAAGCTGTAATGGAAGATTGCTGCTAATCCTCCGCCTCGGCCCGTGCTACGAGCATTCTGGCAGTTAGTGTGACTCGGGGCAGTTGACTCATTTAAACTAACATATTCATCCTGCTGTAACCAGGTTTCTGTAAGGCAGAATAAATCAGTATGTTGATCAATTATTATATCATTTACTAACAGGGACTTAGAAGAGAGAGACCTAATGTTTAATAGACCACATTTAAGTGTTTTAGTCTGTGGTGCAGTTGAAGGTGCTATATTATTTTTTCTTTTTGAATTTTTATGCTTAAATAGATTTTTGCTGGTTATTGGTGGTCTGGGAGCAGGCACCGTCTCTACGGGGATGGGGTAATGAGGGGATGGCAGGGGGAGAGAAGCTGCAGAGAGGTGTGTAAGACTACAACTCTGCTTCCTGGTCCCAACCCTGGATAGTCACGGTTTGGAGGATTTAAGAAAATTGGCCAGATTTCTAGAAATGAGAGCTGCTCCATCCAAAGTGGGATGGATGCCGTCTCTCCTAACAAGACCAGGTTTTCCCCAGAAGCTTTGCCAATTATCTATGAAGCCCACCTCATTTTGTTGACACCACTCAGACAGCCAGCAATTCAAGGAGAACATGCGGCTAAACATGTCACTCCCGGTCCGACTGGGGAGGGGCCCAGAGAAAACTATAGAGTCCGACATTGTTTTTGCAAAGTTACACACCGATTCAATGTTAATTTTAGTGACCTCCGACTGGCGTAACTGGGTGTCATTACTGCCGACGTGAATTACAATCTTACCAAATTTACGCTTAGCCTTAGCCAGCAGTTTCAAATTTCCTTCAGTGTCGCCTGCTCTGGCCCCCGGAAGACATTTGACTACGGTTGCTGGTGTCGCTAACTTCACATTTCTCAAAACAGAGTCGCCAATAACCAGAGTTTGATCCTCAGTGGGTGTGTCGTCGAGTGGGGAAAAATGGTTAGAAATGTGAACGGGTTGGCGGTGTACACGGGGCTTCTGTTTAGGGCTACGCTTCCTCCTCACAGTCACCCAGTCGGCCTGCTTTCCTGGCTGCTCGGGATCTGCCAGAGGGAAACTAACGGCGGCTAAGCTACCTTGGTCCGCACTAACTACAGGGGCCTGGCTAGCTGTAGGATTTTCCACGGTGCGGAGCCGAGTCTCCAATTCGCCCAGTCTGGCCTCCAATGCTACGAATAAGCTACACTTATTACAAGTACCATTACTGCTAAAGGAGGCCGAGGAATAACTAAACATTTCACACCCAGAGCAGAAAAGTGCGGGAGAGACAGGAGAAGCCGCCATGCTAAACCGGCAAAGAGCTAGTAGCTGCGCTAAGCTAGCGAATTCCTAAAAACACACAAAGTGAATAATGTGTAAATAATTTAGAGGTGATTCAGCAGAGGGAGTGCTTTAGTTAAGGCACGTGAAGATTACACTGTGAAACAAATCGTTATCTAGGTAACTAGATCAATCTAACTGCGCAGATTAAACAGCTAACAGATACAGCAAAACACCGCTGTGCTCCGGAACAGGAAGTGATACAATACCGCAGTGAGAGCCAACCACCAGTAGAGGCAAGCAAGAGCTGTCAAAAGATTACTTTGAAAATGTGGGTAAAAATTTAGCTTATTCGATTGTATCTTCTGGACTGCGTTCTTTGGATTACCGTAAAACAATTAATAAAATTCAGGATTCAATGTTCATTAAGAAACTAATGAATATGAAATAATTTACATTGTTTGTAAATTCAAGGGGGAAAAAAAACAACTGATAGTGATCATTTTGATATGTCTTTGATTAAAAATATTATTAATTGTATTTTTAAACCTTTTACATATATTTGTAACTTGTCACTAATGACTGGGAAATTGTTGTGTGGGCCGCCAGAAGAGGAGGTACTGCTGGCCCACCACCAGAGGGCGCCCTGTCTGGAGTGCGGGCTCCAGGCACCAGAGGGCGCAGCCGCCTCACAGGAGCAGCCAGGGTGACAGCTGTCACGCATCACCTGCAACAGCTGTTACCAATCATCTGATCGGCAGGGGTACATCAGCAGGACGATGTCTCCACCTCTTTGCCGAGATATCGTTCTACCTGGAAGGTAACATTCTCAGCTAACTGTGTGACAGTAACCTTTTGTGACTTTTGTGCATTGTATAACAGACTCCTTTTCCAACGAGCCTGCCCACACGACACCTTTTGTGATTTGGCTTTTTGTCCATTGTTATAATCTGTTGTATTTGTTGTGCCCATTCACAACAGTAAAGTGTTCTTATTTGACTTCCTCCATTGTCCGTTCATTTGCGCCCCCTGTTGTGGGTCCGTGTACCTACACTTTCCCAACAGGATATCTCGGCCAACGTCATGGACCCTGTGGGGCGTCAACCGGCTGTTGAACGGCCAATGGAAGAGCAGGGCGCACAGGCGTCTGCAGGAGGAATGATCGGTGAGTTGCAGCGAATCCTCACCGCTTTTACGGCTCGGCTGGGTCTGATGACCGAGCAGAACGTCCTCCTTAACCGCAGGGTGGAGGCTCTCGCCGCGCAGGTGGAAGCGCGCCCTCAGGGCGCTGCTGCGGCTCCCCCTCCTGTCGATCCTGTGCGCAACAGTGACGTTCCACAGGTCGTTCAACGACCCCTCCCACCTTCCCCTGAAGCATACATAAGCCCTCCAGAGCCGTACGGGGGTTGTGTGGAGACATGCGCGGACTTTCTTATGCAGTGTTTGCTCGTCTTCGCACAACGTCCCGTCATGTACGCGACTGATGCTAGTAAGATAGCTTATGTAATTAATCTGCTTCGCGGCAAGGCACGCGCTTGGGCTACAGCGCTTTGGGAGCAAAATTCACGGCTCCTTCTGATATATGATGGGTTTGTGAGGGAGTTCAGAACAGTGTTCGATCACCCAAATAGAGGAGAGACCGCTTCAGCCGTGCTGCTGTCAATGAGACAGGGGCGCTGGAGCGCAGCTGTTTATGCAGTCGACTTCCGCATCGCGGCTGCGAGGTCCGGCTGGAATAACACTGCCCTCCGTGCCGCCTTCGTAAACGGACTGTCGTTGGTCCTGAAGGAGCTCCTGGTGGCCAAGGACGAACCGCGGGATTTAGACGGGCTTATTGATCTCGTTATATGATTAGACAATCGGTTAGAAGAACGCCGTCGGGAACGAGACGAAGGGCGTGGTCGGGCACGCGCCGTCCCTCTCCCTTCCGGTTCCGACCGAGTTCCACCCTCCCCACGCTCCACGGCCTCTACGCTCCGTGTGGTTACAGCTCCCCCTCCTGATGAAGCTATGGACACGAGCAGGGCCACATTTAGGGCACCAGATAGACAGAGGAGGCTGGCCCGCGAAGCGTGCTTTGTTTGTGGCTCAATAGAGCATCAAGTGAAGGACTGCCCCGAGCGGTTAAAACACCAACGCCCGCCCCTAGAAACTGGGTTAGGGGTGGGTCAAAACATTCACGTGGGACATACCCATATTGCCACACGACTCCCAGTTACAATCCTTTATGAGGATTTAACCCTGAAGGCCCCAGCACTGGTGGACACGGGCTCTGAAGGGAATCTGTTAGACAGCAGATGGGCCAGGGAGGTAGGGCTCCCTCTGGTGGCGCTTACCTCGCCTGTGCAGGTGCGGGCACTAGATGGCTCCCTACTCCCTTTAATCACACATAAGACACCACCAGTAACTCTGGTGGTGTCAGGAAATCACCGGGAGGAGATCGAGTTTTTTGTGACTCCTGCCACCTCCCGTGTGATTCTCGGTTTCCCTTGGATGTTAAAACACAATCCCCGGATCGATTGGCCGTCCTAGGTTCCTCGGTTCCTCCCGGTTCCCAGGCTAAGGAGGAGGTCAGAGTCCCGCCCAATCTAGGGACGGTGCCGGTGGAGTACCATGACCTGGTGGATGTGTTCAGTAAGGATCTGGCGCTCACCCTTCCCCCCCACCGTCCGTACGATTGTGCCATTGATTTGGTTCCAGGCGTTGAGTTCCCGTCCAGCAGGCTGTACAACCTCTCACGTCCTGAGCGCGAATCAATGGAGACCTACATCCGGGACTCTTTAGCTGCTGGGTTGATCCGGAATTCCACCTCCCCGATGGGTGCAGGTTTCTTTTTTGTGGGTAAAAAAGACGGCGGACTTCGTCCATGCATTGATTATAGGGCGCTGAACGAAATCACGGTTCGTAATCGATACCCGTTGCCCTTGTTGGATTCAGTGTTCACGCCCCTGCATGGAGCCCAAATATTCACTAAGCTAGATCTTAGAAATGCGTATCACCTGGTTCGGATCCGGAAGGGAGACGAGTGGAAGACGGCATTTAACACCCCCTTAGGTCACTTTGAGTACCTGGTCATGCCGTTCGGTCTCACAAACGCCCCCGCGACGTTCCAAGCATTAGTTAATGATGTCTTGCGGGATTTCCTGCACCGATTCGTCTTCGTATATCTAGACGATATACTCATCTTTTCTCCGGATCCTGAGACTCATGTCCGGCATGTACGTCAGGTCCTGCAGCGGTTGTTGGAGAACCGGCTGTTTGTGAAGGGCGAGAAGTGTGAGTTTCACCGCACATCTTTGTTCTTCCTGGGGTTTATCATCTCCCCCAACTCCGTCGCTCCTGATCCGGCCAAGGTTGCGGCGGTGAGAGACTGGCCCCAACCCACTAGCCGTAGGAAGCTGCAACAGTTGCTCGGCTTTGCAAATTTCTACAGGAGGTTCATTAAGGGCTACAGTCAGGTAGTTAGCCCCCTGACAGCCCTGACCTCACCAAAAGTCCCCTTCACCTGGTCGGATCGTTGCGATGCCGCGTTCAAGGAGTTGAAACGGCGCTTCTCGTCTGCACCCGTTCTAGTGCAGCCCGATCCTAGTCGCCAGTTAGTGGTTGAAGTGGATGCCTCGGACTCAGGGATAGGAGCTGTGCTTTCCCAGAGCGGGAAGACCGATAAGGTCCTTCACCCGTGTGCCTATTTTTCCCGCAGGTTGACCCCGGCCGAATGGAACTATGACGTCGGCAATTGAGAAGTCCTTGCGGTGAAAGAGGCTCTTGAAGAGTGGAGACATCTGTTGGAGGGAACGTCCGTGCCATTCACGGTTTTCACTGACCACCGGAACCTGGAGTATATCAGGACCGCCAAGCGGCTGAACCCCAGGCAAGCCCGCTGGTCACTGTTCTTCGGCCGTTTTGACTTCCGGATCACCTACCGTCCCGGGACCAAGAACCAGAGATCGGATGCCTTGTCCCGGGTACATGAAGATGAAGTCAAAGTGGAGTTGTCGGATCCACCAGAACCCATCATCCCGGAGTCCACTATCGTGGCCACCCTCACCTGGGACGTAGAGAGAACCGTCCGGGAGGCCCTGGCACGAAGCCTGGACCCCGGAACTGGGCCAAAGAACAAACTATACGTCCCACCAGAAGCTAGGGCTGCAGTCCTGGACTTCTGTCATGGCTCCAAGCTCTGCTGTCATCCAGGGGTGCGAAGAACCGTGGCAGTTGTCCGGCAGCGCTTCTGGTGGGCGTCCCTAGAGGCCGACGTCCGGGATTATATCCAGGCCTGCACCACCTGCGCCAGGGGCAAGGCTGACCATCGCAGGGCATCAGGTTTACTCCAGCCGCTGCCTGTGCCTCATCGCCCCTGGTCCCACATCGGCCTGGATTTTGTCACGGGCCTCCCGCCGTCCCAGGGTAACACCACCATCCTCACGATAGTGGACCGATTCTCCAAGGCGGCCCACTTCGTGGCCCTCCCGAAGCTCCCAACAGCCCAGGAGACAGCGGACCTCCTGGTCCACCACGTCGTCCGGCTGCATGGGATTCCAACAGACATCGTCTCCGATCGCAGTCCCCAGTTCTCCTCGCAAGTCTGGAGGAGCTTCTGCCGGGAACTGGGGGCCACGGTGAGTCTCTCGTCCGGGTATCACCCTCAGACCAACGGGCAAGCAGAACGGGTAAACCAGGAGGTGGAACAGGCCTTGCGCTGCGTGACTGCCGCGCACCCGGCGGCCTGGAGTACCCATTTGGCCTGGATCGAGTATGCCCATAACAGCCAGGTGTCTTCAGCCACCGGCCTCTCCCCTTTTGAGGTGTGTCTGGGGTATCAGCCCCCGTTGTTTCCGGTGGTTGAGGGAGAGGTCGGTGTGCCCTCGGTCCAGGCCCACCTACGGAAGTGCCGTCGGGTGTGGCGTGTCGCCCGTTCTGCTTTGCTAAAGGCCCGGACGAGGGCAAAAGCCCATGCAGACCGTCGGCGGACCCCGGCCCCTGCGTATCGGCCAGGGCAGGAGGTGTGGTTATCCACAAAGGACATTCCCCTCAAAGTGGACTCCCCCAAGCTACAGGACCGTTACATCGGCCCTTTCAAAATCCGTAAGGTCATCAGTCCAGCCGCAGTGAGGCTTCAGCTTCCGACCTCACTGCGGATCCATCCTGTGTTTCATGTGTCCCGAATCAAACCACATCACACCTCACCCCTCTGTACTCCGGGTCCGGCGCCGCCTCCTGCCTGGATCATCGATGGCGAGCCGGCTTGGACGGTACGCCGGCTCTTGGATGTCCGTAGGATGGGCCGGGGCTTCCAGTATTTGGTGGACTGGGAGGGGTCCCGAAGAACGCTCCTGGGTGAAGAGGAGCTTCATCCTGGACCCGGCCCTCCTGGCCGATTTCTACCGCCGCCACCCGGACAAGCCTGGTCGGGCGCCAGGAGGCGCCCGTTGAGGGGGGGGTCCTGTTGTGTGGGCCGCCAGAAGAGGAGGTACTGCTGGCCCACCACCAGAGGGCGCCCTGTCTGGAGTGCGGGCTCCAGGCACCAGAGGGCGCAGCCGCCTCACAGGAGCAGCCAGGGTGACAGCTGTCACGCATCACCTGCAACAGCTGTTACCAATCATCTGATCGGCAGGGGTACATCAGCAGGACGACGTCTCCACCTCTTTGCCGAGATATCGTTCTACCTGGAAGGTAACATTCTGTTCGACATAACTGTGTGACAGTAACCTTTTGTGACTTTTGTGCGTTGTATAACAGACTCCTTTTCCAACGAGAGGTGGAGGTAGTTTTCCTGCCGTGCGGATTGCTGGGTGCAAACGCGCCCACATTTAATTGTTTCTTTGTTCCTCGCCAGCAGTACCAGGTCTGACACGCGGAGGCAGTGGCCACCTGGGAATTCGGGACTTGGCGGCTCCAGTATTCCCGGGGTCTGGTGGCGGAGGAAATCGTGTGGTTCCGGTTCTGCTTTGGACAGACATCTCCTATCTTCGAGCCTGCCCACACGACACCTTTTGTGATTTGGCTTTTTGTCCATTGTTGTAATCTGTTGTATTTGTTGTGCCCATTCACAACAGTAAAGTGTTGTTATTTGACTTCCTCCATTGTCCGTTCATTTGCGCCCCCTGTTGTGGGTCCGTGTACCTACACTTTCCCAACAGAAATTTCCTTTCAGAATGAAATTGGTTAAAGTGATACCGCTGTTTAAATCTGAAAACAAACATGTCTTCTCAAATTATAGACCAATCTCACTTCTGCTACAATTTTCCAAAATTTTGGAGTAGGTATTTTAAAGAGGTTATATGATTTCATAACTAAACATCACATACTTAGCGAACAGCAATATGGTTTTACAAAGAATCGCACTACTTCACTAGCTGTAATTGATTTTGTTGAAGAATTTACAAATGCAATTGAAAAAAAGCAATATACTGTTTTTTTTTATTTGCAGAAGGCATTTGATACTATAGACCATACTGTGCTATTAGACAAACTGCAGAGGTATGGTATCGGGGGATTGGCATATGATTGGATAGTTAGCTATTTATACAATAGATATCAGTGTGTACATATTGGTGGGACAAATTCTGAAGTCATGAAAATTACTTGTGGGGTGCCCCAGGGTTCAGTTGTGGGGTCGTTGTTGTTTCTTCTGTATATTAATGACATATGTTGGGTTTCCAGGGGCCTGTACTACGAAGCGGGGTTACTGGCTTATCAGGGTAACTTCGGGAGTAAGTTGATGACGTGTGGAGTAACTTCCCGGCTAACCCGTACTACGAAAGGTGGATAGGTTTCCACCGAGGCATGCTGCCACGGCAACTTACGCTGTGCGGCAAACCTGCTCCGAGCAGGTTATGTTCCAGGATTAGCGTGAGGTTTGCGCTTAACCACACCCCTTATAAGTACCGCCCATCCACCTGCAATCACTCTGAGGACAATGCCGGCCTACCTGGATGATCCGTGTGATATTGGAGCACAAATTGTGAGGGGCTCTCTCCGCAGGGCGAGGGCATTTAAAGACCGCTGGAATCCGCTGGCATACCCGGACGATATTCTGTATGAAAGATATAGATTTTCGGCCGAGGGAATTCGCTATCTTTGTCAGCTGATCGGGCCAGAAGTCTGTAACATCACCCATCGTACACTGTAAAAAAAGACTGTTGTTTTTACAGGAAAACACTGGCAGCTGTGGTTACCAGGGAATTCCTGTAAAAAATACAGCAGTTAAATGTACAAAAAAAGAGAGCTCTTGTTTGTAGATTTAACAGTTCTTTTAATGTGAGTCAGCCGTGGTTCATTCACTGTAAATCCATATACATATTATGTCTGTAATGTTATCTACTGTACTGCTGTATGTTTTACAGGAATTCCCTGGTAACCACAGCTGCTAGCGTTTTCCTGTAAAAACAAGTCATTTTTTACAGTGTAGCAATGCCCCGACGATCGAGCAGATAATGTGCCTTGTGCCTATTTTGCCAGTGGACAATTTATGTATTACATCGGTGATGCTGAACATCTGAGCAAGAATACTGTATGTCGTATGATTCGCAAGGTAGTACTTGCTCTATCTAAACTGTTGGATGCATTTGTCGTTTTCCCTGCCCATTTATCCACAATGCAAATCAAAGAAGGGTTTTATGCAATCGCGGGTAATTACTAATATCAAAATAGGTCTAATGCATGTCCATTAATTAGGCGAAGTGGGGCTTATCAAGCTATGAATATAAACCTACCGTTCTGAAGGATGTTTTTATATTTCATCTTCACCTGCTGCCAGGTGTGTTTGGCACTGCTATTGCATCTGAAATATTGACAGGATTAGGAATAGCAATCATACAGTCACAGTAGCCTATTTAGGAAACATTAAATTAACCTAACATTTATTAGTAGGCCTATGCCCACTTCTGAATCGTGTTGCATCTGGGCGTAATTAATGAAAGAAGGTCATTTTTTTACACATATTAGACATTCTGTTGTATGGCTGGGGGGCCTGGCTGCCTTTTGTCTTTTGTTTTTCCTTCCAGGTGGCTTGCATTTGGGACTGAGTGGCTGTGTAGCTGAGTTTATCAGGACCTCACCCTGATCACCTGCGGCTCGTCAGGACTCACAGCTGTGGTGCATCTACATGGATTGGAACATGGTGGCATTTAAGACTGGAGTACACAGTGTGTATTTGCCAGAGACTCGACCTTGTGACCAGACGGGTGAGATCGTCGTCTCGAGAGCCATCTCATCATCAGTGGATGCAGAGAACGTCCAGGTTTGATGCATGGTCTGTGAAAGAGGAGGGGGGTGAGGTCTCACGCTCGTCAGCACACTTCCTGAGGTACGTTAGATTTTGTGACTAACATTTATACAGTCAGTAAATATGGTGTCCCTCACACCTTTATTATATTGAGCTGTATGTAGTCGTTTAATCAGCTTCCACTGCTGTGGAGTTTTGTGAACTGGATGTTCCATGCCTGCAGGGTGGGAAGCTGATTAGTAATTAAGCCAGGAAGTGTTTGCTGTTTGTACACCTTTGAGCGTTCTCTCTGTGTGTTGAGTGTGGACTCACATAATGATTCCTTCTTTCACAGACTTGGTTTGTCGCGGCCACCTGGGGGGTGTCGGCGGGGTCCTTGGGTCCGAACCAGTTCTGGCTCCGGACCGTTAGCGCTGCTGGGAGCGCACCGCAATCCACCTCCACATAATAATCGTGCATTCTTCTTTGGTAAAGTAAGGTGACCGCGCCATTATTGAAAAATGGTGACGTGTGCTGCAACCTGCCCCTTTTATGTGAACGCGCACAAACTCCAATTAGGTTAACACAGGTTCAACAAATCAACATCTTATTCAGCGTCGTAGTACCGATTAACACCACTTGAGGAAACCAGGTTTTGTCAACCCCGGTTTAAGAGGCTGACCCTGGGTTACATCTGAGTAAGTTAACCCCGCTTTGTAGTACAGGCCCCAGGTCTGTCAGTTGTATTTTGTTTGCTGAGGATACGACTGTGTTTTGTAGTGGGGATCACTTGGGACAGACCTTGGACATGATGGAGAAAGAGCTACAGAGGTTTAAACAGTGGTTTGATTCAAACAAATTATCGCTCCACTTTGGTAAGACAAAGTGTATCATATTTGGAAACAAGTCCAGGAGTTCCTACAGAAATTTATTATTAAATGATATTGAAATTGAAACTGTGACAGATACAAAATTTATTGGTTTTGTTATTGATGATAAACTGAGCTGGAAAACGCATATTAATTTTGTTAAATCCAAAATGTCAAAAGTCATTGCAATTCTGCATAAAGCACAAGATTTAATTTCCCAACACTCATTAACGATTTTATATCATTCATTGCTCGTACCATACATGACCTACTGTATTGAGGTATGGGGAAATACATATAAAACATACTAATACTAATCCAGTATTTTCCTTGCAAAAGAAAGCTGTAAGAATTATTTGTAACAAATCATACAAATCATACAAGCCAGCGAATCCATTGTTTGCCTGTTTACATATTCTAAAATTCTGGGACTTGGTTGATTACATTACAATACAAATTATGTATAAAGTTAAAAATAAACTGCTGCCACAACATGTCCAACTAAGGGACTCCAGTTATAATTTGAGAGGAATTTTATTTTTTGAGAACTCAAGGATCCGAACTACTGCAAAAAGTCATTGTGTATCTGTCAAAGGTGTTAACATCTGGAACAACTGTCCTGACAATATTAAAGTACTTGGTACGTTAGTGGGCTTTAAAAGACATTACAAGAATAACAAAATTGCGCGCTATAGTTGAAGACTTAGGTCTACTGATTTGTTATTACTTTGGGGTGGGTATTTATAAGCTTTGCTTCTGCCCTCACCCTTTCCGGCCACGTAGGACCTTTGTAAAGTTGCTTTGTTATGAGTTTTTTCGTTGTTGTTGAATTGTGTGCCGAATAAACTCATTCATTCATTCATTCATCTCCACCTCTTGAAAGCTACCATCCATCTGGTACTGCATCAAGGTGACACGTGACCATCCTCTTGGCCTTTTCTAGTTGGGGTCTTCAACACAGAGGCACCTGCCCAAAAACCATGTCCACATGACTAAAATGTCAGGTCTACAGTTACCTGTGAGTACTGAGTATGTGAAGCCAAGTTATGGATCAGAAGCCCCTGCAAAGTCCCATTGTTGGAAAAAATGACGTGCTGAAGAGGTTATAATTTGCCAAACAACATATTGACTGGCCGAAAGAGAAACTTACACAGAAAACAATCCAACAATGCACCCATGTGCCCGAAAGGGTGTAGGCAGAAGTAAAAGCTTATAAACACCCAAACCTTTAACGAAAAAAGTAAAAATGTATACATAGGTATACAAAAATATACATATAGCCATGATAACTAATACAAAGTATAAATTAATCATTGAACTAAAATTTCAAAACACAAACATGCAAACTGCAGTGCACCATGCACAAACCCAAAAACAACAAAAAAAATCAGTAAACCTAATTCATCACACCATAACAAGTAATTAAATGATTAATGTACAGCCTTTTAAAGTCAAACAAGTTACCGAGTGATTTTATGTTATCCGGGCACAAATTCCAAATATTAACACCTTTAACAGAAACACAACAACTTTTTACAGTAGTTCGAATCTTTGATTTTTGAAATAATAATGTTCCTCGCAAATTATAACTGGAGTCCCTCATTTTGAACAGGTCCTGGACATGTTGTGGTAAAAGGTTATTTTTAACTTTAAACATATGCAATAATCAATCAGGTCCCAAAAAGTTAAAATGTATAAACAGACAAACAATGGATTTGTTGGCTCACGAAATAGTGTATTACTAATATTTCTTATGACTTTCTTTTGTAGTAAAAATATTGAAATTGTGTTAGTTTTGTAGGTACTTCCCCAAACTTCAATACAATAGGTCATGTACGGAACAAATAATGAATGATATAAGGTAACTAATGAGTGTTGGGGGAGAAAGTCTTGTGCTTTACAAAATGGCAATGGCTTTTGGCATTTTTGATTTAACATAATTTATATGTGTTTTCCAACTCAATTTATCATCAATGAAAACCCCAAGAAGTTTAGTTTCATTTACAAGTTCAATTTCAATATTGTGTACTAGTAAATTTCTACATAAATTCCTGGGTTTATTTCCAAATATGATACACTTTGTTTTACCAAATCAAACCATTCTTTGAACTTCTGTAGCTTCCTCTCTATTATGTCCAGAACCTGTGCCAAATGAGCCCCACTACAAAACACAGTTGTGTCATCAGCAAATAAAATGCAACTCACAAACTTAGAAACCAAACATATGCTTTAATATATAAAAGAAACAACAAAGGCCCAAGGACTGAGCCCTGGGGCACCCCACAAGTGCACTTCAAAAATTCAGAATTTATCCCACCAATATGAACACATTGATACCTATTGTGCAGATAACTTGATAGATAATGTGACCATGGATGTGAAGTACTAGTTCTGAGAAACAGTGGCTACACAACTAAATATTAGTTCAGTGATTCACAGGAAAGCTAAATCTTCAAACATTTTTCAACTTAGACAGTTAATGCTTAAGTCTGTAAAGAAAAATGCAGCCTAGTATTCCTTTTTCTTAACTTTCTATAATGTAATAACCAATTTGATCCATTTTTACCTCTGCCAACGAAGTTGGAGGAGGTTATGTTATTGTTCGTTTGTTTGTCTGTTGTTTTCTGATATGGGTTTACCTACACCACCAAAATTGTTCCAATTTTACGCCTGTTTTGTCTTCATTTATCAGTCGGAAGCCAAGTGCCAAAAAACAATGACAAATTGTGCATAGCAGAGATAACTAATGTTCTGTGAAAATGATTTCAGTCTGGTCTGACAATCAATAAGGGCCCTTGGGAAAGGTCCTTAATCTGCAAGCTGCTTCTGATGTGTAGTGAGCACCTTGCATGGCAGCACCCTGACATCGGTGTGTGAGTGTGTCTGTGTGACTGAGTGAATGTGAGGCATCATTGTAAAGCGCTTTGAGCTTCTGATATAGATGGAAAAGTGCTATATAAATGCAATCCATTTACAAAGTAGAGATAACCAATGTTCTGTGAAAATGATCTAACACTACAAACTCCTTTGATTCAAGTACATGAACTAAATACATACTCCTGACATTTGATCACATCTAACTCAGCTTATGAAAAGACACTTCTAACAGGACTTTGACCATGAACATTCTTTCCAAGGTAAAATTTTTGTGGAAGTGGAAACTAGTGTTGGCGAAGGTTTGCGCTCTATTAGCGTGGTGCTCTAGTTCTTCATGTTTTGATTTGGAATAGAATGTGCAGTGTTCCCAATACATTTGTGTGTATGGAAATAAAAGCTATTATAAGCATTTTGAGCTTTACTCCCTTTTTGAAACACACACTGCTACTATTTTGAACACAAATATATGTAAATACATAGAGTAAGTACATACAGTTTTATTCAAATTCATTATTATTAATTTGTATAGCACCAATTCATGACAAAACCACCTCAATGTGCTTCACACAACAACATAGAAAACACAACAAAGAATTAAAAGATTAAAACATGATAAAAAGCAGCACATAAAAATACAAAAATTTAAAATATAACATACATAATACCATAGTAACATACATAAAATACTAATGATAAAACAGGGAAAAAAGGTGGGTCTTGAGTTTCAATTTACAAGTCTCGACAGTGTCCGACTGCCTTATGTGGAGCGGGAGATTGTTCTACAGGGCAGGGGCACGAGACGAAAAGGCTCTGTGCAATGTTTTGGGTGTTTAAATGAACTTTTTACCTCTGCCAACGAATTTGGAGGAGGTTATGTTATCGCCCTTGTTTGTTTGTCTGTTTGTGAACAGCCCGGAGCCAACAATTTTTCATATATCGTTCTGATATTTTTACTGAAGATTCATATCCTGATAGGCAAGAACTGATTCAGTTCAAAAATGTCAAAAAGTCAGGAAAAAATCTTGGAAAAATCCCCTTCTTTAACAAATTTTCAAAAATTCATATCTCTGTCAAAAAATGCCAAATTTCTTTCATATTTGAGAGCATTATGTAGGATGGTATCCTGATCCAGATTACAGATTTTGTGGCCATTTAAATTTAACATTGAAAACCCCGTTTAATGTATATTTTACATTATATCTTACATTATATCTTAATATCTTGCCCCAATCACTCATATTTGAAAGTGAGGTGCAGACTACCTCTCACCGTCGCATGACAAAGTTATATCTGGATCTGATGGGATTGTGGATTTTGTGGACATTTGAATTTAATATTGACAAGCCCATTTGTTGTACATTTTGCATTATATATCAAACAAATGTGCCAAATCGCTCTCATTTCTGACAATGAGGCGCAAACTGGCACTCTCAATAAACAGACCTAGTTTGATCCACATCTGATACGTATTGTGGATTTAGCAGATATTTGATTCTTTGTAAGATTGAAAAGCCCTTTAGATCTATATTTTGTATTATATTTTAGCTTATGATAAGCCATTTCTAACTGGACTTTGACCTTGAAAATTGTTTACAAGGTACAAATTTGTGGAATTGGAATTGGAACTCGTGTTTGCTTCTACAAGCACGGCGCTCTAGTTTGTAGTATTAAAATTTATGTCTTGTTTACACACCCACACACACACTTGTATCCTCTATTATGTTCTAAATTAAATAAAACTTCAATACACTGAAGGTAGTCTCATGGCCTTTGAATATTACACAGCTAACTCATCATGTATGCAACTAGTTGGCTTTAGGCAAACCCAGGCAATGGTTACAAGATTGTTTAGAGCCACTGACTATCTCTTCAAGTTCACTTACACTCAACAAAAATATAAACGCAACACATTTGTTTTTGCTCCCATTTTGTATGAGATGAACTCAAAGATCTAAAACTTTTTCCACATACACAATATCACCATTTCCCTCAAATATTGTTCACAAACCAGTCTAAATCTGTGATAGTGAGCACTTCTCCTTTGCTGAGATAATCCATCCTACCTCACAGGTGTGCCATATCAAGATGCTGATTAGACACCATGATTAGTGCACAGGTGTGCCTTAGACTGTCCACAATAAAAGGCCACTCTGAAAGGTGCAGTTTTGTTTTATTGGGGGGGGGGGGGGGGGGGGGGGATACCAGTCAGTATCTGGTGTGACCACCATTTGCCTCATGCAGTGCAACACATCTCCTTCACATAGAGTTTATCAGGTTGTCAATTGTGGCCTGTGGAATGTTGGTCCACTCCTCTTCAATGGCTGTGCGAAGTTGCTGGATATTGGCAGGAACTGGTACACGCTGTCATATACGCCGGTCCAGAGCATCCCAAACATGCTCAATGGGTGACATGTCCGGTGAGTATGCCGGCCATGCAAGAACTGGGACATTTTCAGCTTCCAAGAATTGTGTACAGATCCTTGCAACATGGGGCCGTGCATTATCCTGCTGCAACATGAGGTGATGTTCTTGGATGTATGGCACAACAATGGGCCTCAGGATCTCGTCACGGTATCTCTGTGCATTCAAAATGCCATCAATAAAATGCACCTGTGTTCTTCGTCCATAACAGACTCCTGCCCATATCATAACCCCACCGCCACCATGGGTCACTCGATCCACAACATTGACATTAGAAAACTGCTCACCCACACGACGCCACACACGCTGTCTGCCATCTGCCCTGAACAGTGTGAACCGGGATTCATCCGTGAAGAGAACACCTCTCCAACGTGCCAAACACCAGCGAATGTGAGCATTTGCCCACTCAAGTCGGTTACGACGACGAACTGGAGTCAGGTCGAGACCCCGATGAGGACGACGAGCATGCAGATGAGCTTCCCTGAGACGGTTTCTGACAGTTTGTGCAGAAATTCTTTGGTTATGCAAACCGATTGTTTCAGCAGCTGTCCGAGTGGCTGGTCTCAGACGATCTTGGAGGTGAACATGCTGGATGTGGAGGTCCTGGGCTGGTGTGGTTACACGTGGTCTGCAGTTGTGAGGCTGGTTGGATGTACTGCCAAATTCTCGGAAACGCCTTTGGAGACGGCTTATGGTAGAGAAATGAACATTCAATACACGAGCAACAGCTCTGGTTGACATTCCTGCTGTCAGCATGCCAATTGCACGCGCCCTCAAATCTTGCGACATCTGTGGCATTGTGCTGTGTGATAAAACTGCACCTTTCAGAGTGGCCTTTTATTGTGGGCAGTCTAAGGCACACCTGTGCACTAATCATGGTGTCTAATCAGCATCTTGGTATGGCACACCTGTGAGGTGGGATGGATTATCTCAGCAAAGGAGAAGTGCTCACTATCACAGATTTAGACTGGTTTGTGAACAATATTTGAGGGAAATGGTGATATTGTGTATGTGGAAAAAGTTTTAGATCTTTGAGTTCATCTCATACAAAATGGGAGCAAAACCAAAAGTGTTGCATTTATATTTTTGTTGAGTGTATTTAAATAAATATGAAATGGACTGGAAATATCTGCAAAAATCAGCCACTTTTTCCAAAGATTTTTAAATATTTGCAGACATGTTTCCAAAGAAAATACTGTAATTCTCCTTAAATTATGCCATTAAGACTTCCATGAACAAGCAATGGTTTCACATCTGATATGGGCAATTATCACCACCAAGCTCACTCTGCAGCCTCCAGGGGCCGAGTACTCAGGAATACATTATGTGATAAATCAGATGAGTTCTTTCCTGTCTCTAGCACTGCTGTAGATAATCTTTGAAAGAGAGAAAAAAATTCTGTACTTTGATCGTTTTTCAAAGAACTATTGCAGTCTTCTCTCATGCTACTTATAAATTCCAGCTGAGACAGAGTGCACAAACACACAACATGTAATTAAATGGACAATAAATGCAAATTAGAATTAGACGTTTTTTTAATGCAAGACTAATGAAGTGTTCTGAGGTTTGTGTTCCTTCTTGGCAGTAATGACAGTGCCATAGTCGGTGGAGGGGGGCTGCAGTGCCCACAGCGAAAAAGTAAAGAATAAGGGAAAGAAGGAAAAATATGAAAAGGAGTCAAGGCTGTATCGCTGCATAACTGCTGGGGAAAATGGAGAGAAAAAGAGTGTCGACACTGAAAAGACTGTACCAAAAACAATGTTGAGCCATGTAAGCGATGTATTGTATGGCATGATTGGCATCAGACTGGTGCCAAAATCATACTGGCGTAAAAATGGTGTAAAAATGCACTTGGCCGTATTATATATTCTCACACGCGTAGATATTAACTGTGCGCACGCAAATTATCTCTGTACGCGTGCACTGAGGAAACTGCTTCTCGATTGAGTGAAAAGGTGCTGTGAGAGAGTACTAGTGTGATCTACAGTGCCTTGATTGGAGAGTGGCATCAACTCAGAACATGGTGCCATTTTGGCTCCAACTACTGAATGGACCTTTAATGTTTTCAACATTTTTAAAATCATTTAAGCACATACAGCAACACATCCAGGTACAGGTGCTATTAAAATTAATATAAAAATAGTTAAGATATCAAAATTACATAAATTTACAATTTATGATGATTTATTTAATTAATTTAAAACCTGATTTATGCAGCTGCTGCTCTTTAACTCCATGTCATGCAATGACATGCGTGACAGTTTTAAAGTTCTCCATCTCTGGATTTTGCTTTATTCTGGACTAATTTGACCATCAACTAAGCTTTTCTTTCTACAGTCATCACCTCCAAATTGAAGGTAAACTGAACATTTTCCTCTTTGACCGACTTCGTGCTGTAAATGTGATGCAGACTTTTTTGATCCATTTATCAGCTTCTGCGCTATATAATATGATAGCAGTCGAAAGATTAAAAGCAGAAAAGTGTCAAATCACAGTCTTTTGTGTTTGATTTAACAGCTGCACATCACGCTTCAGGTCCCAGTCTGAACATGGTTTGAAAAAAATAAACAGTCGGACTTTTAATCACAGAAATGATTCCAGTCCCACGTTCCTCAAATTGGCGAGTGTCAGAGCTGAACTTTAATTTGTACCTCTGCACATCCAGCCTGCTCGGGGTTTTTAATGGAAATACATTGTGATCAGACAGGATATTTTATCCGATGTGAGCGAAAAATCTGTTGTACAAAATTCGTTATGTACGGTATTTATTATACTGAAATCAATACAAAAAATTTTGGACTTTTTTGTCCGGTGACTCAGAATATCTGGTTTATACGCCAATGCTTTAGGTGAGTATTACTGTACATGGGACTGAACAATAAATTTATCTCTCAATTCTTTGAAGATGATGGCGGTTTCCATCCCACACAGCTGACTTTATTTTCACAAATTTTTCTTCTGTTCAGATCTGAAGGGAATCTGTACATCTTGAAGCCCTTGTTGTGTCTATTTGTGCATCCAAATGCACAGCAACCCATCATTTTCAGTGAATAAATAAATAAATAAATAGCTGTATTTACATGCAGACAGATTAACAGCGAATACTATTTTGAACCCAAGATGGCACCATGAGTCACGTGACTGATTTTTTTTTAATCGTCATGTCACCACTCTCTCTAATAAAGGCACTCTATTGTGCTCCCCCCACCCCCTGGCCCTCTCAAAGTTGATTTGTGCTGACATGCAGGGGATTCCTGCTCGCACTCCAAAGGTATGGCACTCTGCTGTGATTGGTCGTTTCTGAACAGCGAGGTTTGATTGACAGCCCTCCTCTCTGACACCATAGTCATTGTGCTAAAATGGCGGCGCCATTGTGTTAAACTTAAACAAATGTGAATTACTGTCATTAAATGACTAGTCCATGCAATCATTATACAATATAAAGGTGAAAAAAGAGGTCATGTATTTAGGTATTGTAGTGACCAAAGACAAAGTGATCTCTGAAAAATTAAATATAAAAGACAATGTTGACAATTGCAAATTGAACAGGCGGCTACAAAGAGATCTTTCAATTTTTGGCAGAATATTGTTAACTAAAATGGACAGTAGACCTGTTCAAAATGTCAAATGTTACAAAATCAAAACCGGATCAAACAAACATAGCTTCAGTCAAGTCCAGTCCAGTCGATGATCATGGCATCCAGGAAAAAAGTTGTTTAAGGAAAATTGGGTTTTATTTCAGCAAGAAACAGTGAGTGGTTTATAAATAGTTTTCAGACAATAGTGTGTTTGAAAGGCATTCTATGATGACTGAAATTACATTTTTGGTGGTTTTCTGACCATACATGTCAACCTATATGGGTTGTCCGTAAATTATACGGATTTTTCCAAGTTTCAGAGTCATACGGATGTACAGATAAAGTCTTACAGATATTCAGGGTAGCGTGAACCATTGAAGCAATGCTTCGATCTACTGGCTCGTTGGTTCTTTGATTTGCTGCTCTTCAGAAGCGCAAGTCCGCTTCTTAACCCCTCTCAAAGCCATTAAAATACCGTGAGTCACTTTTGTGTGGATTAAAGTCACTAACTGGGACTCTTGTCTGGTTGCAGTCAACAAACGAGAATCGTCCTCCGTTCCATTGGCACAGCTACAAACGCTGCACGGCTCTCTGCCGAGACAGAGTCTGGTTGGAATTAATAACTTCAAAACAAATTGCCGCTTTAAATAAAATGACATCTCTTACAAACATTGTAATACAGACAAGAAACTACAATAGACTAAAATGTTTTTTCCCTCCCAAAATGAGACATGCTGTATTTCTTTACAAATTCCTGACATGCAGCACAGCTGTAAGAGCTCAGCTCAGATATATGCCTGAAAGGAAATGCTTTTGACAAAAACTACAGATTTGTTTATTCATATTTATGTCCAGAGATCAAGGCTCCACCATGTATATGTCCAAAGTTTAAGGATCCAGTGACCAATTTCATATTTACTTTAAGACTCAATAAAATGTTGTTCAATTTCAATTTAATCAGCTTATAAAGCGCCAAATCACAAGAAAATCCGTCTGAAGGCGCCTCACATAGAACAGTTCAACATAAAAAATTAAAATAAATAAATAAAAATTTAAAAATCCAAATACATAATTAAAAACAGAAGTAAAAGAATAAAACAGATAAAAAATAAAAACAATTCATAAGAAAGAGAATAAAAATAGGCTTTAAGTCTTGACTTAAAAATGTCCACAGACTCTGACTGTCTCACAGCTGCAGGAAGACCGTTCCACAGAGCGGGTGCACGATAAGAAAAAGCCAATTAAAAGAATGAAGATTACTGAATAACAAGATGCGTACGAGTTTTATTTTATCATTGGGCAAAAATGCATCTGTCAGATTTTCACTCTGGATCCAGCCCTGAATCAACCACCACTTTTTGAGATTAGAAGCCATCACATGTACCTGTAAAAGACAAATAATGGCATCAGACTCTTCTCCCGTTAGGGTGACGTTGCCTTGCCAGCGGAGGGAGAGAAAAATGTGTCACTCTGGGGGACCTCTAAATCTTATCTGATTGAGTTCAAATTTGGTCTGCACCTATAAAACCCCAAGTGGAACAAAAACAACATGTGGCCTGAAGTCTCTCAGAACTTTTATTTTTTCACTATATAACATGAACAGCCCTAATGGACAGTTTATCAAGATTAATATACCCGGCGTATTCTCTTCCTATCCACCTTATTCTGAGCCCCCACAAGGTTTTGCGTGAATCATGGGTGAGACTTCCGGTATGAACCGGAACTGGCGTTTGTTTACATGTTAACTGTTCGCGCAGCTCCACTTTCTATGAGGGTTAGAGACATAAACAGCAGCTGTCACAGCTCAAACGAGACAAAATCCTGTTGTCTACAAATATAGGAATGCGGGAGGACGACATGAAGAAGTGGTCTAAGATAACATACGGCTGCATTTTTTAGCTACACTTACTCTGTAATGGGAGGCAGTGAACAATCTGAAAAGCTGCGAGGCATATCAGGACCTGCACAGTAATAAGGTCATTCTACTAAAAGAGGTTGTGGGACACAACTTATTTACCTTCCTGTCCTGGGTGTACCCCGCCTCGTGCTCTATGACTGCTGGGATAGGCTCCAGCCCCCTGCGAGCTGCGACCCTTAATTGGACTAAGCGGTAGAAGAATGAATGAATGAATGAGATGTAGAGGTCAGCAGAAACCTTAAAGCCCCTGATCACCGAGACTGGGTTTGAGTTTCAGCATCAGGTGAAATAAACAGCAGGTGTTCATGGATCACAGGTGAAAGCAGAGCTCCATGTCGGCAACTTTAGTTAATTATAATGTATGAACTAATGTGACAGAATATATGTGAGCCTTCATTAAAATAAACTCTAGCCATATTTTTACATCCCACTAGGTCCAGTTGACAGTGATGTGTCTGTCTGCAGCTGGTTATCTAGACACCTGGAGTTGTACATTTCATTTGACAAAGTCTTTACAGAAATATGAAAAGCCTCCAGAATTACTGTTTTTCTCACCTGCTTCCAACATTAGTGGATGAATTTGTTGCACAGAAGGTTCTGCAAATATCTGAATCTCTTAAAAATACAGTCATCACTTAACAGGTGTAATGTGTGTTACAGACAATAAACGAGCACTATGTGAAGGAAAATAAAGAAGGATGAAAATAAGACACTTTCAGTTGTTTATTTTTTACTGTTAGAAGGAAAATAGTGTTTTCAGTACATTTTCATTGTATGTTCCACCCTCCGAAACATCTGTGTTTTGTACATGTTACTACATTTTCCATCATAAGCATAAGAAATTAACATGATGATTCCAGAGGGGGGTGGCCAAGTGGTTAATACACTTGATTTCAGTGCAGAAGGTTCCGGGTTCAAATCCCACCCCTGCCACATTTCTCCATGTAATGTGGAGTTGTGTCAGGAAGGGCATCCGGCGTAAAACCTGTGCCAGTTCAACATGCAGATCCACGTTGGATTTGCTGTGGCGACCCCGAGTGCAAACAAGGGAGCAGCCGAAGGGACTTACTAATCCAGAGGGGAAACATCCACTAAATACTTATGTGTGTTATTTGCATAATAGTGACTCTATGACTCACTTCTTGAATCCAGGTTTTTTTTTTTTTTTGCTTTTATAAAACTGTCTGTTGGCAGTCAGTTACACAGGTTGTGTTAGCAACATGCTCTTTAAAAGCTTTTAGCAATCTTGCTTTGATTGTTACATGAAGGCCCCTTCACACATTGTGCGAATTTGTTTAATTTGTGCATAAAGTGTGCATGAAGCAGGAATTGTGTGCAAAATGTGTAAAATCGTAGTTGTACACCTGTTGCAACAACTATTTGCGCACACCAATGGCTGAAAGACAGAGTGGGCTCTGTGCAAGCCCATCGATCCCTTTGGCGGCAGGTGTCGGCCAAATTCCAGCTGACACACGAACATCTAACACCACTTGTTTGGCACTTAGAAAATGTGTGGCCATTCGTACTATTAACACAACAATAGTCAGCAGACAATCACTGTCGTGCTGGCAGTGAAATTTGTTTAAATGCCCCACGAGTGTGTCTTTGGTATGTGTGTTGAACTGAAGGAGGTGTGGCCACTGACAGAAGCAGCTGTGGAGATCTGTCGATCTGGACATCCTAGCTGGACAACAACTGTGTTTGGACGGACAAGGACTAACAACTGACCACTGTGATCCGCATGTGTCTGCTTGCTGTCATCACGTGGACATAAATAAAAACATATGTTTGGTGACGGGCTCCAGCAAGCGAGCGCACCCATGCTGCAGCCCACTGACAGGCTGCCCCCAGGTGAAATGGACTGTCAGATCATAACACACAGCGCGCGATGTGACTGTCATGTCACCCATGTGAGCTCTGTTCCACATGACGCGGTATAAGTCCTGCGGCGTGCGGGCCAGCTAGACACACGCCAGCAGATGTGGACATGATCAGAGCACACTGCTTCTCATTCATGTCATTTTATGACCATGGGTCATCTACAGAGGAACAGACGGATCATATTTGTATTGCCCGCTTGATAAATGCGGTGTTTTTTATGGTGTGTGAAATGAAATTATGGCATTTTTAGGTTCTTACTAACCAGCAGTCCAAACATGTTAGATTCTAACCTTTCAGAAAAGGGTAATACATGTTGTTGCTAATAATACTACAGTCTTCTCCAGTGATCTGTTATTATTATGTTATTATTATTATTAACTTTTGATGTGTGCTTTTATGTACTATTTCTACAAATGTTTTACCACACAATAAAATGTTATGTTATATCCCAACCACAAACTAAGACGTTCCTGCTTGGGCTTTTTGTCAACAAAGTGAAAAGAGCGCACATATAACGTTTTAGGTGGTCTTTTCAAGTTGAGTTTTTTCAGCAACATCCTTCTGGTTTCCTCATCCCTCGGTCAGCGGTGGAAACTCTCAGTCCGGCTGCATGTTAAAAACATCGCTGTTGTAGCTGCAGATTTAACTTCGTCTGGTTTTGCTATAGACTTAGACTGCTGGGGGTTCCCATGATGCACTGAGTGTTTCTTTCTCTTTTTGCTCTGTATGCACCACTCTGCATTTAATCATTAGTGATAGATCTCTGCTCCCCTCCACAGCATGTCTTTTTCCTGGTTCTCTCCCTCAGCCCCAACCAGTCCCAGCAGAAGACTGCCCCTCCCTGAGCCTGGTTCTGCTGGAGGTTTCTTCCTGTTAAAAGGGAGTTTTTCCTTCCCACTGTCGCCAAGTGCTTGCTCACAGGGGGTCGTTTTGACCGTTGGGGTTTTTCCGTAATTATTGTATGGCTTTGCCTTACAATATAAAGCGCCTTGGGGCAACTGTTTGTTGTGATTTGGCGCTATATAAATAAAATTGATTTGATTTGATTTGATTTTAAGTACGGGGTCTGTTAGAAAAGTATCGGACCTTTTTATTTTTTGCAAAAACCTGATAGATCTGAATCATGTGTGCTTGCATGAGCAAACCTTGAACCTTCGTGCGCATGCGTGAACTTTTTCACGCCTGTCGATTGCATAATTTTCTGGTAAGCAGCCTTTGTGTGAGGATTGTGCAGCGCGCTCAGCGGATTTTCATTTCAAGGAAAAAGACGGAACGACTGGAGCAGCGCCGCATCAAATTTTGCCAGAAACTGGGTGACAGCCAGGTGGAAACCATTCGGAAGATTCAGATGGCTTTCGGTGACTTTTCAGTCATGTGACTATCCGAGAAATTGTGGAAGAGGTGGGCATGTCACAGCATGTCCTGTGAGACTTTAACACGGAGGCGCTTTTGCTGCGCCGTCAGCAGCAGCATGAATTTCACCGCCACTCTTTTCATGGCCAAATCTTCTGTCACAGTGGAATGTGCCGAAAAAGTGCTGATGTCCACCTCTTCCGCAATTTCTCGGATAGTCACGCGACAGTCCCGCATCACCACAGCGTTCACTTTGGAAATGATCTGGTCATTTCAGCATGTTGATGGCTGACTGGAGCGCGGCTCGCTCTCCACCGTTGTGTGGACGTCTTTAAACCGGTTGTACCACTCCTGAATCTGTGTGACGCCCAAAGCATCGTCACCGAAAGCCGTCTGAATCATCCAAATGGTTTCCACCTGGCTGTCGCCCAGTTTCTGGCAAAATTTGATGCAGCGCTGCTCCAGTCGTTCCGTCTTTTTCCTTGAAATGAAAATCCGCCAAGCGCACAGCACACATCCCACACAAAGGCTGCTTATCAGGAAATGACGCAATTGACAGGCATGAAAAAGTTCACGCATGCGCACGAAGGTTCAAGGTTTGCTCATGCGTGCACACGTGATTCAAATCCATCAGGTTTTTGCAAAAAATAAAAAGGTCCGATACTTTTCTAACAGACCTTGTACAACCGCGATCAGTGCAACATGTTCCCAATTTGTGCAAGGACATTTTTAAATGCTACAAGAGCTGATCATGGTTTATAAAAGAAAACAATAAACTTTAAAATTAACCGGTCTGGGAAACAAAATCCGCGAATAAGCTGGATAGCACCCCAAATTATTAAAACTATCTTTATGGTCTTACATTCCCATGTGATTTTTGAAAAAGCAGGTGGACTGGATTTACTCTTAAGATGTGATTTTGACTTAAAAAAAAACTCCCTCTGAAGTGTGTAAATTGCAGAGGTGGGACCAAGTCACCATCAAGTCAATCTCAAGTCATGAATCAGCAAGTCCCAAGTCAAGTCTCAAGTCATAATGACCACCAATACCAATTGTTTGCAAGCTGATTTGAGACTTGACTTGGGACTTGCAGATTGATGACTTGACAGTGACTTCGTCCCACCTCTGGTAAATTGGGTAACCATTCCCATCTCTGTTATACCAAGGTTTATTATCCCGTACAAATAGATTCTAAATATTACAGACATCCTGGTAAAAGTGCAATACCTCCCCACGTCCACTTGTACAGGGCTCTTTTCTTTATTTTGGTTAATCCTTTTACCAAATGTTGTCTTCTCAGTTGAAACCTAAAGAGTAGATGTTTAAAGTTCTTTAATGATTAAACAATCAAACTGACAGGACAGAACCTGGATCACAAGATAGACATCATTTTACATGTTCCAGTATTTTTTGCTCATCCCAAAATTGGGTTGTTTGAAACAAAACATGCAGATGTTCTACACAGTTGTCCTGTTTTACTTCTTATCACTACTGCCACGTTTTACTCCAGATGCCAACAAAAATAATAAAAAGAAATAAAAACTTCTCATGAAAATTCAGCAAGGTATGTCTTCTATAATATATTCAAATTCTAAGGTAGAATTCTACTAGTGTATACTAAGGTATGTATATATATATATATATATATATATATATATATATATATATATATATATATATATATATATATATATATATATATGTTGTGTGTTGGGGGGCTTGGCTGGACACGGTTTTGTGGTTTTTGTGTTTGTTTTCCTTCCCAGGTGGTTTGGGGCTGATCTCTGGGGAGAATGTGCTGCAGAAGAGTCTCTCACCTCTGTCACGGTGATCTGCTGCACCTGTTGCACTCACGTGCGATTCTCTGATCAGGATGATCTATGACACTTGTGACATTCACGTGCAGTTCTGAGGACTCTCAGCTGGTACCAATGAAGAGATGAAGAACTGCATTTAAGCCAGCAGTGATCTGGGCTTAATGACCGGAGAATACGACCGTGTGACGACCGTTTGAGGACGCTGAGGGCCGCTCCAGAGTCTGACATTGCGTCTGTGAAGGAGGACGAGGGTGAGAGGCAAGCACTGTCAGCACACGTCAGAGGTGATTATCCTTATAAGCTTATCTGTGAATATAACGTGGCATTGTTGTGCAGCTAAAATTAAGTATTGAAGAGAATCGTCTCGTTTGCTCTTTGCGGCTGTGGCGTGCGGATTGATAATCCTCCACAAGCTGTGAGCAGCTGTTCTTTTGAATTAAGCTTGAAATCAGTCCTGAACATGTTGCTGATAAGTGTGCCTCTAAATAGTTTTTCTTGATAAAAGTACTGAATAACCTTACCTCTGTTCCTCCTTCACAGATACAGTCTTGGGAAAAGCCACCTGGGGGGTGTCAGCAGAACTCCTGAGTCCAGAATGTTTGGGCTCTGATCCATTGAGGCGCGGGGAGAGCGCGCCGCCTCTTCACCCCACCAGACTCATGTATTTTGTGTATAGCACAGTGGGAAGAAAAATAAATTTGTTTCTTTTGGAACTGCTTCTGATTATTTAGCGCTGGGTTCAGTCAGACGCTGGACCGCTCCTCCACCTGCGTCCTACACATAACAATATATATATAAAGAAGAGTAGAATAGAAGAGTAGAGCCACTTAGGTGCCTGGTCTTGAGAACCCTGGATGGTAGGTTTAACGTCTTGTTCATCATTTTGTCTCAAAACCAAATGTCTTCAACATATAGAAGAAGATGAAGAAAAAAGAAAGAAGAGGCTTTGTCATTTCAGTACTTGTGTACTTTCCCCTACTTTCCGAAGGGATTGTACACAAGCAATATATTGTAAAACAGGGTACAACTCTCTTATCTGTTTTATAATTATTATTACGTCCGCCAAGTACATAATAAAATCATCAGCATTTATCTTTTTATTTGTCTGTCTGTTAGCAGGGTTACATCAAAACTACTTCACAGATTCACAGATTCTCACCAAATTTGCACCACAGATACAGTGAGGAAAATAAGTATTTGAACACCCTGTGATTTTGCAAGTTCTCCCACTTAGAAATCATGGAGGGGTCTGAAATTTTCATCTTTGGTGCATGTCCACTGTGAGAGACATAATCAAAAAAAAAAAGAAAAAAAAAGAAAGAAAAAAGAAATCCGGAAATCACAATGTATGATTTTTTACACGTCCAGGCCCATCTTAAGTTTGCCCATGACCATTTGGATGATCCAGAGGAGTCATGGGAGAAAGTTATTAGGTCAGATGAGACCAAAATACAACCCCTGGCAAAAATTATGGAATCACCGGCCTCGGAGGATGTTCATTCAGTTGTTTAATTTTGTAGAAAAAAAGCAGATCACAGACATGACACAAAACTAAAGTCATTTCAAATGGCAACCTTCTGCCTTTAAGAAACACTATAAGAAATCAAGAAAAAAGATTGTGGCAGTCAGTAATGGTTACTTTTTTAGACCAAGCAGAGGAAAAAAAATATGGAATCACTCAATTCTGAGGAAAAAAATTATGGAATCACCCTGTAAATTTTCATCCTCAAAACTAACACCTGCATCATATCAGATCTGCTCGTTAGTCTGCATCTAAAAAGGAGTGATCACACCTTGGAGAGCTGTTGCACCAAGTGGACTGACATGAATCATGGCTCCAACACAAGATATGTCAATTGAAACAAAGGAGAGGATTATCAAACTCTTAAAAGAGAGTAAATCATCATGCAATGCTGCAAAAGATGTTGGTTGTTCACAGTCAGCTGTGTCTAAACTCTGGACCAAATACAAACAACATGAGAAGGTTGTTAAAGGCAAACATACTGGTAGACCAAGGAAGACATCAAAGCGTCAAGACAGAAAACTTAAAGCAATATGTCTCAAAAATCGAAAATGCACAACAAAACAAATGAGGAACGAATGGGAGGAAACTGGAGTCAACATCTGTGACCGAACTGTAAGAAACCGCCTAATGGAAATGGGATTTACATACAGAAAAGCTAAACGAAAGCCATCATTAACACCTAAACAGAAAAACAACAGGTTACAATGGGCTAAGGAAAAGCAATCGTGGACTGTGGATGACTGGATGAAAGTCATATTCAGTGATGAATCTCGAATCTGCATTGGGCAAGGTGATGATGCTGGAACTTTTGTTTGGTGCCGTTCCAATGAGATTTATAAAGATGACTGCCTGAAGAGAACATGTAAATTTCCACAGTCATTGATGATATGGGCTGCATGTCAGGTAAAGGCACTGGGGAGATGGCTGTCATTACATCATCAATAAATGCACAAGTTTACGTTGATATTTTGGACAATTGAAAGGATGTTTGGGGATGATGAAATAATTTTTCAAGATGATAATGCATCTTGGCATAGAGCAAAAACTGCGAAAACATTCCTTGCAAGAAGACACGTAGAGTCAATGTCATGGCACAGGGTCAATGTCAACGAGCAGATCTGATTTGATGCAGGTGTTAGTTTTGAGGATGAAAATTTACAGGGTGATTCCATAATTTTTTCCTCAGAATTGAGTGATTCCATATTTTTTCCTCTGCTTGGTCTAAAAACGTAACCGTTACTGACTGCCATAATATTTTTTTCTTGATTTCTTATAGTGTTTCTTAAAGCCAGAAAGTTGCCATTTGAAATGATTTTAGTTTTGTGTCATGTCTGTGATCTGCTTTTTTTCTACAAAATTAAACAACTGAATGAACATCCTCCGAGGCCGGTGATTCCATAATTTTTGCCAGGGGTTGTAGAACTTTTTGGTTTTAATTCCACTCGCCATGTTTGGAGGAAGAAGGATGCTGAGTACCATCCCAAAAACACCGTCCCTACTGTGAAGCATGGGGGTGGAAGCATCATGCTTTGGGGGTGTTTTTCTGCACATGGGACAGGACGACTGCACTGTATTAAGGAGAGGATGACCGGGGCCATGTATTGCGAGATTTTGGGGAACAACCTCCTTCCCTCAGTTAGCGCATTGAAGATGGGTCATGGATGGGTCTTCCAACATGACAATGACCCGAAGCACACAGCCAGGATAACGAAGGAGTGGCTCCGTAAGAAGCATATCAAGGTTCTGGAGTGGCCTAGCCAGTCTCCAGACCTAAACCCAATAGAAAATCTTTGGAGGGAGCTCAAACTCTGTGTTTCTCAGCGACAGCCCAGTAACCTGGCTGATCTAGATCTGTGTGGAGGAATGGGCCAAAATCCCTGCTGCAGTGTGTGCAAACCTGGTGAAAATCTACAGGAAACATTTGACCTCTGTAATTGCAAACAAAGGCTACTGTAGCAAATATTAACATTGATTTTCACAGGTGTGCAAATACTTATTTGCAGCAGTAACATACAAATAAATTATTTAAAAAATTATACATTGTGATTTCCGGATTTTTTTTGGATTATGTCTCTCACAGTGGACATGCACCTAATATGAAAATTTCAGATCCCTCTATGATTTCTAAGTGGGAGAACTTGTAAAATCGCAAGGTGTTCAAATACTTATTTTCCTCATTGTAGATATTAGGAAGTGGAAGACTCCACTGAATTTTGGAGGTGATCTAGATCCAGACCCAGATTCTGAATCAAAATTTCTCTTTATATAGACTTTGAAGGATTATGTCAAAACTACTTCATGGATTGTCACTAAATTTTGTTGTGCTGCCTTGGGTTGCTGCTGTGTCTGCCTCACTCCCCCTCCCTTCCTGTGTCTGCTGAAGCCGCTTTTGGAACTGATTGGATTCACCTGCTCACACTCATTAACCACCTGAACAAATACCTCATCTCTCCATGCTCTCAGACGCCGGAAACTCAGTTGCCTACAGGTTTCTTCGGCCTCGTCTTTGGATTACTCTTGGTGCCGATTTCAGTTGTGATACTAACTCTGTGTTCCCTTTGTCTACAGAGCTCCTGGTTCCCTCTGCTCCACTGTGCCATCTGGTCCTGTTCTGTGCTGGTCCTAGACTTCGGTGTTTGGGGTGTGACATTCCTGCCTCACGTTAGCTCCAGCGGTCTCTCCCTCCTCCAGTGCTTGGCTTCTTGGCTTGTGACACTTTTTACACAGTTCAATAAATCATTCTGTTTTGTATTTTGGCTTGCTTTCTGCATTTTGAGTCCAATCACTGTTTTCTCGGGTTTATACCTAACAGGAGTTTCCGGCCATGAATGGATTTGTCGGAAGCAGAGCAACTTCGCCTGGCCCTCAGCTCGCAGGGAAAGTTAATCGGTCAACAACAACAACATCTAGCTGCCTTATCTGAACAACAGAAATCCCTGGAGTCACAGGTATTTCAACCATGCAGTAGCATCTCAGTACTCTCTCAGCGCTTAGCAGATAGCTTAGCTTTAGCCGCCCCAACAACAGCGCCGTCAGCCGAGCCAGCTGCCACATCCGCTCCCTCATTAGCGTTAGCTCCCCCGTGTCAGGAACCTTTCCTCTGTCACCCCAAGCCGTACACCGGTTCAGAGGATAAATGCTCATCATTCCTGCTTCAGTGTTCGCTTGTTTTCTCACAAAGACCATCTATGTACACCACTGATAAAGATAAAATAGCTTACCTGGTTAGCTTGCTTCGGGGGGAGGCCCTGGAATGGGCTACCGCATTATGGGCACGGCAGTCACCAGTTTTAGCGTCCTTTAGTCAGTTTGAGCAGGAATTCCGGATGGTCTTCGATCATCCGATGCGGGGGCAAGCGACCTCTCAGCAGCTGTTGTCCCTCAAACAGGGGAACCGTAGTGTGGCGGCGTACTCCATTGAATTCCGCATTTTGGCGGCCGAATCGGGCTGGAACGCCGCTGCGCTGTGGAGCGTCTTTATCAACGGCCTATCTGAGACGCTCAAGGACGAGCTGGTGGTCCGCGATCTACCCTCTTCCCTCGATAACTTCATTTCATTAGCCATTAAAATTGATAATCGTTTGAGGGAGAGATGGTGGGAGAGAGGCCGAAGGGTTGCGCACGTATCTTCCCCTCAGATCCCTCCGCATGCAGACCCTGTTCCTTCTTCCTTGCGCTCCACTGGGATTGCACTCCCCGCACTCACAGCACCCCCTACCAAGGAACCCATGCAGCTCGGTTGGGCCCGATTGACTCCTGAAGAACGTAGCCGGCACTTGTCAGCCGGGGAGTGTCTGTATTGCAGCGCCCGGGGTCATATTATTCGCGAATGCCCAGTTCGGCCAAAAGAGAATGCTCGCCAATAGACCCCGGGCTATTGGTGAGCCGAACTCATTTCACAGGGGGTAACAATTCACGTACCCAAATCCCGGTTACACTTTTTTTCCAATCAATCATTCAAACTCCAGGCTCTTTTAGATTCTGGTGCAGATGCCAATTTTCTAGATCCTAGTGTTATTAATCAGGCTCATATTCCGGTAATTGAACTATCCTCCCCAATCCAGGTTTCGGCACTTAATGGTACTCCTCTCCCCTCTATAACTCATCAGACTGTTCCTGTTTCTTTGCTAGTGTCGGGTAATCATCGTGAGTCAATTCAATTTTTCGTTTACTCATCCACTCCACCTATCGTTTTAGGGCACCCATGGTTACTCGTACATAATCCTGATGTTGATTGGCCAACTGGGTCCATCTCCCGGTGGAGCGAAGCCTGTCACCTCTGTTGTCTCCGTTCATCTGTTCCGCCTATATAGAGTTCCAGGGAGTCTATTATTTCCCCAGTAGACCTCTCTATTATTCCAACAGAGTACCATGACCTTCAAGAAGTCTTCAGCAAGAGCCATGCGCTATCGTTACCTCCTCACCAACTGTATCACTGCTCCATCGATTTGCTTCCGGGCGCAGAACTTCTGTCCAGCCGCCTGTACAGTTTGTCGCGCCTGGAGAGGGAATCAATGGAGCAGTATATTCAAGACTCCCTGGCTGCAGGTCTTATTCGTCCCTCCTCCTCGCCGTTAGGGGCAGGCTTCTTTTTTGTGGGGAAGAAGGACAGGACACTTCGTCCCTGCATAGATTTCCGTGGGTTAAATGCCATAACTGTTCGCAACCGATATCCTTTGCCTTTACTAGACTCCGCCTTTGACTCTCTGCAGGGAGCAGCCATTTTTACTAAGCTTGATCTTATGAATGCTTACCACCTAGTCCGTATTAAAGAGGGAGATGAGTGGAAGACTGCATTTAACACACCCCTGGGGCATTTTGAATATCTAGTTATGCCTTTCGGTCTCACTAACGCTCTCGCCATCTTTCAAGCTTTGGTTAGCGATGTCCTCCATGACTATCTCAACCGTTTCATTTTTGTGTACTTAGACGACATACTCATTTTTTCTAAAAACTTGCCTGAACACATCCAACATGTCCGTCTAGTGCTCAGACGCCTCTTAGAAAACAGTCTCTTTGTCAAAGCCGAGAAATGTGCCTTCCATCAAACCTCCGTGTCCTTCCTGGGTTTCATTTTTGAACACAATCAGATTAGACCAGACCCTACCAAAGTCTCTGTCGTGGTGAAGTGGCCACCACCCTCCAATCGTAAACAACTTCAACAGTTCTTAGGATTTGCTAATTTTTATTGTCGTTTCATCCGTAACTTTAGTCAAGTAGCAGCCCCCCTCCATCAACTCACTTCTTCCAAGTCCTCTTTTCACTGGTCCACTGAAGCCGAATGAGCTTTCCAGGCCCTTAAACATAGGTTTACTACTGCCCCTGTCCTTATCCAACCTGATCCGGACCGCCAGTTCGTCGTGGAGGTTGATGCCTCCGACATCGGGATCGGGGCCGTTCTCTCCCAGCGGGCTGAGGGCGACAACCAACTGCACCCTTCTGCTTTTTTTTCCCGGCGGATCTCTCCCGCTGAGTGCAACTACAACATTGGTGACCGGGAACTCTTGGCCGTGAAGGAAGCGCTGGAGGAGTGGAAACACTGGTTGGAAGGTACGTCTATCCCTTTTGTTGTATGGACTGATCATAAAAACCTAGCCTACATTCAAAGTGCTAAGAGACTCAACTCCAGACAGGCCAGGTGGTCTTTGTTTTTTGGTCGATTCAATTTCACTCTTACTTACAGACCAGGTTCCAAGAACATTAAGCCCGATGCCCTGTCCCGCCAGTTTGCTCCTGAGGACTACTCCCCTTCTCCGAACTGCATCCTTCCCAGCCACTTGATCTTGGGAGCTCTCACTTGGGACATTGAGCAAGTCATCCGAGAGGCTCAAAAGACTCATCCCGACCCTGGAGGAGGACCTCCCGGCCGCCTTTTTGTGCCTCCCTCAGCCAGATCAGATGTCCTGCAGTTCGTTCACTCCTCCAAACTCTCCTGTCATCCCAGCATTCGTAGGACTATCCATTTAGCTCAACAGAATTTCTGGTGGCCCTCACTCCAAGCAGACACCCGGGAGTTTGTCAATGCCTGCACCATCTGCGCTAGAAATAAGTCATCCCACCAACAGCCATCGGGTCTTCTTCATCCGCTCCCCACTCCTGGCCGTCCATGGTCCCACATCTGTCTGGATTTTGTCACCGGTGTGCCTCCCTCAAACGGAAACACGGTCATACTCACCATTCTGGACCGGTTTTCTAAGGTAGCACACTTTTTGGCCCTGCCCAAGTTACCTTCGTCGTTGGAAACTGCTAACCTTCTAGTCCACCATGTGTTCCGGCTGCATGGCATTCCCCTGGACATCGTGTCAGACCGAGGACCCCAGTTTACGTCACAAGTCTGGAAGGCCTTCTGTGCAGCTTTGGGGGCTTCGGTCCGTCTCTCGTCCGGGTTTGATCCCCAGACCAACGGGCAGGAGGAGCGGGCCAACCAGGAATTAGAAGCCGCCCTTCGCTGTGTCGCCTCCTCTCATCCTTCCTCCTGGAGTGCTCACCTGCCATGGATTGAATACACACATAATTCTCAGGTGAGCTCAGCCACCAGCTTGACGCCCTTTGAGTGCTCTGTGGGTTACCAACCACCTCTGTTTCCTGCTCAGGACTTGACTCTCTCTGTGCCTGCAGTTCAGGCCCATTTGCAGCGGTGCCGCCGAGTCTGGTGGACTGCCCGCTCCGCCCTTCTCCGGACGAGAGAGAGGACTGCCCACCATGCAGACCGGCATCATGCCCCGGCCCCCCACTACCGGCCTGAGCAGGAAGTTTGGTTGTCTGCCAAGGATGTGCCCCTCAAGGCAGCAGCCAAGAAGCTGGCTCCTCGGTACGTGGGTCCGTTTGTTGTGGATAAAGTCGTCAACCCTGTTGCTGTTAAGCTCAAGTTGCCTCGTTCCCTCAGGATCCATCCTGTTTTTCATGTGTCTCGTCTCAAACCAGTTTGTTCCAGCACCTTGTGCCCACCGGCCGTTCCCCCGCCTTCTGCACGGGTTGTGGATGGCCATCCTGACTGGACTGTGAGCCGCATCCTTGACGTGTGTCGTCGGGGCCGGGGCTTCCAGTATCTGGTGGACTGGGAGGGGTATGGTCCAGAGGAGCGTTCCTGGGTCTCGCGGGGCCTTATTTTGGATCCCTCCCTCATCTCTGCTTTCTATCGGGCTCATCCCGACAGGCCTGGTAGGTCACCTGGGGGCTCCCGTTGAGGGGGGGCTGTTGTGCTGCCTTGGGTTGCTGCTGTGTCTGCCTCACTCCCCCTCCCTTCCTGTGTCTGCTGGAGCCGCTTTTGGAACTGATTGGATTCACCTGCTCACACTCATTAACCACCTGTACAAATACCTCATCTCTCCATGCTCTCAGACGCCGGAAACTCAGTTGCCTACAGGTATCTTCAGCCTCGTCTTTGGATTACTCTTGGTGCCTATTTCAGTTGCGATACTAGCTCTGTGTTCCTTTTGTCTACAGAGCTCCTGGTTCCCTCTGCTCCACTGTGCCACCTGGTCCTGTTCTGTGCTGGTCCTAGACTTCGGTGTTTGAGATGTGACGTTCCTGCCTCACGTTAGCTCCAGCAGTCTCTCCCTCCTCCAGTGCTTGGCTTCTTGGCTTGTGACACTTTTTACACACTTCAATAAATCATTCTCTTTTGTATTTTGGCTTGCTTTCTGCATTTTGAGTCCAATCACTGTTTTCTCAGGTTTACACCTAACAAAATTTGCACCACGGGTACATATTAGGGTATGGAAGACTCCACTGAATTTTGGAGGTGATCTGGATCCGGATTGACGGATGTCAGAAATCTCTGATTGTGCTTGTTGTTATTATTATTAATCTAATGAGATTAGTTACAGTAATTCAACAGCTACCACGTTTTTGTTATTTGCAGTTTGGTGTTTAAATGCTACATGTTCATTTTGTAGAGACTTTCACTGGCATGCAGAGGAAAAGCTACAAGTTCAAGCTCTCATTATTGCACTGTCTTGTACAGC
This sequence comes from Thalassophryne amazonica, assembly GCF_902500255.1. Taxonomy (NCBI): domain Eukaryota; kingdom Metazoa; phylum Chordata; class Actinopteri; order Batrachoidiformes; family Batrachoididae; genus Thalassophryne; species Thalassophryne amazonica. The sequence goes on along the minus strand of NC_047107.1, from coordinate 91,146,178 downwards.
GACAAGGGTTAGTTCTCTGGAGGCTCTCGTGTGACTCATTTCTGCTTTGTATTTTTCACTCTGCTTTCATTGTGCCTGGCTACTTCCATTTCTCAAACTCGTCTGCAAAACAGCAGATTAACTTTACAAGCAGCAGATGCTGTTCCAAAGCCTTGAAGCACATTTGAAGTGCAAATCAGTCCTCATCAAGAGCTGCAGTGTCTAGTTTTCTGTTAAGGACTCTTTTTTTCTTCAGTGACTTTTGATTTACTGCAGATGAATTTCACATCAGTGATTTAAAAACAAAACATAATAACGTCATGTTTTCATTTGTATACATCAGATTTGACCTTTACAAATGCAAATTCAGCAGAGGCTTCTTTAATGAACGTATGTTGACAGGGACTCAGTTCACCCTGCTTCCACACAAACAGCTCACACACACTGTTGAATATATTTGTGTTATTAATCTTCCAAGTGTACTGCACTACTAATGATACTGCTTTACTGCTCCTTTGTAATTATTTCACATCAGCCATTGCTTTGGGTTACTTTGTCTCATATTATCGTTGTGATCCTGAGATTATCTGTCAGATGATTTCTGTTCAGAGTGAATGTAAAAATGCCTTTATGCACAGTGTACCTAATTAATTCTTTTCAACACAGTCACAATCAAAGTCACTCAGGTTCTGAGATATGTAGCATGACTTGCTGGAAGAGTCTGATCCCTTTTGTCATTTCAGTTTCAGGTACAGTTTTCATAAGTGTTCAAATGCAAAATATCACCACAAAATTAGATATTTGTCCCCAGACCCAGTGGCACTGTTTTCATTTTGAAATAATTAAGTGTGTCATGATCTGCTCTGGTCCTTTTGTCTCTGTTTGTGTGTGTTGTTTGTCTGTTTTCCCTCCAGGTGGCGCACAAGCGGCGCAGAAGTACCTGTTCTCACACCTGTGATTCTTCTCACGCCTGTGATTGATCTGCTTCTGATGATCAGCCTGTGTACTTAAACCCCGTGTTCCAGCTCACCAGTGCCAGATTTTTTCCTTTCCATGAAGCCAGAATCTTACTGCAGAATCCATGACCTTGTTTACGCTGTTGCTTCCATGCGCTCTGATGTCTGAGCTTCCTGCAGCTCATCTCAAGGTAACCTGGCCTCTTTAATTCCCGTAGTAGAGTCTTCTGATTTTTGGTGTTTCCAGATGCCTTCCTGTGCAGCTTCCATGCAGCATCTCCTGGCTTCCACACCACTACAACGTCACTTTGGAACTGGCAGCTGTTCTGCTGCTCCTCTGCACTCTGGCTCATAGCATACCGCTCTGCTCCGTCAGCTAAGTTCCTGGTTCTCTGAGTTTGTGAGATTCCGCCTCTCACCCTGCTCCTGTCTGTGACTTCTTCTGTTTATTCCCAAGAACTGTATGAACTGTGTGCAGAACTATGAAGAACTTCCAAGTCATTCCTGAAGCTGAGGTTCAGCTAAATTGAACTGTGTCACAGATGCGCTGCAGCTCTCAGCTCTCCACCGCTTGGAGTGGGCCCTATCTGCACTCTCCAGGCTTCCTGATGAATTGACTCTGTTGCAAGTTAATGTGAATAAATCTCCTTTTGTTCACTCCTGTCTCGTCCTTGCTCCCAGCATTTGAGTCCATCGCCTGAACCGGTCCGGTTTCATCCAGACTCCTAGCCATAACAAAGTGATTTCTTCCCAAAGTTGTACTTTTGATGGTAAGTTATTGCATGAACACAACTGGTTACACGGGGTCAGTCCCATGTTTCCAGGGTCCTGTATTCCTCAGATGTATACGGCACAAAATAGAACATGACAGACAATACTATGCTATGCTATCAGGGTCCTATTGTTGTGAAAGTGTAGTGACACGGACCCACAACAGGGGGCGCAAATGAACGGTCAATAGATGAGCCAAAAAAAATAACAATTTAATGTTGTGAAGGTGCACAACGAACATACAGACAATCTCAGAATATGATTACAGTCAATCCAAAAAGGTGACGTGTGGGCAGGCTCGAGGATAGAAGACGTCTGTCCTGAGAAGAGCCGGAACCACACGATTTCCGCCGCCACCGAACCTGGTGAATACTGGAGTCGCCAAGTCCCAAATTCCCAGGTGATCACCGTCCCCGACTGTCGGATCTGGTACTGCTGGCGAAGAACAAAGACAGTCAAGTGTGGGTGTGTGTACACCCCGTAACAACAACGGTGGGAATGCCACCTCCACCTCTCACTCAGTATTCTGTAGAGTACCGCAGTGATTCCTCAGGGGCAAAGAGTGCCGTCCTGCACTCACTCAGCTTCCACAGAAAGAGGAACTGGTACTCCTGCAAACACTCACAATATACAGATATATTGCAAAACACAAACGGCTGAGTCTATTACCTCCAAAGAAGTACGATATCTCGGCAACGAGGTGGAGATGACGTCTGGTCTTTATGGAGTGAGATGATGTAGAGTAGATGGGTGACAGCTGTCAAGAGATAATGAGTGACAGCTGTCACCCCCGGCTGTGTCCGTGGCGGCAGCGCCCTCTCGTGCCTGAAGCCCGCACTTCAGGCAGGGCGCCCACTGGTGGTGGGCCAGCAGTACCTCCTCTTCTGGCGGCCCACACAACACCTATGTTCCCTATTGCTAGGATCCTATGTTCCTAAGTTCCTCTACTCCCACTCTTCCACGATCCCAAGATTCTGTGTTCCTAAATTCCTCCACCCCTCAGATTTTCAGTGTATAATACATAATGGGAACATTAAAAATGGTCCCATGTTCCCAGGGTCCTATGCTCCTCAGATGATCAGTATACAAAACTGGAACATGAGAAATGGCCCCTTGTTCCCAGGACTCTATATTTAAAGGGTTTGGTATCCCTCATATGTATATGGCACATAATGGGAACATGACAAAAGACATCCAGCTTCTCACTGATGCAAGGCAATCTTCTAAAGATTTTATGTGAACGAGATTACCAGCAGTTATCGGCAGTTATAACTGAGTATCATCAGCGTAGCAGCGAAAGGTAATCCCAATGCGCCGCAATATGTGCCCAAGGGGTGTTATATAAAGGGAGAAAAGCAGGGGGCCTAAGATGGACCCCTGTGGAACCCCAAATTTCATGTCACTAAGGTTAGAGGTAGTGTCACTGTACAAAACACAGAACGACTGGTCAAGTATGATGCCAACCATGCAAGGGCACTCCCAGTAATCCCAAAATTTTTTTCCAGCTTATCAAGTAGAATATGATGATCATTTTGGAGAAGGCTGGAATGCTGACGCTGGCTCACAGATCTGGCAACTTGCTTCTGCTGGATTGTTTGCTGTTGTGACACTCTTCTGAACTTTACATGGTCAACCGTGTAAAGTTAACCATAAATCTTCTTTCTTCTATTTCAGTTTAGCACTCTTCTGGTTGTTAAGTGTATCTATTCTGAATCTTATTTAACTACAGTCCTGTTGTGAATCGCTAGTGGTTAGAATTCGCTAGCGGTTAGCTTTCACTAGCTAGGTCGACTCCCCCCCTCCCCCCGCTGTTACTTTTATAGCTGTTTCTTTTTTACCTGTTTAATACTTCTGTTAGTTTTTCAGTGTAACTGCTGTGAATTTTAGATCATTATTTTACTCCTGTATAAATCTTAGTAGCGGCTAGCATTTTCGCTAGTGGTTAGCTTGCGTTAGCTAGTTTGACCCCCCCCATTTCTTTAATACTTCTGTTAGTTTTTCAGTGTACTGTTGTGAATTTTAGCTTAGTACTTTACTCTTGTGTTAATCTTAGGAGTTGTTTACTTGTACTTTTTTAACTGCTCCAACAAGTATAATACTGTACTTCTGCTACTTTCTCAGTGTAACTGCTGTGAATTTTAATTAATTTATTTACGTCTGTGTGAGCCTTAGGAGTGGTTAGCTTATCCATTATTGGTTAGCTTGTGCTTGCTTGGCTATACTCTTGAATTACTTAATGCACAAAGTACATTACTTAACTTACTTTACACCCTCCATAAATCCTTCATGATGTTGGAAGATAGGGTGGCTCTCTTAGAAAGCTGTGTCTGTAAGTTAGAGCAGCTTCTTAGCTCAGAGGAGTTAGATGTTACGGTCACTCCAGATGAAGTTAGTGTTGGGCTGGCTAGCGAGCCCATTAGCATCAGCCTAGAAATGCCAGCTGTGGAGGACAGCTTTCAGACTGTGGCTAGGAAGCCCTGTAGGGCTTGGTGCCCGGTTGTGGTACCCCGATCACACTCGCCACTGGGAACTGTGAATTGGTTCTCCCCCTTGGATTTGCCTGATGTGAATTCTCTGAGCCCACAAGTGACTTCCACTCCTGTCTCCAGGCCGAAACACTGGACTTAAGTGATAGGGGATTCTATCACCTGCATAGTCAAGTTACAGATGCTGACTGATGTTAAATGTATTCCTGGGGCCAGAGTTCCCGACATTGCATCCCATCTCAGGGTGCTGATGCTGCAGAAGGGAAGACAGACTAAGGAACATGACATGAGATATAGTCACATAGTTATTCACGTCAGCACCAATGATGTCAGGATGAAGCACTCAGAGGTCACAAAATGGACATAGAGAGAACTTGTGACCTTGCCAGAAAGATGTGTCAGCATCGATTAATAGTCTCTGGTCCCCTCCCCTCCTAGGGTACTGATGAGGCATTTAGCAGGCTGACATCGTTAAATAGGTGGCAGGTGCAATATTGTAGACAGCAAGGCTTTAGCCTTATTGATAACTGGCCTTTCGTTCTGGGGCTGCCATGGCTTGCTGATGCCGGACGGCCTCCACCCTACTGGGGAAGGTGCCGCCATCTGGTCTGCGAACATAGATAGAGCTCTACAGAGAGCAGCAGGCCATGGAGCAGGTGATTAGAGACACTGCAAGGCTTATGACAAATGTGGGTGTGGAATCCATTAGCTTAGTGGGGAAATTAATGCAGAAAATCCACTATGGTGATAGTGCAGTTTATCTGCCAGGGAGGGAAATTCAACAAGTTGAGACTATGGCCTGCTTCGATAGACGTGTCCATAAGAATCATAGCAGGATATGCTTTGCAAACTTAATACCCATTACTACATTGGATGATTTTGAAATTGAGGATGGCCCAGAGGTTGTTCCAGCAATAGCAAAGATTTCATGTCTGCTACCTACAATGCACGTGGAATGTCTCAAACCTAAACCTACTTCTAGGCATCTTATATATTTGCTACTCTGGAACCACCCCTAAATCCAAACAGTTCAACTGTCAATCTCACTGAGGTCCTTAGTCTGGGTCTCATTAACATAAGATCACTATCCTCAAAATCGTTGATTAATGATCTAATTATTGATCATCACTTAGATATGATTGGGTTATGTGAAACTTGGCTTAAACCTACAGCTGTCCTCCCCTTAAATGAGGCCTGCCCACTAGCATATACATTTAGTCACGTCCCTCATGATGCGAAGCAAGGCAGAGGTGTTGCTCTTATTTATAAATCTAGGTTTAGCTTATTAGCTGTTGCGGGGTCACAAATATAACTCATTTGAGCATCTGATTCTCCGCTCTGCTCAGGATATTATGCATTGCCAAGGTCAGAAGAATAAAAATCAGCCGTATTACTTTGTCATTGTATAGGCCTCTTGGCCCATATTCTGAATTCTTAGATGAATTTGGTGCGTGCATCTCTAACTTGTCAACTAGTGCAGATAACATTCTGATTATTGGTGACTTTAACGTTCACATAAATAAGCCTTCTGATCCCCTCTGCAAATCATTTATGGAAATTGTGGATGCATTAGGATTTCGGCAATGCATTTGGGACTTGATGCACATTAGTGGAAATACCCTGGATTTGGTTCTTGCACGTGGTATTGCTATCATGAATACATGACATGACATTATGCCTCTTACATCAGTGGTCTCTGATAACTCACTTATTAAGTTTACAGTTTCGCTGCCGTGTTTAGTGGAACAACAACCTTATATATCACTACGGCAATGCATCAACTCCTCAACTAAGACTGAGCTCGAAGCTAGACTGCCTGATGTCTTAGCTTCACATTTGGCAAATACCCAATCAGTAGACAGTCTTGTGGATAGTTTAAACTTAATGCTCAAAACTACACCACCTGTGTTAAAACCGCGCTCCCCCAAAACACAGTCACCTTAGTTCAGTGATTACCTGCGTGACCTCAAGCATAAGGCCAGAGGTCGAGAACGGAAATGGCATCGTTCAAAATTAGAAGTATTTCACCTTGCATGGCATGGTGCTATCTTAGACTATAAGCATGCATTACTGGCTACAAAGCGGACCTATTACTCTGATTTGATCAACAAAAATAAGCATAACTCAAAGTTCTTGTTTGACACGGTGGCAACACTTAATCATGGACAACTACCTGTAGTTCGCTCTAATTTACAGCACAAGATTTCCTGGATTACTTTGAAAAGAAAATTGAAGACATTAGGTTAAACATATCCCAGCATGCCTTAACCCAGCCACTACACCCTGCTATTGAGGTGGTTGCCATTACTGAGGTATTAGATTTACAGAATTTGATAGTATCTCACTAGGCATGCTGATGAAACTCAAAATGTCAACAAAAAGCACAACCTGTTTATTTGATCCTATCACAACAAAACTATTTAAGGACCTGTGGCTGACTGTGTTGGAGATTATTATTTTTTAACCTCTGGATTTGTTCTTAAATGTTTCAAATCTGCAGTGATTAATCCATTACGTAAGAAACCTAATCTTGACCCTAGTGTATTGAAAAACTATCGGCTGATATCAAATCTATCGTTTTACTCTAAAATTCTGGAAAAAGTGGTGTCACGGCAGCTCGAGGACTATCTTACTGAGAATAATCTCTTTGAGTCACTGCAGTCTGTGTTTAGAAAATATCATTCCACAGAGACGGCTCTCACTAAAGTGGTGAATGATCTGCTTACAATGGATTCGGACACCACTACGGTTCTGGTGCTGTTAGATCTGAGTGCTGCATTTGATACCGTGGATCATCATATTCTACTTGATAGGCTGGAAAATCATTTTGGGATTACTGGGAGTGTCCTAGCATGGTGACGTCATACTTGACCAGTTGTTCTCACTGTCTAACTGTACAGTAACACTACCTCTGACCTTAGTGACATGAAATTTGGGGTTCCACAGGGATCTGTCTTAGACCCCCTGCTTTGCTCCCTTTATATAGCAGCCCTTTTGGGATTACCTTTCACTGCTATGCTGATGCTACTCAGTTATACATGCCAATAACTGCTGGTAATCTCGTTCACATAAAATCCTTAGAAGATTGCCTTGCATCAGTGAGAAGTTGGATGTCTAGAAACGTCCTGCTTTTAAACTCTGATAAGACTGAAATGATGGTTCTTGGTCCAGTGAGACAACGGCATCAATTTGACCAGTTAACGCTTAGCCTAGGCTTGTGTGTCATACATCACATTGACAAAGTGAGCAACCCTGGGCTAATTTTTGATCCTACATTGTCCTTTGACCTCCACATTATAAATACAGTATTACGAGGACTGCTTTCTTCCACCTGCGAAATATAGCAAAGATTCATCCCATCCTGTCTATGACTGATGCTGAGACCCTGATCAATGCGTTTATCTCTTCTTGATTGGACTACTGCAATGTTCTATTTTGTGATTTACAGCAGTCCAGCATTAGGGGTATCCAATTGCTTCAAAATGCTGTAGCCAGACTTTTGACACAAAGCAGAAAGTTTGACCACATTACACCCATTTTGGAATCCCTTCACTGGCTTCCTGTCCCAGTGAGATCAGATTTTAAGTTTCTGCTACTAGTCTATAAAACTGTTCACGGACTGGCACCTCCCTACCTAGCTGACCTAATTAAACCTTACGTACTGGCCCGGGCTTGGCGTTCTCAGGGTGCAGGACTACTTTGTGTTCCTAGGGTGAATAAGAAGTCTGCAGGTCATAGAGCTTTCTCTTATCGTGCCCGTATTTTGTGGAATGATCTCCCTGCATCAGTAAAACAGTCAGATTCTGTGGAGACTTTCAAGTCCAGACTTAAGATGCACTTATTTTCCCTTTCGTATGGCTAGCATCCTGGTATAGTTTTGTTTCACGTTTTTTACTCTTTTAATTCATTTTATTAGTAAACGGAGCGTGCCGTGGCCTCAACTTTACCTAAATTCTGGGTCTTTTAGTGAAGTTTAGGGCTAGTGGCCGGCAATCACCTTAGTATTTCTTCTGTTTTTCTTGTTGTTTCATGCTGGCAAATTATACTGTATTTCTTGTCTTTCTGATGCCTGATTCTGTTTTTTTTCTCGCTGTTTAAGGTGCAGCTCCATCCAGAGATGGGAGTTGTATTTGTGTTGGAGACCCTCCTGTCCTGTGCACCAACAGCATTTCCTGTATATTCATTTTGTGAATTATCCCTTCGAGTCTGTTCTGCTTGAGGTTTCTTCCTCAGAGGGAGTTTTTCCTTACCACTGTTGCTCTGGGGGTTAGTAAGGTTAGACCTTACTTGTGTGAAGTGCCTTGAGGAAACTCTGTTGTGATTTGGTGCTATATAAATGAAAATAAATTGAAAATCATCCACGGTATCAAATGCAGCACTGAGATCTAACAGTACAAGAACCATAGTGGTGTCCAAATCCATTGCAAGCAGAAGATCTTTCACTACTTTAGTGAGGGCCGTCTGCGAAATGCTATTTTCTAAAAGCAGACTGCAGTGGCTCAAAGAGATTATTCTCAGTAATATAGTCCATGAGCTGCCGTGAAACCACTTTTTCTAGAATTTTAGAGCAAAATGATAGATTTGATATCGGCCGATAGCTTTTCAATACACCAGGATCAAGATTAGGTTTCTTAAGTAATGGTTTAATCACTGCAGATTTGAAACATTTAGGAACAGATCCAGAAGTTAAAGAAAGATTAATAATTTCCAGCACAGTTGGCCCAAGAGTGGGCCACAGGTCCTTAAACAGTTTTGTTAGTATAGGATCAACTAAACAGGTTGTGCTTTTTGTTGACGTTACGAGTTTTGTCAGCATGTCTAGAGAGATACTTTCAAATCTGGGTAATACCTCAGTAATGGCACCCACCTCAATAGTAGGGAGTAGTTCATCCAGGTTGACAAAACGAGAAATCATCTTTTAATTATTGTACCTACTTTAGGAAAAGGGAGGAGCACAGGGTGACATATAAGAGTAGAGGAGGGTGTACACAGGTAAGGCAAAAAGAGAAGTGGGAAAAGCTAAGGAAAAGGCATATAGCGAGCTGTACATGAACAGGAAGGAAGGAGAAAAGGACTGGTACCAATTGGCTAGAGAAAAGGAGAGATCTGGAAAGGATGTCCAGCAGGATAGGGTGGTAAAAGAGGCAGATAGTAATGTGTGGAAAGTGTGTTGAGAAGGTGGAGGGAATATTTTGAGGAGCTGATGAATGAAGAAAATGAGTGAGAAAAGGCTGAATGATGTGGAGAGAGTAAATCAGGAATTGCAAGAGATTAATAAGGATGAGGTGAGGGAAGCTATGAAGCGGATGGAGAACAGAAAGGCAGTTGGTCCAGATGACATTCCAGTGGAGGCATGGAAATGCTTCGGAGACATGGCAGTGTCAGATTATTTCAGAAATTCTTGGAAAGTGAAAGGATGCCTGAGGAGTGGACACGAAGTGTGCTGCTTCCTATTTTTAAGAACAAGGGTGATGTGCAGAGCAGCAGTAACTACAGAGGCATAAAGCTGATCAGCCACAGCATGAAGTTATGGGAAAGAGTATCAATCAATCAATCAACTTTTTTCTTGTATAGCGCCAAATCACAACAAACAGTTGCCCCAAGGCGCTCCACATTGCAAGGCAAGGCCATACAATAATTATGAAACACAGTCTACGTCTAAAGCAACATAACCAAGGGATGGTCCAGGGTCACCCGATCCAGCCCTAACTATAAGCCTTAGCGAAAAGGAAAGTTTTAAGCCTAATCTTAAAAGTAGAGAGGGTATCTGTCTCCCTGATCTGAATTGGGAGCTGGTTCCACAGGAGAGGAGCCTGAAAGCTGAAGGCTCTGCCTCCCATTCTACTCTTATAAACCCTAGGAACTACAAGTAAGCCCGCAGTCTGAGAGCGAAGCGCTCTAATGGGGTAATATGGTACTACGAGGTCCCTAAGATAAGATGGGACCTGATTATTCAAAACCTTATAAGTAAGAAGAAGAATTTTAAATTCTATTCTAGCATTAACAGGAAGCCAATGAAGGGAGGCCAACACGGGTGAGATATGCTCTCTCCTGCTAGTCCCCGTCAGTACTCTAGCTGCAGCATTCTGAACCAACTGAAGGCTTTTTAGGGAACTTTTAGGACAACCTGATAATAATGAATTACAATAGTCCAGCCTAGAGGAAACAAATGCATGAATTAGTTTTTCAGCATCACTCTGAGACAAGACCTTTCTGATTTTAGAGATATTGCGTAAATGCAAAAAGGCAGTCCTACATATTTGTTTAATATGCGCTTTGAATGACATATCCTGATCAAAAATAACTCCAAGATTTCTCACAGTATTACTAGAGATCAGGGAAATGCCATCCAGAGTAACGATCTGGTTAGACACCATGCTTCTAAGATTTGTGGGGCCAAGTACAATAACTTCAGTTTTATCTGAGTTTAAAAGCAGGAAATTAGAGGTCATCCATGTCTTTATGTCTGTAAGACAATCCTGCAGTTTAGCTAATTGGTGCGTATCCTCTGGCTTCATGGATAGATAAAGCTGGGTATCATCTGCGTAACAATGAAAATTTAAGCAATACCGTCTAATAATACTGCCCAAGGGAAGCATGTATAAAGTGAATAAAATTGGTCCTAGCACAGAACCTTGTGGAACTCCATAATTAACTTTAGTCTGTGAAGAAGATTCCCCATTTACATGAACAAACTGTAATCTATTAGACAAATATGATTCAAACCACCGCAGCGCAATGCCTTTAATACCTATGACATAAGAGTAGAGATGAGATTTATTGTCATTGTCATTACATGAGTGCAACAACAATGAAATTATGTTTACCATAATAATGGCACACATCAGAATTAAAGACAACACATATACATTTGACATTGTGTATGTGCACTAAACTTGAAGTAGTCCATCATCCGAATTGAGGTAAAGTGGGTGAAGGCTGCAGCAGGAGGGGCCCGCACCACCCAGCTTGGGGAGTTGAAGGGTGCAGCAGTAAAATCTTTGAGGTGGCAGGGAGGAAGCCAGGGTGAGGGGAGTGGAGAGACACGGGGGGGTAATAGGGATGGAGGGAGGGAGACATGAATCGTGTGGAGATGAGCTAAATTTCTGTCTGTGTGTGCGTAAAGTCACAAAAACTCCAGCTTTTGTGACTTCTTGATTATTCTTCTCTACAAGAGTCAAGACAGAAGTCAGACCACCAGAGCAAGAATTTTAGCTGAGGAAGCTTCTGCGATTTGAAGCGAAACGTCCTCGCGTCAAGCAACCCAGTCCAGTCGAAGATTCAAACTTCTCTACTATGGAAACCACCTGGACAACTGAGAGCCTACACAGAAACATAACTGAGAAATTGTTTAACAGCTTGGGCATGTTCCAACTTGCCCGTTAAGGTTTCCAACGGAAGTGTTTTTCCTGTCGCGACCCCCCGCGGTCGGGTCTGGCCCGACATGCAACTCTGCCCGCACGTTCTTTCATTACAAAATGTCCGTTAACAATGGAATGTCCGAATAAACTTCTCATGCCGACTTCTTCTGAAAGTTCTCTGTTCTCTGACGACTTACTGGGTCAACAGAGCCTGAAATGTGGAAGTTTTCAACTTGAAACGGCGAGACGCTGCCGCCTCGAAGCGCAGATCGCTGTCAGGCACCGTGGGCCGTCCTTAAAGCGACACTACAGACCAAAATCTCTCATCAGCCGTTAAAATTTTTACCGAAAACCAGCTGAGTTTATCGAATGGTGTCCACTCAGTTGTGCCTTACAGTTTTTGAAAAATTTTTTATCAAACAAAGCAGCAGTCTCTGACCCATTCCTAAACAATAAAAAAACGACGAGAGGGTGGGCCACTCATCACTCAAAGACTGCCCACAGGCGAATGACGTAACCGACAGGCGTGAAAAAACTCTTGCATGCCCACGAGGGTTCAAGCATGTCTGATGTAATCACACGTGATTCAAATCCATATGGTTTTTGAAAAAAATAATAAGGTCCGTTACTTTTATCACAGACTTCGTATGGTTTCATGCTGAGAAAGAGCACTCATGTTTGCTCTGAGAGTACTGGTGGAGAAGTGTAGAGAAGGTCAGAAGGAGTTACATTGTGTGTTTGTGGATTTAGAGAAAACTTATGACAGGGTGCCAAGAGAAGAGTTGTTGCATTGTAGGAGGAAGCATGGAGTGGCAGAGAAGTATGTGAGTGTAGTGCAGCACATGTACAAGGATAGTGTGACAGAGGTGAGATGTGCAGTAGGAATGATAGATTCATTCAAGTTTGGGATGGGATTACACCAAAGATCAGCTTTGAGTCCTTTCTTGTCCGCAATGGTGATGGACAGGTTGACAGATTCACTCAGACAGAACTCTCCACGGACTTTGATGTTTGCAGATGACATTTTGATCTGTAGTAAATGGTAGAGAACAGGTGGAGTCTAGCCTGGAAATGTGGAGATATTCTGGAGAGAAAGGGAATGAAAGTCAGTAGGAGCAAGACTGAGTGCATGTGTGTGATTGAGAAGGAGCCCGGCGGAATAGTGCAGTTACAATGAGTAGAAGTGGTGAAAGTAGATGAGTTTAAATACTTGGCGTCAACTGTCCAAAGTAATGAACAGTGTGGTAGAGTCTGCAGGCCACAGAGCCTTCTCTTATTGTGCCCCTATTTTGTGGAATGATCTCCCTACAGAGACGTAGAGACGTAGACATCTTACGTCCAGACGTAAGATGTCTACGTCTCTACGTCTCTGTAGGGAGATCATATGAGGGGTGACCCACTGCTTAGGCCATTCTAACAGTTACTAAGTTTTTACAAAGCCAAAGACACAGGAAACAGAAAACCAAAGTAACATCAAAAAGAAAGAATTTAGTGCAAATTAGATGACCACGCAAGCATTTGTGCCGCAGGCAGGGGGTCATCCAGCACCCTGGGGTGCAGGGCCAGCATCCATCCCTCACACCATCAAGAGGGAGAATAGATGCATCTTACGTCTGGACGTAAGATGCATCTATTCTCCCTCTTGAATGGTTAGCATACTGGCATACTATGGTACTATGCTTCTTATCCATTTAATTCATCTTATTAGCAATGGAACAGGTCTTGGCCTCTACTTCATCTAAATTCTGGATCTGTTAGTGAAGCTTAGAGCTAGTGGCCAGCGATCACCTTAGTATTATCTTGGTTTTTCTGTTGATTTACTGCTGGCAAATTATACCTTCGGTGTAGTTTTTCCGGCCGACTGATTCTGCTCTTTTTCTCTTTGTCCAATGCACTGATGATGTCGCACAAGGCTGACAGCTGCACACCACAGGGCAGTAGACTGACCACAAAGTGACATGCCTGAAGCTGACGCAGCACACTGCAGTCTGTGTTTGGAATAAACTTTGCTATGGTGATAAGCCCATTGATGGTGTGAGGGATGGATGCTGGCCCTGCACCCCAGGGTGCTGGATGACCCCCTGCCTGCGGCACAAATGCTTGCGTGGTCATCTAATTTGCACTAAATTCTTTCTTTTTGATGTTACTTTGGTTTTCTGTTTCCTGTGTCTTTGGCTTTGTAAAAACTTAGTAACTGTTAGAATGGCCTAAGCAGTGGGTCACCCCTCATAGTCTGGTCTGTTTGAGGTTTCTTCCTTAATATCATCAGAGGGAGTTTTTTCTTGCCACTGCTGCCTGTGTGCTTGCTTTAGGGTTTGGTAAGGTTAGATCTTACTCGTGTGATGCACCTTCAGGCAGCTTTGTTGTGATTTGGTGCTGTATAAATGAAATAAACTGAAATTGATATTGAATTGTTGAAGAGAGTGCAGACAGGGTAGAGTGGGTGGAGAAAGGTGGCAGAAGTGATTTGTGACCAAAGAATATCTGCAAAAGTGAACGGGAAAGTCTATAAGACAGTAGTGAAACGAGCTATGTTATCTGGCTTGGAGATGGTGGCACTAACAAACACACAGGAGACAGAGCTGGAGGTGGCAGAGCTGAAGATGTTGTGATTCTCTTTGGGAGTGATGAGGATGGACAAGATTAGGAATGAACATCAAAGGGACAGCTCAGGTGGGACAATTTGGAGACAAAGTCAGAGAGACGGGATTGAGATGATTTGAGCATGTGCACAGGAGGGACCCAGGGTATATAGGGAGAAGGATGCTGAGGATGGAGCCACCAGGCAGGAGGAGAAGAGGGAGGCCAAATAAGAGGTTTATGGATGTGCTGAGGGAGGACATGCAGGTGGTTGGTGTGACAGAGGAAGATATAGAGGACAGGGTGAGATGGAAACAATTGATCTGTTGTGCTGACCCCTTACAGGAGCAGCTGAAAGAAGATCTTTTACTTATTGTAATTCTAACACATTCACTAACTATAACCAATGCAAAATGTAGGTTGTACACTTATTACTTATTATATTATATTATATATACCTTTTTCTTGAGCTGCTTGGGTGGGTAGGGAGAGTTCCCATGGGATAAAAAAAGCTTTTTAATCTACCATCCCTGGTTCTCAAGACCAGGCACCTAAGTGGCTCTACTCTACTCTTTTCTACTCTCCTATTTTACTCTTCCTTTTTTAGATATACCTTTGTATAGTGGCAGAGTTCCACAGTAGAAATGGAATATAATATGATACCTTACTGAATTTTCATGCATGCAGAAATTTGCAGGAAGTTGCATGAAATACTGTGCTTAACTTTTTTGTGTGATAAAAGGAAAGCATCATGAGATTGGTGTTGCATGGCATTATAGTAACATTTCATTGGCAATTGTGCATCATTAATACTATGAAGTGCTATGTAATATATTGCTTTGTGTAGCTTTCATTTCATGACTTGGGGCCCATCCCATAAGGGTACCACAGTAAAAAGCTACATAACAGTTTATTATTATTATCCAAAAAGATTTTGTAAAACAAATAGTGTGGGTACCTCTTTGAGATAAGTTATTTCTTGCTGGCTGTTCCTCATATGGAGTGCCACGAGGACACATTTATCAGAAGTCAGTGGTAAGGATAGTCCAGAATCATCTACAGGTTTACAGAGGATCATTTTTTTAAGTGGGGAAATTTGACTGGATTTAGCCACTCAAGTATCACCTGAAGCTTCGTAACATAAACACAGCCTCTGAGAGGATCAGTAAATTGCTCATGCAGCAAGCCGATGCTGAAGTCTCTGATCACTGGATCAGCACAGTGCATCATTGATCTCGTGGCATTCTGCTTGCACGTTTCTTTCATCCCTTCCCCGTTCGTGCACTCGGTGTGGCGTTGTGTTAACGGCATCAATTTTAAATGTGAGAGCAGGATCACAATAGGAATGTTCTTTGAATTGACACACTTACAGTCAGGCCCATAAGTATTTGGACAGCAACCGTCAAAAACCGAGAGAGACTGGTGAGGGAAGCCACCAAGGTACATGCGATAACCCTGAAGAAATTTTAGGCTTTTGTAGATGTGATTGAAGAAACTGGGAATAGTGAAACTTTTGTCTGTTGCATCATCAGTCACAAGGACTTGGTGGAGTGGAACAGAGAAAGATTTTAACATGCATAAACACTTCAAATCTAGGGTTAGTTCTCCCATCTGCCTTCTGGCAAAGTTTAGCTGAAATACCACATCTTTTTTCAAGGAAATCCTTCTGTTTGCAGCTCCAAATTGGTTTTGCAAAAGACAAAAGCTGCGCCATGCTTAGTTTTTTTCAGTCACAGCTACAGAAGCCTTTAACTCCTTCAGAGTTGACATGGGTCTTGGTGGCTTCCATCGCTAGTCTTTGTACATGATGATTCTCACTTTATTAATGGCACTCAGTTTCACTTTGATTCTCTGTTCCAGTAAGCTCCAACATCATCTTGCAAAGTTTCTGTGATCCAAGTAATGAGATTAGTCATTCATACAAAAAGTAATGCACAGTAATTTGTGTATAACCGACATAATCGTCAAGCAGGAGACTGCGATCATGTGACCTATGCACTGCAAGCTGTTGTGAAAAAAGGCAGACATTCCTCTTGTTACTATTCTAACCCTAACCTTAGGTTCTGCACTGTAGTGTTATGATCTGGCTTTAGTTGAATCCAAAATGCAGGTGATTGCACACTGATTAGGAGGAATAAGTGATTTTATTTACCAAAAAAGGTGAGTCAGAGTCCAAAATCAGGGGATCAGTTTGAACAGCAGGTATGGGTGGAGAGTCAGTGGCCAGGTTGAGAGGGAAGCGATGGGGAGGAGAAATGGAGGAAAGCTGGAATAAGGAGCAGAGAAACACAGAAACCAGGAACATGAGCCATAAAATCAATTCAATCAATCAATTTTTTTTTTATATAGCGCCAAATCACAACAAACAGTTGCCCCAAGGCGCTTTATATTGTAAGGCAAGGCCATACAATAATGATGTAAAACCCCAACGGTCAAAACGACCCCCTGTGAGCAAGCACTTGGCTACAGTGGGAAGGAAAAACTCCCTTTTAACAGGAAGAAACCTCCAGCAGAACCAGGCTCAGGGAGGGGCAGTCTTCTGCTGGGACTGGTTGGGGCTGAGGGAGAGAACCAGGAAAAAGACATGCTGTGGAGGGGAGCAGAGATCGATCACTAATGATTAAATGCAGAGTGGTGCATACAGAGCAAAAAGAGAAAGAAACAGTGCATCATGGGAACCCCCCAGCAGTCTACGTCTATAGCAGCATAACTAAGGGATGGTTCAGGGTCACCTGATCCAGCCCTAACTATAAGCTTTAGCAAAAAGGAAAGTTTTAAGCCTAATCTTAAAAGTAGAGAGGGTGTCTGTCTCCCTGATCTGAATTGGGAGCTGGTTCCACAGGAGAGGAGCCTGAAAGCTGAAGGCTCTGCCTCCCATTCTACTCTTACAAACCCTAGGAACTACAAGTAAGCCTGCAGTCTGAGAGCGAAGCGCTCTATTGGGGTGATATGGTACTATGAGGTCCCTAAGATAAGATGGGACCTGATTATTCAAAACCTTATAAGTAAGAAGAAGAATTTTAAATTCTATTCTAGAATTAACAGGAAGCCAATGAAGAGAGGCCAATATGGGTGAGATATGCTCTCTCCTTCTAGTCCCCGTCAGCACTCTAGCTGCAGCATTTTGAATTAACTGAAGGCTTTTTAGGGAACTTTTAGGACAACCTGATAATAATGAATTACAATAGTCCAGCCTAGAGGAAATAAATGCATGAATTAGTTTTTCAGCATCACTCTGAGACAAGACCTTTCTGATTTTAGAGATATTGCGTAAATGCAAAAAAGCAGTCCTACATATTTGTTTAATATGCGCTTTGAATGACATATCCTGATCAAAATGACTCCAAGATTTCTCACAGTATTACTAGAGGTCAGGGTAATGCCATCCAGAGTAAGGATCTGGTTAGACACCATGTTTCTAAGATTTGTGGGGCCAAGAACAATAACTTCAGTTTTATCTGAGTTTAAAAGCAGGAAATTAGAGGTCATCCATGTCTTTATGTCTGTAAGACAATCCTGCAGTTTAGCTAATTGGTGTGTGTCCTCTGGCTTCATGGATAGATAAAGCTGGGTATCATCTGCGTAACAATGAAAATTTAAGCAATACCGTCTAATAATACTGCCTAAGGGAAGCATATATAAAGTGAATAAAATTGGTCCTAGCACAGAACCTTGTGGAACTCCATAATTAACTTTAGTCTGTGAAGAAGATTCCCCATTTACATGAACAAATTGTAATCTATTAGACAAATATGATTCAAACCACCGCAGCGCAGTGCCTTTAATACCTATGGCATGCTCTAATCTCTGTAATAAAATTTTATGGTCAACAGTATCAAAAGCAGCACTGAGGTCTAACAGAACAAGCACAGAGATGAGTCCACTGTCCGAGGCCATAAGAAGATCATTTGTAACCTTCACTAATGCTGTTTCTGTACTATGATGAATTCTAAAACCTGACTGAAACTCTTCAAATAGACCATTCCTCTGCAGATGATCAGTTAGCTGTTTTACAACTACCCTTTCAAGAATTTTTGAGAGAAAAGGAAGGTTGGAGATTGGCCTATAATTAGCTAAGATAGCTGGGTCAAGTGATGGCTTTTTAAGTAATGGTTTAATTACTGCCACCTTAAAAGCCTGTGGTACATAGCCAACTAACAAAGATAGATTGATCATATTTAAGATCGAAGCATAAAAGCAGGAGGAATGAGAATAATCCAGCAAACAAGACTAAACAGTGACAAATTTCAATAGTAACTCCTTTAAGGAGGAGACAGAGACATGTTGTGACTGGACAGGTAAACAGCTGTGGGAGAGAATGGTGACATGGACATGCCTACAAACTCACATCAGACTAGACAAATTACAGACTGTAAACTACAAAGAAACATGAGTAAGTGTGATTTAAAACAAACATTAAATATTACATAAAACCAGTAGGTGGAAACTAAAAGAGAACAACAAAATGGCTAATGAATAAAAAAAAAGGGAAAACAACTGAAAACCACCAAAAAGCCACACAAGGCAGAGACAAGGGACTTGTAGAGGATTGCACCTCTAATTGACAGAGCACATCGCTCTAACAGACCACGGCCAAATGCTTCTGAACCACCACGGCCATTCATCCTACATCTGCACTACTATCACACAGTTGAGGAGATTCTGAAAAAAGCAGCAAAGGCGAGAGATCTGCGGTTTCAAGACAGAGCCATACGCATATTCCCGGACTACCCTCCAGCCATAGTCAAACGGAGAGCGCTATTCAACAGAGCCAGAGGTCTTCTACGTGATAAGCCTGGGGTGAGATATGGCCTGCTTTACCCAGCGAGACTCATTGTGACCCATGACGGTGTTCAGTCCTCATTCACTGACCCACAACAAGCTGAGGAATACGCGGAACGCCTCCTCTCATCCCCGTCAGCCCCAGGACCAAGCCGAGAGAGATAAGAGAACATCCGCTGCTAAATCATAAATAATGCAACTTCTCACGAACAAGACCCTGTTTGTACGGTAAACAGTTCCACTGCAGCGTTGAAAACTTTGAACTGAGAGGGTAAAACCTAAAATGTTGTTAAGAAATTATTTGTTTAGTTTGAGATGTTTATTTACCCTTTTATTTATTTTTTTTAACTATATGGATTTGAATGACGTGCGATTACACTAATCATGCTTGAACCCTCGTGCGCATGCGTGAGTTTTTTCACGCGTGTCGGTGACGTCATTTCCCTGTGGGCAGGCCTTGAGTGAGATGTGGTCCCGCCCTCTCGGCTGAATTCCTTTGTTTCACACGCTGCTTGAGACGGCGCGCGTTGCTTTATCAAAATTTTTTCTGGACCTGTGAGGAATATCCGAGTGGACACTATTCGAGAAATTAAGCTGGTTTTCGGTGAAAAGTTTAACAGCTGATGAGAGATTATGGGGTGTTTCTGTCGCTGTAAGGACTTCCCACGGAGCAGGACGTCGTGCAGCGCTTCCAGGCGCCGTCGTCGGCCTGTTTCGACCTGAAAACATCCTAATTTAAGGCTTACTTCACCCAGGACGTCGTGAGAGAACAGAGAAGATTCAGAAGAGGCTGGCATGAGGACTTTATGCAGACATTCCACTGTTTAAGGACATTAAGGACATTTTTTAATGAAAGACGTGCGCGCAAATTCGCCGAGTCGTTTCCGTGACGACTCGGCAAATCTGTGTGCGCCGCAACAGGAAAAACACCTCCGTGTTGAAAACCATTTGTAAAATTCAGGCGGCTTTTGATGGCTTTCAACAAGTGAGTAACTGAGAAATTGTTTAACAGCTTGGGCATGTTCCAACTTGCCTGTTAAGGTTTCCAACGGAGGTGTTTTTCCTGTCGCAACCCCCCATGGCCGGGTCCGGCCCGACATGCAACTCTGCCCGCACGTTCTTTCATTACAAAATGTCTGTTAACAATGGAATGTCCGAATAAACTCCTCATGCTGACTTCTTCTGAATGTTCTCTGTTCGCTGACGACTTACTGGGTCAACAGAGCCTGAAATGTGGAAGTTTTCAACTTGAAACAGGCGCCGTCCTTACGGCGACACTACCAGACCAAAATCTCTCATCAGCCGTTAAAATTTTTACCGAAAACCAGCTAAATTTATCGAATGGTGTTAAACTCCTCCACTTGAGGCAAGGACACTCCACTGACCTGAAGAGGGCAAAGCACCTTTTTCTGGTCGAGAACCATGGCCTCGGATTTGGATGTGTTGATTTTCATCCCAGATGCTTCACACTCAGCTGCAAACCACCCCAGTGCACGCTGAAGGTCCTGATTTGACGAAGCCAACAGAACCACATCGTCCGCAAACAGCAGAGACGAGAATCTGTGGTTCCCAAACCAGACCCCCTCTACACCCTGGCTGCGCCTAGAAATTCTGTCCATAAAAATAATGAATAGAACCGGTGACAAAGGGCAGCCCTGGCGGAGGCCAACGTGCACTGGAAAGAGGTTTGACTTACTTCCGGCAATGCGAACCAAGCTCCTGCTGCGGTCGTACAGGGACAGGATAGCCCTTAGCAAAGGACCCCAGACCCCGTACTCCTGGAGCACCCCCCACAGGGTGCCCCGAGGGACACGGTCGAACGCCTTCTCCAGATCCACAAAACACATGTGGACTGGTTGGGCAAACTCCCATGAACCCTCGAGCACCCGATGGAGCATGTAGAGCTGGTCCAGTGTGCCGCGACCAGGACGAAAACCACACTGCTCCTCCTGAATCTGAGGTTCGACCATCGGTCGAATTTTCCTCTCCAGTACTCTGGAATAGACCTTACCGGGGAGGCTGAGGAATGTGATCCCCCTATAGTTGGAACACACCCTCTGGTCCCCCTTCTTAAACAGAGGGACCACCACCCCGGTCTGCCAATCCAGAGGCACTGTCCTCGATCGCCACACGATGTTGTAGAGGTGTGTCAGCCAAGACAGTCCCACAACATCCAGAGACTTAAGGTACTCAGAATGGATTTCATCCACCCCAGGAGCCTTGCCACCGAGGAGCTTTCTAACCACCTCGGTGACTTCGGCCTGGGTAATGGACGAGTCCGCCTCTGAGTCCCCAGTCTCTGCTTCCTCTTCGGAAGATGTGACGATGGGACTGAGGATATCCTCGAAGTATTCCTTCTACCGCCGACAACATCTCCAGTCAGGGTCAACAGCTCCCCACCCACACCGTAAACAGTGCTGGTGGAGAGCTGCTTCCGCCTCCTGAGGCGTCGGACGGTTTGCCAGAATCTCTTTGAGACCGACCGATAGTCCTCCTCCATGGCCTCCCCAAACTCCTCCCAGACCCGAGTTTTTGCCTCTGCGACCGCACGGGATGCGGCACGCTTGGCCTGCCGGTACCTGTCAGCTGCCTCCGGGGTCCCACCTTTCAACAAGGACAAGCAGGACTCCTCCTTCAGCTTGACGGCATCCCTTACTTCCGGCGTCCACCACAGGGTTCGGGGATTGCCGCCGCGACAGGCACCAGAGACCTTGTGACCACAGCTACGAGTGGCTGCATCAACAATGGAGGTGGAGAACATGGTCCACTCGGACTCCATGTCTCCAACCTCCCCCGGGATCTGGGAGAGGCTCTCCCGGAGGTGGGAGTTGAAGACCTCGCTGACAGAGGGTTCCGCCAGTTGTTCCCAGCAGACCCTCACTATACGCTTGGGCCTGCCAGGTCTGACCGGCTTCCTCCCCTCCCAGCAGATCCAACTCACCACCAGGTGGTGATCGGTCGACAGCTCTGCCCCTCTCTTCACTCGAGTGTCCGAGACACGTGGCCGAAGGTCAGATGATACGACTACAAAGTCGATCATCGGCCTCCGGCTCAGGGTGTCCTGGTGCCACGTGCACTTATGGACACCCTTGTGCTCAAACATGGTGTTCGTGATGGACAAACTGTGACTAGCACAGAAGTCCAACAACTGAACACCACTTGGGTTCAGATCGGGGAGGACGTACTTCCCGATCACCCCCTCCAGGTCTCACTGTCGCCGCCCACGTGGGTGTTGCAATCCCCCAGGAGGAGGACTGACATTCACAAGCTGGAATATACGTGGCTGTAACAACCCTGTAAAAAGAGGAAAAGTTATCCAACATCTAAAATCATTACAATCCGATATTACTTTCTCACAAGAAACCCATCTGAAGAATAATTGTCACAATAAGCTAAGAGCAAAATGGGTGACAGATATATACCATTCATCGTTCTCTGCCAAAGCAAGGGGCACAGCCATATTAATAAAAAATGGCGTACCCTTTACCCAACGGAATACAATTCTTGATAAAGATGGCCGCTATGTAATTGTTATTGGAGACATTTTCAATGTACCTGTAACCTTGATCAATCTATATGCACCAAATTCAGATAACCCTGCATTCTTCAAAAAGGTTTTGGCTTAATCCCTGGTTTATCACAAACAAAATTAATAATAGGTGGTGATTTTAATACCCATTTGGACCTCTATCTCGACAGATCATCAAACAAGAAAATTCCCCAAAATAATTGTAGTCTTCTCCTGAATTCTTGTCTCAAAACCATGAATACTGTAGATCTCTGGCGCTTCACAAATCCATCTGGTAGACAGTACTCCTTTTTTCACCGGCACATAACTCGTATAGTAGAATTAATTATTTTCTTCTGGACGCACAATTAATACCATTTACATCAGATATAAAATATCACGTTGCATCAATTTCAGACCACAACCCTCTTTCATTTAATCTCCTATTGGACGGAATGGATCCGCCATGTAGATCCTGGAGACTAAATCCTCAGTTGTTAACTGAAACTGAATTCTGTGATCATATCGAAATAAAAATAAATTTGTACTTTGAAATGAACGACACTCCGGATGTTACTCCATGCGTCCTATGGGAAGCCTTTAAGGCATATTTGAGAGGTTGTGTCATCTCCTACGAAGTTGCAAAAAAGAAAAAAGATACAACTCAAAGTAAGAAACTTGAAGAACAAATTCAGAACTTGTACCAAGAAAATGCATCAAACCCTACCCCTGAATTACATAGGAAAATCACAAATTTAAAATACGGAGTTACTGAAATACAGTCAAAAAAATTAACGACAACCTTTTTATACACCAAGCAAAAATACTTTGAATTTGGAGATAAACCGCACCAATTATTAGCATACCAACTCAGAAAAGCACAAGCAGATAGGGCTGTTATGTGTTGGACGCAGCCCGGAGAACCGACCAGCGTTTGAAGGACCCAGTATAAAATAAGCAGAGCACGGTACAAAGGATAACAGAGTTTAATAAACATAACAGTGATGTGAAAAAATACAAACAAATAAGTGCGCGGTCTGGCGTGGCGGATTTGCGGTGCGCTCCTAGTAGCACAAAACGGTCCGGAGCCAGAACCAGTTCGGACCCAAGGACCCCGCCGACACCCCCCAGGTGGCCGCGACAAACCGAGTCTGTGAAAGAAGAAATCATCATGTGAGTTCACACTCCACACACAGAGAGACCGCTCAAAGGTGTACAAACAGCAAACACTTCCTGGCTTAATTACTAATCAGCTTCCCACCCTGCAGGCATGGAACACCCTGTTCAAAAAACTCCACTGCAGTGGAAGCTGATTAAACGACTACATACAGCTCAATATAATAAGGTGTGAGGGACACCACATTTACTGACTGTATAAATGTTAGTCACAAAATCTAACGTACCTCAGGAAGTGTGCTGATGAGCGTGAGACCTCACCCCCTCCTCTTTCACAGACCATGCATCAAACCTGGACGTTCTCTGCATCCACTGATGATGAGATGGCTCTCGAGACGACGATCTCACCCGTCTGGTCACAAGGTCGAGTCTCTGGCAAATACACACTGTGTACTCCAGACTTAAATGCTACCATGTTCCAATCCATGTAGATGCACCACAGCTGTGAATCCTGATGAGCTGCACGTGATCAGCCTCAGGTGATCAGGGTGAGGTCCTGATAAACTCAGCTACACAGCCACTCAGTCCCAAATGCGCACCACCTGGGAGGAAAACCAAAAGACAGAAACAAAAGACACACAAAAGCCAGCCAGGCACGCCAGCCACAACAGCACCCCACCCTCACGGGAAGCCTCCCGGCGACCACACAAACCTGGCCCAGGAGAAACACCCCCCTCCAGGGACCATGGCTGGAAACCGTATCTGCATTCGTCTTCCAACAGAATCTTCATTTAACAGAACGGTTGATGTCTTCTCCTCTGGCTGCATCTTTGCCTTTGTTTCTGTCAGTCACTTAGCACAGGTGTGGCCAGGAGTTCTTAAACCTGTGCGGTCAGCCTTTGTCCAACCATGTTCAGTCTGATTAGTCATAAAACAAAAAAGACAAACACAAACAACCAAACCACCCCCCCCTCCCAGAGGACCGTCCCATCAAACCCCGGGAAGGGGAGAAAAGAAAAACCCAAACTTAAGCTTGCAAATAAAAATGCTAACACCCCCCCCCCCCAACGACATGTAGGGACCAACACCCCCCAGAGGACATCCCGCCAGCTCCAGGAGTAATAACCACAGCCGAGGTCCCTCTGGGATCCAACGTCACCCACGGGGACTCCCAGTGCCTCCCAGAGGACCATTCCATCAACCCCAGGAGACGCCTCCCCTCATTACCAACGGACCCAGCCCCGGCCGTCTATGGCTAGATGGACCCACAGCCCTTTCCCCCCCAGAGGACACCACAGTCACACCCTGAGGGCGGAAACTGGGGGGAAAAACAAAAGGAAAGAAAAAAAACATACAAACAAAACAACCCCAACCCCACCCCCTTGGCGCAGTGGAAACTGGAAGCACGTCCAGCGTCACCAACCGTGACTATACCCCAGAAGCCAACCGGGAGGAGTGGAACAGCGGTTATGGCAGACGGCACAAAACAGCGCCACTCCTCCGACTTCCAAACCAGCCACCAGCTGCGGGTATATCCCACTGCCCCAAACCTCAGCCACGCCGATGGCAGACGGCTCAAAGGCGCGCTGAAGCCGGAGGTGGAACAGCGAATCAACAAACAAAAACACCCCCCCCCCCCCAGGTGCAGAGGTTACCTGAGAAACGCCCAGCATAACCATAACCAAACTGCACCACTCCAGCAACGCCGACAACCTACAGCTCACACGGCTGGAGCCAGAGGAGAAGAGAGGGAATAAAAAGAAAATACCCCAAACCCCCCCCCCCCTCCCGGGTGCAGAGGTTACCTGGGAAACGGCCAGCATAACCAAACTGCACCACTCCAGCAACGCCGACTCTACGGCTCACCCGGCTGGAGTCAGAGGAGAAGAGAGGGCATAACAAAAAACAAAAAAAAAAAAAAAAAGAAAAAACAACCCAATTACCCCCCATCACCCCCCAGGGGACCGTCCCATCAAACCCTGGGAGGTGAAACTAAAAGAAATAAAAAGAAAGACTAACAGACTAACATAAAGTTGCTTGGGTCCATTTTTTGCTCCAAACAGACTGCAGGGACACGACCCCAGACACTAATAGTGGAAAAAAAAAAAAAAAAAATCCCACACAAAAACCAACTCAAAAAACACCCGTAAGAAATGAACCAACACAAAACTAATCAGTGGTTTATACCGTCAAGCTCAAACAAATCGAACACACCTGTTCCAACTTAAGAGCTTAACGGTAATGTGACTCAGTCACCACAAGAGGGAGCCAGAGTGCTAAAAATAAAAAACTCCCTTTGGTGACAGAGAAAACAAACGAGCTGCTTTTCTGTGCGCAGCTGTGTGCAACACACAACCAAAAATGTGAATCAACTAAATAACACCGGAGCTGACACAACAGACGCAGTAGCTATCATTACCCGGGGAAACAGGGCTACGACTGTAACACAGGAAGCACCGCGACCCGTGCCACAGAGCTCCGCCGTGCGCGTTCACCCATTACAGACCCACTCCTGCAGCTCCCGTTTAAACCTCTTATCCGGTCGAAGTGTGACGCGAAGCCGTCGCCAGTCACACTCCACCACGACCCACGGATAAGGCACAAACACAGGAAACACGGCTGCAAGAGAGCACAAATCAGCACTCAGCAATGGGCCCTCAAACACGCACCATCCGGGCGGAGAGCACCCGCAACTGATCTGGATAACTTCTGAACGTCTGTTGCCGCCTTCCCGGCGTGTTACCGTCTCTGCTACCGCTGGGTCCGTGATGTTTGGCCAGAGACTACTGTTATGTGTTGGACGCAGCCTGGAGAACCGACCAGTGTTTGAAGGACCCAGTATAAAATAAGCAGAGCACGGTACAAAGGATAACAGAGTTTAATAAACATAACAGTGATGTGAAAAAATACAAACAAATAAGTGCGCGGTCTGGCGTGGTGGATTTGCGGTGCGCTCCTAGCAGCACAAAACGGTCCGGAGCCAGAACCAGTTCGGACCCAAGGACCCCGCCGACACCCCCCAGGTGGCTGCGACAAACCGAGTCTGTGAAAGAAGAAATCATCATGTGAGTTCACACTCCACACACAGAGAGACCACTCAAAGGTGTACAAACAGCAAACACTTCCTGGCTTAATTACTAATCAGCTTCCCACCCTGCAGGCATGGAACACCCTGTTCACAAAACTCCACTGCAGTGGAAGCTGATTAAACGACTACATACAGCTCAATATAATAAGGTGTGAGGGACACCACATTTACTGACTGTATAAATGTTAGTCACAAAATCTAACGTACCTCAGGAAGTGTGCTGACGAGCGTGAGACCTCACCCCCTCCTCTTTCACAGACCATGCATCAAACCTGGACGTTCTCTGCATCCACTGATGATGAGATGGCTCTCGAGACGACGATCTCACCCGTCTGGTCACAAGGTCGAGTCTCTGGCAAATACACACTGTGTACTCCAGACTTAAATGCTACCATGTTCCAATCCATGTAGATGCACCACAGCTGTGAATCCTGACGAGCTGCACGTGATCAGCCTCAGGTGATCAGGGTAAGGTCCTGATAAACTCAGTCCCAAATGCGCACCACCTGGGAGGAAAACCAAAAGACAGAAACAAAAGACACACAAAAGCCAGCCAGGCACGCCAGCCACAACAAGGGCTGTTCATAAAATTAAAGATAATATGGATAATATATTTAAAGTTTTACTCTGAATTGTACACATCAAAGTACAACATTGACCCCCCAATTATGAAAGCTTTTTAAGACAATTGTCATGTACCAAAATTATCAGATGAAGATTTGAACTTTCTAAATTCAGACGTTCACCAAATTGAGATACAAAAAGCCATCAGTTCTCTTAAGAGCGGCAAAACACCAGGCCCCAATGGAATACCAGTTGAACTTTATAAAAAATTTAGTAATATCTTTTCACCATTCCTGCATAGAATGTATAAACAAGTACAAGTAGATGGAACATTACCAACAACGCTAACAGTGTTGTGTGTTGGGGGGTTTGGCTGGACATTTGGGTGCTGTTTTCTTTTCTTTGCTCTCCAGGTGGTATGCAAACTGTTTTTTTCTGTGGAGAAGGTGCTGGTGGAAGAGTCCTTCACCCTCATCAGAGCTATTGGCTGCACCTGTGGAGGATGTTCACGTGCAGGCCTAACAACTTGCAGCACCTGTGGAGGATGCTCACGTGCAGACTTAAAGACTTTCAGCTGAAGCAGATAATGAGATGGCGTTCTGCATTTAAGCCATGAGTGATTTGAGCAGAATTGCCGGGAACTCGACCTTGTGACATTTGGTTGTGAGACGCTGAGGATCGCGCCAGGGTTTGACACATCGTGCCTGTGAAGGAGGACGGGTGAGGGACACATGCTGTCAGCACACATCAGAGGTGATTATCGTCTGAATAATCGTTAATAGTAATTTGGCGTTTTGTTACGCAGTATATTTGAACATTGATGAGAATTGTGCAGTTTGCTTCTCACTGCCGTGGCGTATGGATTGATGATCCTCCACCTGTTGTGAGAAGCTGCTCATTTACATAAGGCTTAAATTCAGACCTGAATGTGTTGCTGATAGTGTGTGCCTCTGATGGATATTTGTTGTAGCTCTGTTGACTTACCTCACCTTTTCCGTCCTTCACAGAGTCAGTTTGTCGTATCCACCTGGGGGGTGTTTGGCGGTGAATCTGAGTCCAGAAGCGCCAAATTCAGGCAAATTTTTCACCTCTATTGGAAGAACTAAAGAATGAATTTTGGAAAACACTACCAATCTCACTACTAGGAAGAATAAATGCTATAAAAATGACTTTTCTACCACAAATTTTATATCTCTTTCAAAATATTCCTATATTCTTAACCATGTTCACTGATCTCTTGGGTGACTCTTGCTTGCCTCTACTGGTGGTTGGCTCTCACTGCGGTATTGTATCACTTCCTGTTCCAGAGCACAGTGGTGTTTTGCTGTATCTGTTAGCTGTTTAATCTGCGCAGTTAGATTGATCTAGATAACTAGATAACGATTTGTTTCACAGTGTAATCTTCACGCGCCTTAACTAAAGCACTCCCTCTGCTGAATCACCTCTAAATTATTTACACATTATTCACTTTGTGTTTTTTTAGGAATCCGCTAGCTTAGCGCAGCTACTAGCTCTTAGCCGATTTAGCATGGCGGCTTCTCCTGTCTCTCCCGCACTTTTCTGCTCTGGGTGTGAAATGTTTAGTTATTCCTCAGCCTCCTTTAGCAGTAATGGTACTTGTAATAAGTGTAGCTTATTCGTAGCTTTGGAGGCCAGGCTGGGCGAATTGGAGACTCGGCTCTGCACCGTGGAAAATTCTACAGCTAGCCAGGCCCCTGTAGTCGGTGTGGACCAAGGTAGCTTAGCCGCCGTTAGTTCCCTTCCAGCAGATCCCAAGCAGCCGGGAAAGCAGGCCGACTGGGTGACTGTGAGGAGGAAGCGTAGTTCTAAACAGAAGCCCCGTGTACACCGCCAACCCGTTCACATTTCTAACCGTTTTTCCCCACTCGACGACACACCCGCCGAGGATCAAACTCTGGTTATTGGCGACTCTGTTTTGAGAAATGTGAAGTTAGCGACACCAGCAACCATAGTCAATTGTCTTCCGGGGGCCAGAGCAGGCGACATTGAAGGAAATTTGAAACTGCTGGCTAAGGCTAAGCGTAAATTTGGTAAGACTGTAATTCACGTCGGCAGTAATGACACCCGGTTACGCCAATCGGAGGTCACTAAAATCAACATTGAATCGGTGTGTAACTTTGCAAAAACAATGTTGGACTCTGTAGTTTTCTCTGGGCCCCTCCCCAATCGGACCGGGAGTGACATGTTTAGCCGCATGTTCTCCTTGAATTGCTGGCTGTCTGAGTGGTGTCCAAAAAATGAGGTGGGCTTCATAGATAATTGGCAAAGCTTCTGGGGAAAACCTGGTCTTGTTAGGAGAGACGGCATCCATCCCACTTTGGATGGAGCAGCTCTCATTTCTAGAAATCTGGCCAATTTTCTTAAATCCTCCAAACCGTGACTATCCAGGGTTGGGACCAGGAAGCAGAGTTGTAGTTTTACACACCTCTCTGCAGCTTCTCTCCCCCTGCCATCCCCTCATTACCCCATCCCCGTAGAGACGGTGCCTGCTCCCAGACCACCAATAACCAGCAAAAATCTATTTATGCATAAAAATTCAAAAAGAAAAAATAATATAGCACCTTCAACTGCACCACAGACTAAAACAGTTAAATGTGGTGTATTAAACATTAGGTCTCTCTCTTCTAAGTCCCTGTTAGTAAATGATATAATAATTGATCAACATATTGATTTATTCTGCCTTACAGAAACCTGGTTACAGCAGGATGAATATGTTAGTTTAAATGAGTCAACACCCCCAAGTCACACTAACTGCCAGAATGCTCGTAGCACGGGCCGAGGCGGAGGATTAGCAGCAATCTTCCATTCCAGCTTATTAATTAATCAAAAACCCAGACAGAGCTTTAATTCATTTGAAAGCTTGACTCTTAGTCTTGTCCATCCAAATTGGAAGTCCCAAAAAACAGTTTTGTTATTATCTATTGTCCACCTGGTCGTTACTGTGAGTTTCTCTGTGAATTTTCAGACCTTTTGTCTGACTTAGTGCTTAGCTCAGATAAGATAATTATAGTGGGCGATTTTAACATCCACACAGATGCTGAGAATGACAGCCTCAACACTGCATTTAATCTATTATTAGACTCAATTGGCTTTGCTCAAAATGTAAATGAGTCCACCCACCACTTTAATCATATCTTAGATCTTGTTCTGACTTATGGTATGGAAATTGAAGACTAACAGTATTCCCTGAAAACTCCCTTCTGTCTGATCATTTCTTAATAACATTTACATTTACTCTGGTGGACTACCCAGCAGTGGGGAATAAGTTTCATTACACTAGAAGTATTTCAGAAAGCGCTGTAACTAGGTTTAAGGATATGATTCCTTCTTTATGTTCTCTAATGCCATATACCAACACAGTGCAGAGTAGCTACCTAAACTCTGTAAGTGAGATAGAGTATCTCGTCAATAGTTTTACATCCTCATTGAAGACAACTTTGGATGCTGTAGCTCCTCTGAAAAAGAGAGCTTTAAATCAGAAGTGCCTGACTCCGTGGTATAACTCACAAACTCGCAGCTTAAAGCAGATAACCCGTAAGTTGGAGAGGAAATGGCGTCTCACTAATTTAGAAGATCTTCACTTAGCCTGGAAAAAGAGTCTGTTGCTCTATAAAAAAGCCCTCCGTAAAGCTAGGACATCTTACTACTCATCACTAATTGAAGAAAATAAGAACAACCCCAGGTTTCTTTTCAACACTGTAGCCAGGCTGACAAAGAGTCAGAGCTCTATTGAGCCGAGTATTCCTTTAACTTTAACTAGTAATGACTTCATGACTTTCTTTGCTAATAAAATTTTAACTATTAGAGAAAAAATTACTCAGAACCGTCCCAAAGACGTATCGTTATCTTTGGCTGCTTTCAGTGATGCCGGTATTTGGTTAGACTCTTTCTCTCAGATTGTTCTGTCTGAGTTATTTTCATTAGTTACTTCATCCAAACCATCAACATGTCTATTAGACCCCATTCCTACCAGGCTGCTCAAGGAAGCCCTACCATTATTTAATGCTTCCATCTTAAATATGATCAATCTATCTTTATTAGTTGGCTATGTACCACAGGCTTTTAAGGTGGCAGTAATGAAACCATTACTTAAAAAGCCATCACTTGACCCAGCTATCTTAGCTAATTATAGGCCAATCTCCAACTTTCCTTTTCTCTCAAAAATTCTTGAAAGGGTAGTTGTAAAACAGCTAACTGATCATCTGCAGAGGAATGGTCTATTTGAAGAGTTTCAGTCAGGTTTTAGAATTCATCATAGTACAGAAACAGCATTAGTGAAGGTTACAAATGATCTTCTTATGGCCTCAGACAGTGGACTCATCTCTGTGCTTGTTCTGTTAGACCTCAGTGCTGCTTTTGATACTGTTGACCATAAAAGTTTATTACAGAGATTAGAGCATGCCATAGGTATTAAAGGCATTGCGCTGCGGTGGTTTGAATCATATTTATCTAACAGATTACAATTTGTTCATGTAAATGGGGAATCTTCTTCACAGACTAAGGTTAATTATGGAGTTCCACAAGGTTCTGTGCTAGGACCAATTTTATTCACTTTATACATGTTTCCCTTAGGCAGTATTATTAGACAGCATTGCTTAAATTTTCATTGTTACGCAGATGATACCCAGCTTTATCTATCCATGAAGCCAGAGGACACACACCAATCAGCTAAACTGCAGGATTGTCTTACAGACATAAAGACATGGATGACCTCTAATTTCCTGCTTTTAAACTCAGATAAAACTGAAGTTATTGTACTTGGCCCCACAAATCCCCACAAATAGCGCCAAATCACAAGATTTGGCGCTATATAAATAAAATTGATTTGATTTGAAATCATTTTTTAAAAAATTGACGGTATTATTCAACCCTTCTTATGGAATTACAAAACTCCTAGAATAACTAAAAAATATCTGACAAAACCTTAATTATTAGGGGGACTAGCCCTTTCAAATTTTATTATGTATCACTGGGCATGTGCCATTAAGAACATATGCTTTTATACCAAAGTTCCTGATACTCCTCCTACCTGGCTAATTTTAGAACATGATGACTGCCATCCATTTTCTCCCACTGATTTAGTTCTATCCCCGACTCCAATAGACCAGTCACAATTCAGTAAAAACCCGATCATAGCTAACTTAGTTAGAACATGGAAACAAATGAAATCACACTTTCTTTATAAATCAAATCCCCTATCGCTACCAATCGCAAAGAATCCATCATTCATTCCATCTAATTTGGATTCCTCATTTGCAGATTGGAAAGATCAAGGAATACACTGCCTCCAAGACTTGTACATTGATGGCACATTTGCCTCTTTTGTACAATTACAAAGAAAATATAAACTTCACAGCAATAACTTTTTCAGATATTTGCAGATCAGGGATTATGCATGAAAATACCTAACATCTTTTGAAACGGAACAAAAACTACAATTGATGATTGTTTAAATACATACCCAACTGAAAATAAATTTATTTCCTGTATATACAACAAATTATTAACCATCTCTATCCCATCTTCTAGCAAATTTAAAGAAAGTGTTGTGAAAGTGTAGTGACACGGACCCACAACAGGGGGCGTAAATGAACGGACAATGAAAGAGTCAAATATGAACACTTTACTGTTGTGAAAAGCACAACCAAACACAGCAGATTACAGAATATGTACAATAGTCAATTAGCAAAGGTGACGTGTGGGCAGGCTTGAGGATAGAGGACGTCTGTCCTGAGAAGAACCGGAACCACACGATTTCCTCCGCCACCGAACCTGGAGAATACTGGAGCCGCCAAATCCCGAACACCCCAGGTGGCCACTGTCTCCGCGTGTCGGATCTGGTACTGCTGGCGAGGAGCAGAGACAATCAGATGTGGGTGTGTGAACACCCAGTAACAACAACGGTGGGAATTCCACCTCCACCTCTAACACACACTCGTGCAGTGTCTGAGTAACCACTTATCTGGATATGCAGGGTGAGAAGGTTACCTCCTAAGGTAGATGATATCTCGGCAACGAGGTGGAGATGACGTCCGGTCTTTATGGAGTGGGATGATGAAGTGTAGATGGGTGACAGCTGTCAAGAGATAATGAGTGACAGCTGTCACCCCCGGCTGTGTCCGTGGCGGCAGCGCCCTCTCGTGCCTGAAGCCCGCACTTCAGGCAGGGCACCCTCTGGTGGTGGGCCAGCAGTACCTCCTCTTCTGGCGGCCCACACAACAGGACCTCCCCCTCAACGGGCACCTCCTGGATGAAGCTCCTCTTCACCCAGGAGCGTTCTTCGGGTCCATACCCCTCCCAGTCCACCAAATACTGGAATCCCCGGCCCATCCGACGGACGTCCAGGAGCCGGCGCACGGTCCAAGCCGGCTCCTCGTCAATGATCCGGGCAGGAGGCGGCGCCAGTCCGGGAGCACAGAGGGGCGAGGTGTGGTGGGGTTTGATTCTTGACACGTGAAAAACCGGGTGGATCCGCTGTGAAGCTGGTAGTCGGAGCTTCACTGCGGCAGGACTGAGGATTTTGAGGATTTCATACGGTCCAATGTACCTGTCCTTGAGCTTTGGAGAGTCCACCTGGAGGGGGATGTCCTTTGTGGATAGCCACACCTCCTGCCCGGGCTGGTAAGCAGGGGCCGGGGACCGCCGGCGGTCTGCATGGGTCTTCACCCTCGTCCGGGCCTTTAACAAGGCAGAACGGGCGGAGCGCCACACCCGACGGCACTTCCGCAGGTGGGCCTGGACCGAGGGCACACCGACCTCTCCCTCCACCATGGGAAACAACGGGGGCTGATACCCCAAACACACCTCAAATGGGGAGAGGCCGGTGGCAGAGGACACCTGGCTGTTATGTGCGTACTCGATCCAGGCCAGATGTTCACTCCAGGCCGTCGGGTGGGCGGACGTCACACAGCGCAGGGCTTGCTCCAATTCCTGATTGGCCCGTTCTGCCTGTCCATTGGCCTGCGGGTGATACCCGGACGAGAGGCTCACAGTGGCCCCCAGTTCCCGGCAGAAGCTCCTCCAGACGTGTGAGGAAAACTGGGGACCACGATCAGAGACGATGTCGGTAGGTATCCCATGCAGACGGACGATGTGGTGGACCAGGAGGTTTGCAGTCTCCTGGGCCGTGGGGAGCTTCGGGAGGGCCACGAAGTGGGCCGCCTTGGAGAATCGGTCCACTATCGTGAAGATGGTTGTCATGCCCTGGGACGGCGGGAGGCCCGTGACAAAATCCAGACCGATGTGGGACCAGGGGCGATGAGGCACAGGAAGTGGCTGAAGAAGTCCCTGTGCCTTCTGGTGGTCTGCCTTGCCCCTGGCACAGGTGGTGCAGGCCTGGATATATTCCCGGACGTCGGCCTCCAGGGACGCCCACCAGAAGCGCTGCCGGACCACTGCCACGGTCCTTCGCACCCCTGGATGACAGGAGAGCTTAGAACCGTGACAGAAATCCAAGACAGCAGCTCTTGCCTCTGGTGGGACGTAGAGTCTGTTCTTCGGCCCTGTTCCGGGGTCCGGGCTCCGTGCCAGGGCCTCCCGGACAGTCTTCTCCACGTCCCAGGTGAGGGTGGCCACAATAGTGGACTCCGGAATGATGGGCTCCGGTGGATCCGACAGCTCAGTCTTGACTTCATCTTCATGCACCCGGGACAAGGCATCCGATCTGTGGTTCTTGGTCCCGGGGCGGTAGGTGATCCGGAAGTCAAAAAGCCCAAAGAACAGTGACCAGCGGGCTTGCCTGGGGTTCAGCCGCCTGGCGGTCCTGATATACTCCAGGTTCCGATGGTCAGTGAAAACCGTGAACGGCACAGACGCTCCATCCAACAGGTGTCTCCAATCCTCAAGAGCCTCTTTCACCGCAAGGAGTTCTCGATTGCCGACGTCATAGTTCCGTTCAGCTGGGGTCAACCTGCGGCAAAAATAGGCACACGGGTGAAGGACCTTATCGGTCTTTCCGCTCTGGGATAGCACAGCTCCTATCCCTGAGTCAGAGGCGTCCACTTCGACCACAAACTGGCGGCTAAGGTCGGGCTGCACCAGCACTGGTGCAGTCGAGAACCGCCGTTTCAACTCCTTGAAGGCTTCGCACCGATCCGACCAGGTGAAGGGGACTTTAGGAGAGGTCAGGGCTGTCAGGGGGCTAACTACCTGGCTATAGCCCTTTATGAACCTCCTGTAGAAATTTGCAAAGCCGAGGAACTGTTGCAGCTTCCTCTGGCTTGTAGGTTGGGGCCAATCTCTCACTGCCGCAACCTTGGCCGGATCAGGGGCGACGGAGTTAGAGGAGATGATAAACCCCAGTAAGGACAAAGAAGTGTGGTGAAACTCACACTTCTCGCCCTTCACAAACAGCGGTTCTCCAACAACCACTGCAGGACCTGACGTACATGCTGGACATGAGTCTCAGGGTCCGGGGAAAAGATGAGAATATCGTTCAGATATACGAAGACGAATCGGTGCAGGAAGTCCCGCAAGACATCGTTTACCAAAGCTTGGAACGTTGCGGGGGCGTTAGTGAGGCCGAACGGCATGACCAGGTACTCAAAGTGACCTAACGGGGTGTTAAATGCCGTCTTCCATTCGTCTCCCTTCCGGACCCGAACCAGGTGATACACATTCCGAAGATCCAATTTTGTAAAGATTTTGGCTCCATGCAGGGGGGTGAACACGGAATCCAACAAGGGCAACGGGTATCGATTGCGAACCATAATCTCATTCAGCCCCCTGTAATCGATGCATGGACGGAGTCCGCCATCTTTCTTGCCCACAAAAAAGAAACCTGCACCCATCGGGGAGGTGGAATTTCAAATCCTACCCCGGCAGCTAATGAGTCCCGGATGTAGGTCTCCATTGATTCGCGTTCAGGTCGTGAGAGGTTGTACAGCCTGCTGGACGGGAACTCCACGCCTGGTATCAAATCAATGGCACAATCGTACGGACGGTGCGGAGGAAGGGTGAGTGCCAGATCCTTGCTGAAGACGTCAGCAAGATCGTGGTACTCAACCGGCACCGCTGTCAGATTGGGAGGGACTTTGACCTCCTCCTTAGCCTGTAAACCGGGAGGAACCGAGGATCCTAAACACACCCGATGGCGGGTTTCGCTCCACTGAACCACCACCCCAGACGGCCAATCAATCCGGGGATTGTGTTTAAACATCCAAGGGAAGCCCAAAATCACGTGGGAGGTAGAAGGAGTCACAAAAAACTCGATCTCCTCCCGATGATTCCCAGACACTGCCAGAGTTACTGGTTGTGTCTTGTGCGTGATTAAAGGGAGAAGGGTGCCATCTAGTGCCCGCACCTGCAATGGTGAAGGAAGCGCCACCAGAGGGAGCCCTGCTTCCCTAGCCCATCTGCTATCCAGCAGATTCCCTTCTGACCCCGTGTCCACCAGTGCTGGGGCTTGAAGGGTTAAATCCCCACTCAGGATTGTAACTGGGAGTCGTGTGGCAATACGTGTGTGTCCCACGTGCATGTTATGACCCCCCCTTTAGCCCAGTCTCTAAAGGCGAGTGTTGTCGTTTTGGCCGTTTGGGGCACTTTCTCTGTATATGCTCCTTTGAACTGCAGAAAAAACACTCCCCGTGGACCAGCCTCCTCATTCTGTCATTTGATCTTATATTGGCCCTGCGCGTTTCCCTAGCAACACCAGCAGGGGGTGCTGTTGCCCCACGGAGCACTGCGGCTGTGGAGCGTGGGGAGGGCGGAACCTTTTCAGACCCAGAAGGGAGAGGGACGGCGTGTGCCCGGCCACGTCCTTCGTCTCGCTCCCGACGGCGTTCCTCTAATCGATTGTCTAACCGTATAACGAGATCAATAAGTCCATCCAAATCCCGCGGTTCGTCCTTGGCCACCAGGTGCTCCTTCAGGACCGACGACAGTCCGTTTATGAAGGCGGCGCGAAGCGCAGCGTTATTCCAGCCAGACCTCGCAGCCACAATGCGGAAGTCGACTGCATAAGCGGCTGCGCGCCGGCGTCCCTGTCTCATTGACAGCAGCACAGTTGAAGCGGTCTCTCCCCTGTTAGGGTGGTCAAACACGGTTTTGAACTCCCTCACAAACCCAGTGTACGTATGAAGGAGCCGTGAATTTTGCTCCCAAAGCGCCGTAGCCCAAGCGCGTGCCTCTCCTCGAAGCAGATTAATTACATAAGCTACTTTACTAGCATCAGACGCGTACATGATGGGACGTTGTGCAAAGACGAGCGAACACTGCATGAGAAAGTCCGCGCACGTCTCCACACAACCTCCGTACGGCTCTGGGGGGGCTTATGTATGCTTCAGGGGATGGTGGGAGGGGTTGTTGAATGACCACTGGAACATTCATATCCTGCACAGGGTCGGCAGGAGGAGGAGCTGCAGCAGCGCCCTGAGCGCTCGCTGCCACCTGTGCGGAGAGAGCCTCCACCCTGCGGTTCAGGAGGGTGTTTTGCTCGGTCATCTGATCCAACCGAGCCGTAAAGGCGGTGAGGATGTGCTGCAACTCACCAATCATGCCTCCTGCAGACGCCTGTGCACCCTGCTCTCCCATTGGCCGTTCAATGGCTGGGTGACGCCTCTCGGAGTCCATGACGCTGGCCGAGATATCCTGTTGTGAAAGTGTAGTGACACGGACCCACAACAGGGGGCGTAAATGAACGGACAATGAAAGAGTCAAATATGAACACTTTACTGTTGTGAAAAGCACAACCAAACACAGCAGATTACAGAATATGTACAATAGTCAATTAGCAAAGGTGACGTGTGGGCAGGCTTGAGGATAGAGGACGCATTCAAGTCCCTGTAAATATTTGGGATGACTCCTTTGAAGCCATACATTTCTGCTCTAACAATGCAAGACATTGCCTCATTCAATTTAAAATCATACACAGGCTTCACTACTCCAGAGTAAAAATTCATAATATTTTCCGTGATGTTTCATCAGCTTGTGAAAAATGTCAATCCCCAGATGCAACTCTGTTCCATGCATTTCTATCATGTCCGAAGGTGTCAGCCTACTGGTCCGATGTGTTTAACAGTATATCACAGATTCTAAGATCTACTTTATTACCAGACCCGTTGTTGATTATTTTTGGGAAATCAGATACATATAATAACTTTCAAATAGGTAAAAAACGGCTAATTGATTATTGCCTCATCATCGTAAAAAAGCTACTTTTGATGTCATGGAAAGGACCGTCAGTTCCAAATGTTAAAATGTGGCTGAGAGACCTCGTCAATACATTACATTTAGAGAAGATTCGTTACTGAAAGATAAACTGCAATGTTTTCGTAAAGTGTGGCAACCTCTTATTGAATATCTGCAAAATGTGCCTATGTAATATATGTAAGAATGAACCTGCTCCGCAACTGTTTAAACGTTCAGTGTTATGTATTTGTGTTTGTAATTTCATTTACCCTCTATGTTAAAATATGAGCATTACTGATGAGCATTATGTTGCTTGCCTCTACTGGTGGTTGGCTCTCACTGCGGTATTGTATCACTTCCTGTTCCGGAGCACAGCGGTGTTTTTCTGTATCTGTTAGCTGTTTAATCTGCGCAGTTAGATTGATCTAGTTATCTAGATTACGATTTGTTTCCCAGTGTAATCTTTACGTGCCTTAACTAAAGCACTCCTTCTGCTGAATCACCTCTAAATTATTCACTTTGCGTGTTTTTAGGAATCCGCTAGGTTAGCGTAGCTACTAGCTCTTAGCCGATTTAGCATGGCGGCTTCTCCTGTCTCTCCCACACTTTTCTGCTTTGGGTGTGAAATGTTTAGTTATTCCTCGGCCTGCTTTAGCAGTAATGGTACTTGTAATAAGTGTAGCTTATTCGTAGCTTTGGAGGCCAGGCTGGGCGAATTGGAGACTCGGCTCCGCACCGTGGAAAATTCTACAGCTAGCCAGGCCCCTGTAGTCGGTGCGGACCAAGGTAGCTTAGCCGCCGTTAGTTCCCCCCTGGCAGATCCCAAGCAGGCTGACTGGGTGACTGTGAGGAGGAAGCGTAGTTCTAAACAGAAGCCCCGTGTACACCGCCAACCCGTTCACATTTCTAACCGTTTTTCCCCACTCGACGACACACCCGCCGAGGATCAAACTCTGGTTATTGGCGACTCTATTTTGAGAAATGTGAAGTTAGCGACACCAGCAACCATAGTCAATTGTCTTCCGGGGGCCAGAGCAGGCGACATTGAAGGAAATTTGAAACTGCTGGCTAAGGCTAACCGTAAATTTGGTAAGATTGTAATTCACGTCGGCAGTAATGACACCCGGTTACGCCAATCGGAGGTCACTAAAATTAACATTAAATCGGTGTGTAACTTTGCAAAAACAATGTCGGACTCTGTAGTTTTCTCTGGGCCCCTCCCCAATCGGACCGGGAGTGACATGTTTAGCCGCCTGTTCTCCTTGAATTGCTGGCTGTCTGAGTGGTGTCCAAAAAATGAGGTGGGCTTCATAGATAATTGGCAAAGCTTCTGGGGAAAACCTGGTCTTGTTAGGAGAGACGGCATCCATCCCACTTTGGATGGAGCAGCTCTCATTTCTAGAAATCTGGCCAATTTTCTTAAATCCTCCAAACCGTGACTATCCAGGGTTGGGACCAGGAAGCAGAGTTGTAGTCTTAAGCACCTCTCTGAAGCTTCTCTCCCCCTGCCATCCCCTCATTACCCCATCCCCGTAGAGACGGTGCCTGCTCCCAGACCACCAACAACCAGCAAAAATCTATTTAAGCATAAAAATTCAAAAAGAAAAAATAATATAGCACCTTCAACTGCACCACAGACTAAAACAGTTAAATGTGGTCTATTAAACATTAGGTCTCTCTCTTCTAAGTCCCTGTTGGTAAATGATATAATAATTGATCAACATATTGATTTAAGATTGATTGAAAGCTTGTCTCTTAGTCTTGTCCATCCAAATTGGAAGTCCCAAAAACCAGTTTTATTTGTTATTATCTATCGTCCACCTGGTCGTTACTGTGAGTTTCTCTGTGAATTTTCAGACCTTTTGTCTGACTTAGTGCTTAGCTCAGATAAGATAATTATAGTGGGCGATTTTAACATCCACACAGATGCTGAGAATGACAGCCTCAACACTGCATTTAATCTATTATTAGACTCAATTGGCTTTGCTCAAAAAGTAAATGAGTCCACCCACCACTTTAATCATATCTTAGATCTTGTTCTGACTTATGGTATGGAAATAGAAGACTTAACAGTATTCCCTGAAAACTCCCTTCTGTCTGATCATTTCTTAATAACATTTACATTTACTCTGATGGACTACCCAGCAGTGGGGAATAAGTTTCATTACACTAGAAGTCTTTCAGAAAGCGCTGTAACTAGGTTTAAGGATATGATTCCTTCTTTATGTTCTCTAATGCCATATACCAACACAGTGCAGAGTAGCTACCTAAACTCTGTAAGGGAGATAGAGTATCTCATCAATAGTTTTACATCCTCATTGAAGACAACTTTGGATGCTGTAGCTCCTCTGAAAAAGAGAGCTTTAAATCAGAAGTGCCTGACTCCGTGGTATAACTCACAAACTCGCAGCTTAAAGCAGATAACCCGTAAGTTGGAGAGGAAATGGCGTCTCACTAATTTAGAAGATCTTCACTTAGCCTGGAAAAAGAGTCTGTTGCTCTATAAAAAAGCCCTCCGTAAAGCTAGGACATCTTTCTACTCATCACTAATTGAAGAAAATAAGAACAACCCCAGGTTTCTTTTCAGCACTGTAGCCAGGCTGACAAAGAGTCAGAGCTCTATTGAGCTGAGTATTCCATTAACTTTAACTAGTAATGACTTCATGACTTTCTTTGCTAACAAAATTTTAACTATTAGAGAAAAAATTACTCATAACCATCCCAAAGACGTATCGTTATCTTTGGCTGCTTTCAGTGATGCCGGTATTTGGTTAGACTCTTTCTCTCCGATTGTTCTGTCTGAGTTATTTTCATTAGTTACTTCATCCAAACCATCAACATGTTTATTAGACCCCATTCCTACCAGGCTGCTCAAGGAAGCCCTACCATTATTTAATGCTTCGATCTTAAATATGATCAATCTATCTTTGTTAGTTGGCTATGTACCACAGGCTTTTAAGGTGGCAGTAATTAAACCATTACTTAAAAAGCCATCACTTGACCCAGCTATCTTAGCTAATTATAGGCCAATCTCCAACCTTCCTTTTCTCTCAAAAATTCTTGAAAGGGTAGTTGTAAAACAGCTAACTGATCATCTGCAGAGGAATGGTCTATTTGAAGAGTTTCAGTCAGGTTTTAGAATTCATCATAGTACAGAAACAGCATTAATGAAGGTTACAAATGATCTTCTTATGGCCTCGGACAGTGGACTCGTCTCTGTGCTTGTTCTGTTGGACCTCAGTGCTGCTTTTGATACTGTTGACCATAAAATTTTATTACAGAGATTAGAGCATGCCATAGGTATTAAAGGCACTGCGCTGCGGTGGTTTGAATCATATTTGTCTAATAGATTACAATTTGTTCATGTAAATGGGGAATCTTCTTCACAGACTAAAGTTAATTATGGAGTTCCACAAGGTTCTGTGCTAGGACCAATTTT
Organism: Thalassophryne amazonica; assembly: GCF_902500255.1. Taxonomy (NCBI): domain Eukaryota; kingdom Metazoa; phylum Chordata; class Actinopteri; order Batrachoidiformes; family Batrachoididae; genus Thalassophryne; species Thalassophryne amazonica. The sequence continues at coordinate 91,104,400 of NC_047107.1, read as the reverse complement.
ATTCACTTTATACATGCTTCCCTTAGGCAGTATTATTAGACGGTATTGCTTAAATTTTCATTGTTACGCAGATGATACCCAGCTTTATCTATCCATGAAGCCAGAGGACACACACCAATTAGCTAAACTGCAGGATTGTCTTACAGACATAAAGACATGGATGACCTCTAATTTCCTGCTTTTAAACTCAGATAAAACTGAAGTTATTGTACTTGGCCCCACAAATCTTAGAAACATGGTGTCTAACCAGATCCTTACTCTGGATGGCATTACCCTGACCTGTAGTATTACTGTGAGAAATCTTGGAGTCATTTTTGATCAGGATATGTCATTCAAAGCGCATATTAAACAAATATGTAGGACTGCTTTTTTGCATTTACGCAATATCTCTAAAATCAGAAAGGTCTTGTCTCAGAGTGATGCTGCAAAACTAATTCATGCATTTATTTCCTCTAGGCTGGACTATTGTAATTCATTATTATCAGGTTGTCCTAAAAGTTCCCTAAAAAGCCTTCAGTTAATTCAAAATGCTGCAGCTAGAGTACTGACGGGGACTAGAAGGAGAGAGCATATCTCATCCATATTGGCCTCTCTTCATTGGCTTCCTGTTAATTCTAGAATAGAATTTAAAATTCTTCTTCTTACTTATAAGGTTTTGAATAATCAGGTCCCATCTTATCTTAGGGACCTCGTAGTACCATATCACCCCAATAGAGCGCTTCGCTCTCAGACTGCAGGCTTACTTGTAGTTCCTAGGGTTTGTAAGAGTAGAATGGGAGGCAGAGCCTTCAGCTTTCAGGCTCCTCTCCTGTGGAACCAGCTCCCAATTCAGATCAGGGAGACAGACACCCTCTCTACTTTTAAGATTAGGCTTAAAACTTTCCTTTTTGCTAAAGCTTATAGTTAGGGCTGGATCAGGTGACCCTGAACCATCCCTTAGTTATGCTGCTATAGACGTAGACTGCTGGGGGGTTCCCATGATGCACTGTTTCTTTCTCTTTTTGCTCTGTATGCACCACTCTGCATTTAATCATTAGTGATCGATCTCTGCTCCCCTCCACAGCATGTCTTTTTCCTGGTTCTCTCCCTCAGCCCCAACCAGTCCCAGCAGAAGACTGCCCCTCCCTGAGCCTGGTTCTGCTGGAGGTTTCTTCCTGTTAAAAGGGAGTTTTTCCTTCCCACTGTAGCCAAGTGCTTGCTCACAGGGGGTCATTTTGACCGTTGGGGTTTTACATAATTATTGTATGGCCTTGCCTTACAATATAAAGCGCCTTGGGGCAACTGTTTGTTGTGATTTGGCGCTATATAAAAAAAATTGATTGATTGATTGATTGATTGACTGAAGATATACAATTCAAACTGTGAAATACATTCTGCTCAATAAAAATATTTGACATAGATATTCATAGGATTATGCATGAAATATCATGCATCACTTTTTGTTAGATATCATACAAACTCCTTCACAAGAAGCCATTGTGACAGTAAACGGTGATATCCATTATCATCTGTCAATTCAATTTCAATTTATTTTCATTTATATAGCGCCAAATCACAACAGAGTTGCCTCAAGGCACTTCACACAAGTAAGGTCTAACCTTACTAATCCCAGGAGCAACAGTGGTAAGGAAAAACTCCCTCTGAGGAAGAAACCTCACGCAGACCAGACTCAAAGGTGTGACCCTCTGCTTGGGTCATGCTACAGACATAAATTACAGAACAATTCACAAAACGAATATACAGGAAATGCTGTTGGTGCACAGAACAGGAGGGTCTCCAGTACAAATACCACACCCATCTCTGGAGAAAGCTGCACCTTAAAGAGAGAGAGAGAAAAAAAAAACAGAATCAGGCATCAGAAAGACAACAAATACAGTATAATTTTTTAGCACTGAACAACAAGCAAAACAGGAAATACTAAGGTGATCACTGGCCACTAGCCCTAAGCTTCACTAAAAGACCCAGAATTTAGGTAAAGTTGAGACCGTGGCACACTTCGTTTCCTAATAAAATAAATTAAAAGAGTAAAAAGCGTAAAACTATACTATGCCAGTATGCTAGCCATACGAAAGGGAAAATAAGTGAGTCTTAAGTCTGGACTTGAAAGTCTTGACAGAATCTGACTGTTTTATTGACGCAGGGAGATCATTCCACAGAACAGGGGCACGATAAGAGAAATCTCTATGACCTGCAGACTTCTTATTCACCCAAGGGACACAAAGTAGTCCCGCACCCTGAGAACACAAAACCTGGGCCGGTACGTAAGGTTTAATTAGGTCAACTAGGTAGGAAGGTGCCAGTCTGTGAACAATTTTATAGTCTAGTAGCAGAACCTTAAAATCTGATCTCTGTTATGTGTCGACGCGGGTTGAGGAGCGGACCTGCGTCTGACAGAACCCAGCGCTACAAATAACCAGAAAAGCGGTTCCAAAAACAATATATTTATTTCACCCGCTGCATAAAAAGTGTAAAAACAAAAATAGCGTCCTTCTGGTGGAGTGAAGGCTGGCACGCTCTCCAGCGCCTGCAAGGATCAAAGCCCGGCGCTCCTGGACCCACTACCACCTCCAAACACCCCCCAGGTGGACACGACAAACTGACTCTCTGTGAAGCAAAGAAGAGGTGAAGTAAGTCAGCAGTTACAACAATATCTTTCAAAAGACACACGCTATCAGCAACACATTCAGGTCTGTATTTTTTAACTTTATGCAAATGAGCAGCTTCTCACAACAAGTGGAGGATCACTTATCTGCACGCCACAGCAGTGAGAAGCAAACTGCACAATTCTCATCACAATTCCAGTATACTGCGTAACAAAACACCAAGTTACTATCAACAATTAGTCGAACACTTAATCACCTTTAATGTGTGCTGACAGCAAGTGTCCTCACCCTTCCTTGCTTCACGGGCTCGATGTGTCAAACCCAGGCGCGGTCCTCAGCGTCTCACAAACGGACATCACAAGGTCGAGTTCCCGGCAGTTCTGCTTGAATCACACATGCCTTAAATGCAGAACGCCATCCAATTATCTGCTTCAGCTGAAAGTCCTTAAGGTTGCATGTGAGCACCAGTCACAGGTGCTACACATGATGTTGATGAGGGTGAGGATTCTTCAGCCAGCACCTTCTCCACAGACAAATCAGTTTCCATGCCACCTGAAGAGCAAAGAAAAGAAAAGAACACCAAAACATCCAGCCACACCTCCCAACACACAACAATCTCACTAGGACAGGAAGCCAGTGAAGGGATGCCAAAATGGGTGTAATGTGGTCGAACTTTCTGCTTTGTGTCAAAAGTCTGGCTGCAGCATTTTGAACCAATTGGAGACCCCTAATGCGTGAACCCCTGTGGTGAAGCAGAAAATAGAACATTGTAGTAGTCCAATAAATGAGGTAAATGCATGGATCAGGGTCTCAGCATCAGCCATAGACAGGATGGGATGAATCTTCGCTATATTTCGCAGGTGGAAGAAAGCAGTCCTCATAATATTTTTAATGTGGAGGTCAAAGGACAATATAGGATCAAAAATTACCCCAAGGTTCCTCACTTTGTCAATGCGATGTATGACACAAGCCTAGGCTGAGCGTTAACTGGTCAAATTGATGCCGATGTCTCTATAAAGATCTGTAAATATTTTTTTCGGGTATGACTTCTGTCAAACATAACTGATGCCACAAATTATGTTTTTAAACAATGTTTAAAATGTTCATTTTTGACTACTATAAAACAACAATGATGACAGTAACAGGTGGTGCACTAAATAACTTGGATTCAGATGTTGCATGGTATAGTGTTGGAATATCAGACCTTTGAAGTGATTTGGATCCTGTGGTTCCATTTCTTTCTGGGAGGTTACTCATCATTCTTTCTGGCCCTGTGAACAGGGTGCTGTGGTAGATGATCCTTTGCCCTCATCTGACCACAGCATGTCACAGACATTCAGTTTTATACAGTGCATCCTGAAAGTATTCACAGCACTTCACTTTTCCACATTTTGTGATGTCACAGCCCTATTCCAAAATGGAAGAAATTAATTTTTCCCTCAAAATTCTACTCACAATACCCCATAATGACAACATGGAGTAAAAAGCGTAAAACAAAACTGCACCAGTATGCTAGCCATATGAAAGGGAAAATAAGTGCATCTTAAGTCTGGACTTGAAAGTCTCCACAGAATCTGATTGTTTTATTGATGCAGGGAGATCATTCCACAGAACAGGGGCACAATAGGAGAAAGCTCTGTGACCTGCAGACTTCTTATTCACCTTAGGGACACAAAGTAGTCCTGCACCCTGAGAACGTAAAGCCCGGGCCGGTACATAAGGTTTAATTAGGTCAGCTAGGTAGGGAGGTGCCAGTCCATGAATAATTTTATAGGTTAGTAGCAGAACCTTAAAATCTGATCTCACTGGGACAGGAAGCCAGTGAAGAGACGCCAAAATGGGTGTAATGTGGTCAAACTTTCTGCGTCGTTTCAAAAGTCTGGCTGCAGCATTCTGAACCAATTGGAGACCCCTAATGCTAGTCTGCGGTAAACCAGAAAATAGAACATTGCAGTAGTCCAATCTAGAAGAGATGAACGCATGGATCAGGGTCTCAGCATCAGCCATAGACAGGATGGGAAGAATCTTCGCTATATTTCGCAGGTGGAAGAAAGCAGTCCTAGTAATATTTCTAATATGGAGACCAAAGGACAACGAAGGATCAAAAATTACCCCAAGGTTCCTCACTTTGTCAGTGTGATGTATGACACACGAGCCTAGGCTGAGTGTTAACTGGTCAAATTGATGCCGATGTCTCACTGGACCAAGAACCATCATTTCAGTCTTTTCAGAGTTTAAAAGTTGGAAGTTTCTAGACATCCAACTTCTCACTGATGCAAGGCAATCTTCTAAGGATTTTATGTGAACGACATTACCAGCAGTTATCGGCATACATGAATGAATGAATGAATGAATGAATGAATGAATGAATGAATGAAAACTGTTTATTTCGAACATTTGATACAACAACAATTACAAGATAGATCAGTAAAGACAACAACAAAAAAGTTCCTACTGTGTACCCAACATGTCCGAAAAGGGGTAGGGTGAAGCATCAGCTTATTTATCCCTACCCCTTCTTCCCCACAACCAGTAATACCCTTTGCCACATATACACATAAATTCCTACACACCTAAACCGATATCAATATATACATATATACATATATATACACACACATACATATACACATCAACATACACATATATACACATATACATATATACACGTATATATACACAAACATAAATATACACCTACACATACCTACTTACATACAAAATACTATATATTTACAAGCCGAAGCAAACAACAAAAACACCCTAACCCTCATTACCCTTCCTCCTCCCTATACCCAGAAAAAACCATATTTTTGTACCGCTGTTTGAACTGGTTCATGCTTGGACATTGCTTGAGCCCCACTCCCAATCTGTTCCACATCCTCACCCCACAGACAGAAATACAGAAACCTTTTAATGTTGTTCGTGCCCACTGATGCTTTAAATTAAATTTCCCCCTCAGACTGTAATCCCCTGATCTGTTAAAAAACATATTTTTAATATTTGCTGGAAGTAAATTGTTTATTGCTTTATACACAATTTGTACTGTTTGAAAATGAACCAAGTCTGTGAATTTTAATAATTTGGATTGTAAAAATAGTGGATTTGTATGATCTCTATAGCCAGTATTATGAATAATTCTTATAGCTCTTTTCTGCATTACTGATAGTGATTGTGTTGTACCTTTATAAGTATTACCCCATACCTCTGCACAGTACTGTAAATATGGTAAAACCAGTGAGCAGTAAAGAATGCGGAGTGAGTTGTGGTCCAGAATATGTTTCGCTTTGTTTAGAACTGAAATGCTTCTTGACAGTTTACTTTGTATATGTTTTATATGAGTCTTCCAGTTTATCTTATCATCTATTATCACCCCCAGAAACTTATTTTCATGTACCCTTTCAATATCTACCCCCTCGACTTGTAACTGAACCTGTATGTCTGTATTACAATAGCCAAATAACATGTATTTTGTTTTACTTAAGTTTAATGATAATTTATTTCTGTCAAACCATATTTTCAATTTTCCCATTTCTATACTGATCCTCCTCAATAACTCCTGCAAATCCCCCCCTGAACAAAAAATGCTTGTGTCATCTGCAAATAATGCTAATTTTAATATTTTGGAAACATTGACAATATCATTTATATAAATTAGAAACAGTTTTGGACCCAATACTGACCCCTGTGGGACGCCACAAGCATTGTCCAAGCATGATGATGTATATTCCCCCAACTTCACAAACTGTTTTCTGTTACTTAAGTAGCTTCTCACCCAGTGCAACACCAACCCCCTAATCCCATACTGTTCAAGTTTACTGATTAATATGTCATGATTGATTGTATCAAAAGCCTTTTTAAGGTCTATAAATATTCCAACTGAATGTAATTTGTGGTCTATGGCGTTTGTAATCTCCTCAACTGATTCTATTAATGCAAGTGATGTTGAACTATGTGCTCTGAATCCATATTGACTATCAGTAAGTAATTTATGTTTTTGTCTAATCTATTATTGAATAACTTTTCTAATAATTTGGAAAATTGTGGAAGCAAAGAAACAGGTCTATAATTTGTGAAGTGGTGTCTATCCCCAGTCTTATACAGCGGCACAACCTTAGCTATTTTCATTTGATTGGGAAATTTACCGGTTTGAAATGATAAGTTACAGATGTATGTTAATGGTTCTACAATCCATTCAATGACCTGTTTTACCACCACCATATCAATTTCATTTAAATCGGTAGATGTTTTATATTTACAATTATTCACAATGTCTATAATTTCATTTCCATCCACTGCTGTGAGGAACATTGAACAGGGATTTCTTTCTATGAGATTATTATCCCAATCCTCAGGTTGGGAATCGGGAATTTTTTCTGCCAAGCTTGGTCCAATATTTACAAAAAAATTATTAAAACCGTTGACTACCTCATCCTTATTTTCCTTCTTGACATTATTATCAATGAAATACTGAGGGTAACTCTGTTTTTTATTACCATTTTTGATAATGCTATTTAATATATCCCATATTCCTTTAATATTGTTTTTGTTATTATATAATATGTTACTATAATATTCCTTCCTACATACCCGTATAATATTAGTTAATCTATTTTTGTATTTTTTATATCTATTTTCTGCCTCTTTAGTCTTTAGTTTTATGAATTCTCTATACAGTGTATTTTTCTTATTACATGCATTTCGTAACCCTTTCGTCATCCATGGTCGAGCTTGGATTTTTTGTTTTCTGTAGTCTTGTTTAATTGGACAATTTTTATCATATAATGATGTAAATATTTGTAAAAAAGTTTCATATGCACTATCAACATCACTTTCACTGTATACCTTTTCCCAGTTTTGCTCCTGTAAATCCTTCTTTAGTGTGTTCATGTTTTCCTCTGTCCGCACTCGCCTGTATTTTATTTTCTCCTCTGGCTGATTCCGCCGATGGTTTCTATTATAAACGATGAAAACTGGTAGATGATCACTAATGTCATTGATTAATAATCCACTCACAGTGTTATTCTCATACATAACTGAGTATCATCTGCATAGCAGTGAAAGGTAATCCCAAAATGCCGCAATATGTGCCCAAGGGGTGATATATAAAGGGAGAAAAGCAGGGGGCCTAAGACAGACCCCTGAGGAACCCCAAATTTCATGTCATTAAGGTTAGAGGTAGTGTTACTGTACAAAACACAGTGAGAACGACTGGTCAAGTATGACGTCAGCCATGCAAGGGCACTCCCAGTAATCCCAAAATGATTTTCCAGCCTACCAAGTAGAATATGATGATCCACTGTATCAAATGCAGCACTGAGATCTAACAGAAACAGAACCGTAGTGGTGTCCGAATCCATTGTAAGCAGAAGATCATTCACCACTTTAGTGAGAGCCGTTTCTGTGGAATATTTTCTAAAAGCAGACTGCAGCGGCTCAAAGAGATTATTCTCAGTAAGATAGTATACAAGCTGCCGTGACACCACTTTTTCCAGAATTTTAGAGCAAAATGATAGATTTGATATCGGCCGATAGTTTTTCAATACACTAGGGTCAAGATTAGGTTTCTTAATGGTTTAATCACTGCATATTTGAAACGTTTAGGAACAGATCCAGAAGTTAAAGAAAGATTAATAATTTCCAGCACAATCGGCCCAAGAGTGGGCCACAGGTCCTTAAACAGTTTTGTTGGTATAGGATCATATAAACAGGTTGTGCTTTTTGTTGACGTTACGAGTTTCGTCAGCATGTCTAGAGAGATACCATCAAATTCTGTAAATCTAGGTAATACCTCAGTAGTGGTGCCCACCTCAATAGCAGGGTGTAGCGACTGGGTTAAGGCATGCTGGGATATGTTCAACCTAATGTTATCTATTTTCCTCTCAAAGTAATCCAGGAAATCTTGTGCTGTAAAAGGAGAACGAACTACAGGTGGTTGTCCATGAATAAGTGTTGCCACCATGTTGAACAAGAACTTTGAGTTATGCTTGTTTTTGTTGATCAAATCAGAGTAATAGGTCCGCTTTGTAGCCAATAGTGCATGATTATAGTCTAAGATAGCATCACGCCATGCAAGGTGGAATACTTCTAATTTTGAACGATGCCATTTCCATTCTAGACCTCTTGCTTTATGCTTGAGGTCACGCAGGTAATCATTGAACCAAGGTGACTGCGATTTGGGGGAGCGCGGTTTCAACACAGGTGGTGCAATCATGCTGAGTCGTTTTGAGCACTGAGTTTAAACTATCCACAAGTCTGTCTACTGACTGGGTATTTGTCAAAAGTGAGGCTAAGACATCAGGAAATCTAGCTTCTAGTTCAGTCTTAGTTGAGGAGTTGATGCATCGCCGTAATGATAAATAAGGTTGTTGTTCCACTAAATACGGCAGTGAAACTGTAAACTTAATAAGTGAGTGATCAGAGACCCCTGATGTAAGAGGCATGATGTCAATATTCGTGACAGCAATACAACGTGCGAGAACCAGATCCAGGGTATTTCCACTAATGTGCGTCGAATCCTGAATGCATTGCCGAAATCCTAATGCATCCACAATTTCCATAAATGATTTGCAGAGGGGATCAGAAGGCTTATTTATATGAACAACCAAAGAACTACGCCAGTAACATGCTAGCTTTACTCCACCTTCCTCCTCCGGTGTTTCGAGCGTTGGTCCTCCTTGAAAGAGTGGATCGAACCAAACAGCTAGCACCAACTACAGCCCTCGCTGGAATCGACCAGTCAGCAACCAGCCCAGCAGCCTCACAACCGCAGGTGCGACCAGCGTTCCCCAGTGGGCAGATGGTGACTGCGGTCCTGAGCAGACCACCAATGCTAGCGGGGAAGCTAACAGAGGCATCATCAGCGCTACCTGGGAGGCTGTCGGAGAAACCATTGGCACTAGATGGGAAGCTAACTGTGGCTGCGGCGACCAGTCCAGCAGCTCCAAGGCTGCTGGTATCACCAGCATTTCCCGGCAGGATAACAGAGGCTCCACCAATGCCAGACAGGAAGCTAGCAGTCTCCCCACCAGCAGCGGGTAAGCAGACGGTAACTGTGGTCCTGAGTGGGGTTGCGCCCATGGCGACTAGCCTAACAGCTCAGTGGCCGACACAGAAATCACCAATGTTAGCCGGGAAGCTAACAGAGGCAGCGCTAGCTGGGAGGCCAGCGGAGATACCACCACTGCTAGCCATGAGGCTAACAGTAACAGAGGCCCTTGGCGGGGTCACTCCTGCGGCGAGTGGTCCAGCAGCTCTGAGGTCGCAGGTACCACCAGCTTTACCCGAGCAGCCATGACAACCAGCGGCCCTCAGCGAGGTTGCGCCCACGGCGACTAGCCTAGCAGCTCAGCGGCCGCTTTGGAGACCGACAAAGAAACCACCAATGTTAGCTGGGAAGCTAAAAGTGGCATCATCAGCGCTAGGTGGGAGGCCAGCGGAGATACCACCACTGCTAGCCGCGAGGCTAAGAGTAACAGCAACCCTTGGCGGGGTTGCGCACGTGGCGAGCAGTCCAGCAGCTCCGAGGCTGCAAGTACTACAAGCTTTACCCGAGCAGTCAGGACAACCAGCAGCCCTCAGCGGGGCTGCGCCCATGGCGACTAGCCCAGCAGCTCCGAGGCCGCTGGCACCACCAGCGTCTTTTTGGCAGATTAGGGGGGGGGCGCCACCAGCATTGGCCCGGGGCCAGATGGAGGCACCATCAACGTTAGCTGGGAAGCTAATGGTGACACCACCAGCAGCCGGGAGGCAATCGGCATCTATAGTTCTCAGCGGGGTCGTGCTTACGGTGACCAGCCTAGCAGCTCAGAGACTGCAGGTACCATCGGCGCTGACTGGGATATCTTCTAATCAACCCGAGGTAAAACCTAGAAATCCCATTTTAAAAAATGATCAGCATACAAAACTGTTCCAAACTCTGAATCAAGCAAAGATAGTCTGGGATCCCAAATTTAAACCTAAGGGACTCCTGTGTAGACACTTAAACATCAGAAGTCTCTGTAACAAACGTGAACAACTGGAACACATCTTGCTGGAGTCAAACCTTGACTGTTTAGCTGTATCTGAGTCATGGTTAAAAAAGTCATCTCCTGAAGCCCTTGCATCTATGCCAGGTTACAATGTCTTTAGAAGAGACAGGTTGAAGGGGAAAAGAGGACGGGTATTACTTTATGTAAAGAATAATCTTACATGCAAGGAGATTACTTGCTCTTACACATTTAATTTTGAATGTGTTGGTATTGAAATCACTCTTTCTAAAGAAATGTCCTTCTCTCTGATTTGCCTCTATCGTCCACCTTCTGCTAAGGTAGAGTTCTCTGACCAGTTAAAACTCTTGCTAAACTCACATGACACTAATAAAGAGATGATAACTGTAGGTGACTTCAACATAATTTGGGATGACAAACAAAATAAGAAGAACCTCAAACAAATTATGGGTACTCACAATTTAACACAACTTACTGAAAAACCTACTAGTGTCTAACACTTCACAAACTAGAATTGATCTTTTATTTAAAAACAAAACCGATAGAATAAACAAAATTTATAATATGTTAACTGGTCTTTCAGACCATAACCTAATCATGTTCTCCAGGAAACTAAGCAAAAATCGCTCTCTGTACTTTTCTAATAATGTCTCCTCTCCCTATGATTACATCCCAAAAAAACATGCAACAGCGCATTGAGGATGAAATTAAAAAGACAGACTGGCAAGAAATCCTCTCCTCAAAAAATATAGAGGATAACTGGAGGGTTTCTTAATAGAATTTCTGAGATAAAATCTGCCGTTAGTAGAAGGGGGCAAAAGAGAGCAAAAAACATGTTATCTCCCATGGTTAGACTCCAATTATAGGACTTTGATTAAAAAAGAGACTTATTACTTAAAGTCACAAGTCTGGGCTGCCTGTCGACAGACAGAGATTTACTCATACAGTAGTGTTCAGAATAATAGTAGTGCTATGTGACTAAAAGATTAATCCAGGTTTTGAGTATATTTCTTATTGTTACATGGGAAACAAGATACCAGTAGATTCAGCAGATTCTCACAAATCCAACAAGACCAAGCATTCATGATATGCACACTCTTAAGGCTATGAAATTGGGCTATTAGTAAAAAAAAAAGTAGAAAAGGGGGTGTTCACAATAATAGTAGCATCTTCTGTTGACGCAACAAACTCAACACTCCCTTACCTAAAAGTAGTATATGCAAGTATGTTTCAAGTATACTTCTAGTTTACTTTTTATATACTTATAAGTACTATTTTTTGGTAAGGGCTGTTATGTTCAAACTGCTTTTTTTTTTTAGCAATCCTGTGAATCACTAAACTAGTATTTAGTTGTATTACCACAGTTTTTCATGATTTCTTCACATCTGCGAGGCATTTTGTTGGTTTGGAACCAAGATTTTGCTCTTTTACTAGTGTGCTTGGGGTCATTGTCTTGTTGAAACACCCATTTCAAGGGCATGTCCTCTTCAGCATAAGGCAACATCACCTCTTCAAGTATTTTGACATATCCAAACTGATCCATGATACCTGGTATGCGATATATAGGCCCAACACCATAGTAGGAGAAACATGCCCATATCATGATGCTTGCACCACCATGCTTCACTGTCTTCACTGTGAACTGTGGCTTGAATTCAGAGTTTGGGGGCCATCTCATAAACTGTCTGCGGCCCTTGGACCCAAAAAGAACAATTTTAGTCTCATCAGTCCACAAAATATTCCTCCATTTCTCTTTAGGCCAGTTGATGTGTTCTTTGGCAAATTGTAACCTCTTTTGCACATGTCTTTTATTTAACAGAGGGACTTTGCGGGGGATTCTTGCAAATAAATTAGCTTCACACAGGCGTCTTCTAACTGTCACAGCACTTACAGGTAACTCCAGACTGTCTTTGATCATCCTGGAGCTGATCAATGGGTGAGCCTTTGCCATTCTGGTTATTCTTCTATCCATTTTGATGGCTATTTTCCGTTTTCTTCTGCGTGTCTCTGTTTTGTTGTCCATTTTAAAGCATTGGAAATCATTGTAGGTGAACAGCCTATAATTTTTTGCACCTGCGTATAAGTTTTCCCCTCTCCAATCAACTTTTTAATCAAACTATGCTGTTCTTCTGAACAATGTCTTGAACGTCCCATTTCCTCAGGCTTTCAAAGTGAAAAGCATGTTCAACAGGTGCTGGCTTCATCCTTAAATAGGGGACACCTGATTCACACCTGTTTGTTCCACAAAATTGACGGACTCACTGACTGAATGCCACACTACTATTATTGTGAACACCCCCTTTTCTACTTTTTTTTTTTACTAATAGCCCAATTTCATAGCCTTAAGAGTGTGCATATCATGAATGCTTGGAATCTACTTAATCTACTGGTACCTTGTTTCCCATGTAACAATAAGAAATATACTCAAAACCTGGATTAATCTTTTTAGTCACATAGCACTATTATTCTGAACACTACTGTACTCACAACAAGGTAATACAAATGTTAAGAAGGGCTAAGGCTAGTTTTTTATAAATACCATTGAAGGGACCAAAGGGAATGGCAGAAAAGTTTGGCAACTATTAAACAAATTGCTAGGGAAAGATAACAAGCAGGGGCACACTGTACTTGAACTGAAAAATAATGATATCCTGGTTAAGGACCCTACAATATTGGCCCAAATGTTTAATGAGTACTTCCCAAACAGTGTGAATGATATAACAAAGCATTCTGCCCCTCCAATGTTCTGCCAAGATCCATTTTAAATGATCATCCTGTTTTTAGACTAGAGCAGATTACTGAACCAGAGGTAAAGAACATTATCATATACCTATAAATGATACACCAATATGATTGGATAAAACACTAAAGAATAAATAGCAATACACCCTTTTCGCGGACGTATTTTTCATACCACCCGAGTAATCAGCCAATCAGGTGTCACATACAATTCTTTCCGCCTCGCTTAGAAAACAGCGCTTGGAACTTGAGGTGGATGGATGATGAAAGAAGCTGAACACCTTCGCAATTTATGTCGATATTTTGTTGAATTTCTTCATTTACAGCAGCTTCATTAAACAAATGTACTTGAATGATTATCAGCACAACGGCGAGCTTATAGGCTAACCTCCGCTAACACTAGAAGACAGTTGCCAGTTATGGCTTCTGAAACAAGGGAGAAAAAAGAAACATCACCGTTCAGCTGAAGCATTAATGGATGTAAAATATTCTGTCTGTTAAGAGCTTCACCTCTTGTTCCATGTGTGTTTTTCCCACCGGTGTCATGTATGTTCACAATGTGTCGCCGTAAATGGTTCTAAATCTTCGTGTCTTAACAACCCAGTCGGTGTCCCACAAGGATCAGTCCTTGGACCTTTGCTGTTCTCGCTGAACATAAATGACTTACCAAATGTGTGCAAAGATTTCAATGCACAAATGTATGTGGCTATTTTTGCTCACAGAAATAATGTGAAAGATAAAATGACACTTGCCTGCAGTTGAATACAAAAAAAAAAAACAACAGCAACAACAACAACAAAAAACAGTATGTATGATGTTTAGCAAACGTCCCACTGACATTAGAAGGTCCAATGTTTTTTGACGGGGAGGAGTTGGAACTGGTATCCCAATTAAAATATCTTGGAGTTATCTTGGACTCAAACTTGTCCTTCAAAAAACATATTAAAAAAGTCAAAAACACAGTAAATTTTAATTTACTAAATTTTAAACATATACGGCCCTCTCTAACAACTAATGCAGCCAAAACGTATCTCTTTTGCATGGTTTTCTCACATATTGACTACTGTTTCACTAACTGGGCATTTGCAGCCACCTCGGTATTAAAATCCATAGAGCAGCTGTATAATAGAGCAGTGAAGATATATGATAGACAATCTAATTCTTATCATCACTGTAAGGTTCTGGAAAAGCACAAGCTTCTAGACTTTGAAAGTCTGAAGGTATTCAAATATGCCTGCTTCATATATAAATGTTTACATGGACCAGAACCATCTCATGTGAAAGAATTCATACACACAAAAAGATTCACAGGGTATGGTACAAGATCTGACATGAGGCGACTGTGAGATTACTCATAGAAGGACCACCTTTGGTCAGAACATGTTATCCATAAAAGGTGGGCAAGCTTGGAATAACCTCCCAGTCTCACAATCAGGGGAGAGCACCACTCTCAGTACTTTCAGAGGACAATTGAAAGCTTGGTTACTGGCAAATCAGACATGCAACCATCTGTAGCCTAAAAACAATTAAACTGTGGAGGCACCATTCAAGTTTTTTTTTCTTTTTCAGTTATATGTACACAATGCCCTTGTGTACTTTGTTATTAAACAGTTTAGTAGTCTTTACGCAATAAATTTGTGTATGACACCCTGTGCAATATTTACACTTGTGCATGTGCAAATTAGTGTATTGGGCAACGTGCAATACAACCTAATACTGTAATGTGTAATTACAACCAGGCACTGAAGCACTTTGCACTTAGCACTTGTCACTTTAATACAGTACTTTTGCACCTCAACACTCATCATAAACTCTTTTGGTTCCTCCACCTGTCAGCTGCTTATTAACTATCAATTATTGCTACTTTGAATTTATAAATATTTGTATGTATAGTCTGTTTTAATTGTTTTTCTGTCATGATTAATTTATTTTGGTATGTTGTGTGGTCTTAGTCTGTTTCTATGTTACTGGGACCACGGATGAAAATTAGCATCCTGCTATAATCTGGAATATTTACATGTAATTATATTCATTAATATGCATTGTCCCATTTCAAATGAACATAAACGGACATTTTTTAAATCATTTAACCACATACAGCAACACATTCAGGTACAGGTGCTATCAAAATAATTATAAAAATTGTCAAGCTATCAAATGTACATAAATTTACAATTTATGATGATTTATTTAATTCATTTAAAGCCTGATTTATGCAGCTGCTGCTCTTTAACTTTGTGTCATGTAATGACGTGCGTGACAGTTTTAAAGTCCTCCATCTCAGGATTTTGCTTTATTATGGACTAATTTGACCCTCAACAAGCTTTTTTTTTTACAATCATCACCTCCAAATCAAAGGTAAGATGAACATTTTCCTCTTTTACTGACTTCATGGAGTAAAAGCAGAAAAGTGTCAAATCACAGTCTTTTGTGTCGGATTTAACAGCTGCACCTCAGGCTACGGGTCCCAGTCTGAACACGGTGTGAAAAACATAAACAGTCGGACTTTTAATCTGGTCCCACTTTCCTCACATCGGCGAGTGTCAGAGCTGAACTTTAATTTGTACCTCTGTTACTGTGCACGTCCAGACTGCTCTATGTTTTTAATGGAAATACATTGTGATCAGACGGGACAGCTTATCCGATGTGAGTGAAAAAATCTGTTATACAAAATCCATTATATACTGTTATTTCTACCCGGTTCTTTCATGTAATTTTCTACCCCGTACCAAGCACCAAACCACTGTATTCCTCATTTTTAGCTTATTAAAGGTCATGACAAAAACCAGGACAGTGTCCATCTTGTGAAAGCACAGGAAGTAGCTTGTACAACACTTTTATACAATGCGGGTGTTAACAATGGGTGTGGTTTAGTCTCACATTTCTAATGTTACTGGCTCTCACCAACAGGGGGAGATCTCCCTGTGTCTGAAACTTGGACATATGATCAAGCTTGGGTAGGATTACTTTGAAATGTAATCCAAAAGTAATCAGATTACAAGTAATCCAAATGTATGTACATACATACATGTACTCCACATGTATTCCTTCAAAGTAATCCTACCCAACCTTGCATATGATGGAAGTGAAACTTACAAAGGTGGGAGTAAGTCACCATCAAGTCACTCTCAAGTCATGAATCAGCAAGTCCCAAGTCAAGTCCCAAGTCATAATATACCACCATGTGTTGACAGCTGACTTGAGACTTGACTTGGGACTTGTAGATTGATGACTTGACAATGACTTGACAGTGACTTACTCCCACCTCTGGAAATGTAACTTATATTTCTCAGAACTTCCAAACAAATAACACAAATACTTGATAGCTAACATAAAATAAAGAATTAGCGCAGATATTATCTAACATATATGGTGTCTACTACATGGAAAACAATACAAAAACATTGGGACTTTTTTGTCCGGTGACTGCGAATATCTGGTTTATAAGATGACAGTTTAGGTGCGTCCGGTCAGGCTGGGATTTGAACCAAGGATCCTCTGGTCTCAAGCCCAACACTTAACCACGAGACTATCACCTCCCCTAAATCTGAAGGGAATCTGTACATCTTAAAGCCCTTCTTCTTCTTTGTCTTTCGGCTGTTCCCGTTAGGGGTCGCCACAGCAGATCAGTCATTTCCATCTCACCCTGTCCTCTGTATCTTTCTCTGTCACACCAACCACCTGCATGTCCTCCCTCAGCACATCCATAAACCTCCTCTTTGGCCTCCGTATTCTCCTCCTGCCTGGTGGCTCCATCCTCAGCATCCTTCTCCCTATATACCCTGGGTCCCTCCTCTGCACATGTCCAAACCATCTCAATCTTACCTCTCTGACTTTGTCTCCAAACCGTCCCACCTGAGCTGTCCCTCTGATATGTTCATTCCTAATCTTGTCCATTCTTGTCACTCCCAAAGAGAATCTCAACATCTTCAGCTCTGCCACCTCCAGCTTCGCCTCGTCTTTTTGTTAGTGCCACCATCTCTAAACCGTATAACATAGCTTGTCTCACTACTGTCTTGTAAACTTTCCCCTTCACTCTTGCTGATATTCTTCGGTCACAAATCACTCCTGCCACCTTTCTCCACCAACTCCACCCTGCCTGCACTCTCTTCTTCACCTCTTTACCACACTCTCCATTACTTTGAACAGTTGACCCCAAATATTGAAACTCATCTACTTTCACCACTTCTACTCCTTGTAACTGCACTATTCCACTGGGCTCCCTCCCATTCACACACATGTACTCATTCTTGCTTCTACTGACTTTCATTCCCCTTCTCTCCAAAACATATCTCCACCTCTCCAGACTAGACTCAACTTGCTCTCTACTCTCACTACAGATCGCAATGTCATATGCAAACATCATAGTCTGTGGGGACTCCTGTCTGATCTCATCCGTCAACCTGTTCATCACCACTGCAAACAAGAAAGGACTCAGAAATGATCCTTGGTGTAATCCCACCTCCACCTTGAATGAGTCTGTCATTCTGACTGCGCATCTCACCGCTGGCACACTATTCGTACATGTCCTGCACTACCCTAACATACTTCTCTGCCACTCCAGACTTCCTCATACAATACCACAGCTCTTCTCTTTGCACCCTATCATAAGCATACCATCATGGTTACCCACATACCCACGATGGTCCCTGGACAAAGTGCAGAAGTCCCAGAAAACAAAGAGACCAGATAGACAGGAGACGGAGACAAGAAGAAGAGGAGTGTCTCTCCCTTATTTAGCAGGAGTAGGGGAAAAACTACAGAGGATCTTCAGACAGCACAAAATCCCAGTTTACTTTAAACTGGTTAACACCTTGAGACAGAAATTAGTTCACCCTAAGGATAGATCCCTAGTTACAAACAGAGCAATGTAGTGTATTATATCAGATGTCAGGAAAACTGTAATGAACACTACATAGGTGAGACTAAGCAACCTTTAAACAAGAGGCTATACCAGCACCGCAGAGAGGGCGCCAGTGGACCTCAGTCTGCAGTTCATCTCCACCTGAAAGACACTAACCACATGTTTGAGGACAAGGAAGTTAAAATCTTAGCCAGAGAGAAGAAATGGTGTGAGAGAGGTGTCAAGGAAGCATTCTTTGTAAAACAGTTGAAACCCAGCCTTAACCGGGGGGCGGGTCTCAGACACGCTTTGTCCCCTGTTTACAATGGGATACCCAGGTCAAAGCAGTTTCAGTCTTTTGTTCATGGTAATGAGTCATTCACGTCATCAGGAGAGTCGTCAAGGGAGCCATCAGGGGAGGCTTCCATCCCATCATTAGGAGAGTGCTAACTAGAGCACAATAGGTGCAATTGTTTAGTCACTAGCCTATAGCAGTCGGCCTCTCGGTAGGAGGGGTCTGGTTAGGTTAAAAACTCCAGCTTTTGTTGGCTTCTGGTTTATTCTTCTCTACAAGAGTCAAGACAGAAGTCAGACTACCAGAGCAAGAATTTTAGCTGAGGAAGCTTCTGTGATTTGAAGCGAAACGTCCTCACGTCAAGCAACCCAGTCCAGTCGAAGATTCAAGCTTCTCTACTATCACAGCGCAGACGTGGATGTGCAGCTGGGACAGCAGCCTGCGGTTAAAATCCTCCCACCCAAAATAAAAAAAATTAATCCCATGTGATAATCCAACCATCACGGTGTCCAGAGTTTTGTTGTGCTACTTAAGTGAGCAAACAAGAAAAAAAAGTTCCCTGGAAAGGTGCTCCGTCTGAGGGACAGCATGGCCAACTGTTAGCAAACTTTGAGCAAAGCTGTCCAGTTGTAGGCACGTGCACGTGTGCCCCCGTGCATGCTTAGTGGCCCATGCAACATTATGTATACACACACACACACACACACACACACGGTTGAGTGATAATTGCAGCCCCACACGTGCACTCTCACCCACGCTCCAGTCCTGTGTTTGCCATCCAGACGTTTGGACATCGGACAGTCTTCAGCACTTTTATTGCCGTTTGAGAGCAGTCTACATCATCTAAACTGCTGTCTCCATGCACTTTGGATGCCATCGTGCAGTTGTGGACGAGGTACTCCAGATACATTCTGACAGGGATGACCACGCCTCTTTTCCTCATGACTGCTTCGGATTATGGCAATATTTGCCGTGTCAGGCATCGTTCCTCCAGATTCTTGCTATGTGTGACGGGGGCTTAAGTTTTTCGTTCCAGTGAACACGGCAACAAGACTGTAAACTTAATGTGTGATCTGTGAGCACTGATGCAAGAGGCAATATTTGTGACTGCAATGCCGTGAACAAGGACCAAATCCATGATATTTCCTGAATACATTGCTGGAATCCTAATACATCTTTAAAGTCCATGAATGATGTGCAGAGGGGGTCAGAACGGCTTATTTATATGAATATTGAAGTCACCAACAATCAGAATGTTATCTGCACGAGTTGCCAAGTAAGAGATAAACGCACCAAATTCATCTAAGCATTGAAGAAGAAATGAGCTGAAGGAAATCAACGTCCCACATTACACTCAACTATCAAGCTTTGACAGATTCATTTGCGTCTTTGTTAACAAGTGCATTTGTGGAAAATGCACTCATTTATTGTGGTATATTTACATTTTTTGAGTCATGCCTTCCGACTTCATCTCCACAATTCAACTTCCATTATGGATTCAACCCTGCAGAAATTGAAATATTTGTTTTACAAAGCTGTGGAATTAGGCAATAGGTATAAATACCACTATACTCACTGTGAGTGGATTTTTGTCCTTTATCACCACAAATCAGTTTGTGGGTTGCGATGGCAGAGAGGAGATGGCACAGGAAATCAATAAACCTAATAATAAATATGATCATGATCATTTGATTGATCTTCACTCCTGCAAAGTAATCAATGAATGATTCATTGTTATGACTGCAAAGTGGAATTAATGGAGGAAGACTTGATATTTGGCCTACTTCATTTTCAAGGAGTCATGTGCAAAATCAGTTTTTATTTACTTTTCACACTTAAATAGGACTGAGATTAAAGTGAGAGACAGCACCACATGAGCACATCATCAACAACATAGTTAGCAGCAAATAATAATAATAATAATTCAATTCAATTTCAATTCAATCAATTTTTTTATATAGCGCCAAATCACAACAAACAGTTGCCCCAAGGCGCTTTATATTGTAAGGCAAGGCCATACAATAATTATGTAAAACCCCAACGGTCAAAACGACCCCCTGTGAGCAAGCACTTGGCTACAGTGGGAAGGAAAAACTCCCTTTTAACAGGAAGAAACCTCCAGCAGAACCAGGCTCAGGGAGGGGCAGTCCTCTGCTGGGACTGGTTGGGGCTGAGGGAGAGAACCAGGAAAAAGACATGCTGTGGAGGGGAGCAGAGATCGATCACTAATGATTAAATGCAGAGTGGTGCATACAGAGCAAAAAGAGAAAGAAACAGTGCATCATGGGAAACCCCCAGCAGTCTACGTCTATAGCAGCATAACTAAGGGATGGTTCAGGGTCACCTGATCCAGCCCTAACTATAAGCTTTAGCAAAAAGGAAAGTTTTAAGCCTAATCTTAAAAGTAGAGAGGGTGTCTGTCTCCCTGATCTGAATTGGGAGCTGGTTCCACAGGAGAGGAGCCTGAAAGCTGAAGGCTCTGCCTCCCATTCTACTCTTACAAACCCTAGGAACTACAAGTAAGCCTGCAGTCTGAGAGCGAAGCGCTCTATTGGGGTGATATGGTACTACGAGGTCCCTAAGATAAGATGGGACCTGATTATTCAAAACCTTATAAGTAAGAAGAAGAATTTTAAATTCTATTCTAGAATTAACAGGAAGCCAATGAAGAGAGGCCAATATGGGTGAGATATGCTCTCTCCTTCCCGTCCCAGTCAGTACTCTAGCTGCAGCATTTTGAATTAACTGAAGGCTTTTTAGGGAACTTTTAGGACAACCTGATAATAATGAATTACAATAGTCCAGCCTAGAGGAAATAAATGCATGAATTAGTTTTTCAGCATCACTCTGAGACAAGACCTTTCTGATTTTAGAGATATTGCGTAAATGCAAAAAAGCAGTCCTACATATTTGTTTAATATGCGCTTTGAATGACATATCCTGATCAAAAATGACTCCAAGATTTCTCACAGTATTACTAGAGGTCAGGGTAATGCCATCCAGAGTAAGGATCTGGTTAGACACCATGTTTCTAAGATTTGTGGGGCCAAGTACAATAACTTCAGTTTTATCTGAGTTTAAAAGCAGGAAATTAGAGGTCATCCATGTCTTTATATCTGTAAGACAATCCTGCAGTTTAGCTAATTGGTGTGTGTCCTCTGGCTACATGGATAGATAAAGCTGGGTATCATCTGCGTAACAATGAAAATTTAAGCAATACCGTCTAATAATACTGCCTAAGGGAAGCATGTATAAAGTGAATAAAATTGGTCCTAGCACAGAACCTTGTGGAACTCCATAATTAACTTTAGTCTGTGAAGAAGATTCCCCATTTACATGAACAAATTGTAATCTATTAGACAAATATGATTCAAACCACCGCAGCGCAGTGCCTTTAATACCTATGGCATGCTCTAATCTCTGTAATAAAATTTTATGGTCAACAGTATCAAAAGCAGCACTGAGGTCTAACAGAACAAGCACAGAGATGAGTCCACTGTCCGAGGCCATAAGAAGATCATTTGTAACCTTCACTAATGCTGTTTCTGTACTATGATGAATTCTAAAACCTGACTGAAACTCTTCAAATAGACCATTCCTCTGCAGATGATCAGTTAGCTGTTTTACAACTACCCTTTTTAAGTAATGGTTTAATTACTGCCACCTTAAAAGCCTGTGGTACATAGCCAACTAACAAAGATAGATTGATCATATTTAAGATCGAAGCATTAAATAATGGTAGGGCTTTCTTGAGCAGCCTGGTAGGAATGGGGTCTAATAAACATGTTGATGGTTTGGTTGAAGTAACTAATGAAAATAACTCAGACAGAACAATCGGAGAGAAAGAGTCTAACCAAATACCGGCATCACTGAAAGCAGCCAAAGATAACGATACGTCTTTGGGATGGTTATGAGTAATTTTTTCTCTAATAGTTAAAATTTTGTTAGCAAAGAAAGTCATGAAGTCATTACTAGTTAAAGTTAATGGAATACTCAGCTCAATAGAGCTCTGACTCTTTGTCAGCCTGGCTACAGTGCTGAAAAGAAACCTGGGGTTGTTCTTATTTTCTTCAATTAGTGATGAGTAGAAAGATGTCCTAGCTTTACGGAGGGCTTTTTTATAGAGCAACAGACTCTTTTTCCAGGCTAAGTGAAGATCTTCTAAATTAGTGAGACGCCATTTCCTCTCCAACTTACGGGTTATCTGCTTTAAGCTACGAGTTTGTGAGTTATACCACGGAGTCAGGCACTTCTGATTTAAAGCTCTCTTTTTTAGAGGAGCTACAGCATCCAAAGTTGTCTTCAATGAGGATGTAAAACTATTGACGAGATATTCTATCTCACTTACAGAGTTTAGGTAGCAACTCTGCACTGTGTTGGTATATGGCATTAGAGAACATAAAGAAGGAATCATATCCTTAAACCTAGTTACAGCGCTTTCTGAAAGACTTCTAGTGTAATGAAACTTATTCCCCACTGCTGGGTAGTCCATCAGAGTAAATGTAAATGTTATTAAGAAATGATCAGACAGAAGGGAGTTTTCAGGGAATACTGTTAAGTCTTCTATTTCCATACCATAAGTCAGAACAAGATCTAAGATATGATTAAAGTGGTGGGTGGACTCATTTACTTTTTGAGCAAAGCCAATAGAGTCTAATAATAGATTAAATGCAGTGTTGAGGCTGTCATTCTCAGCATCTGTGTGGATGTTAAAATCGCCCACTATAATTATCTTATCTGAGCTAAGCACTAAGTCAGACAAAAGGTCTGAAAATTCACAGAGAAACTCACAGTAACGACCAGGTGGACGATAGATAATAACAAATAAAACTGGTTTTTGGGACTTCCAATTTGGATGGACAAGACTAAGAGTCAAGCTTTCAAATGAATTAAAGCTCTGTCTGGGTTTTTGATTAATTAATAAGCTGGAATGGAAGATTGCTGCTAATCCTCCGCCCCGGCCCGTGCTACGAGCATTCTGACAGTTAGTGTGACTCGGGGGTGTTGACTCATTTAAACTAACATATTCATCCTGCTGTAACCAGGTTTCTGTAAGGCAGAATAAATCAATATGTTGATCAATTATTATATCATTTACCAACAGGGACTTAGAAGAGAGAGACCTAATGTTTAATAGACCACATTTAACTGTTTTAGTCTGTGGTGCAGTTGAAGGTGCTATATTATTTTTTCTTTTTGAATTTTTATGCTTAAATAGATTTTTGCTGGTTATTGGTAGTCTGGGAGCAGGCACCGTCTCTACGGGGATGGGGTAATGAGGGGATGGCAGGGGGAGAGAAGCTGCAGAGAGGTGTGTAAGACTACAACTCTGCTTCCTGGTCCCAACCCTGGATAGTCACGGTTTGGAGGATTTAAGAAAATTGGCCAGATTTCTAGAAATGAGAGCTGCTCCATCCAAAGTGGGATGGATGCCATCTCTCCTAACAAGACCAGGTTTTCCCCAGAAGCTATGCCAATTATCTATGAAGCCCACCTCATTTTTTGGACACCACTCAGACAGCCAGCAATTCAAGGAGAACATGCGGCTAAACATGTCACTCCCGGTCTGATTGGGGAGGGGCCCAGAGAAAACTACAGAGTCCGACATTGTTTTTGCAAAGTTACACACTGATTTAATGTTAATTTTAGTGACCTCCGATTGGCGTAACCGGGTGTCATTACTGCCGACGTGAATTACAATCTTACCAAATTTACGCTTAGCCTTAGCCAGCAGTTTCAAATTTCCTTCAATGTTGCCTGCTCTGGCCCCCGGAAGACAATTGACTATGGTTTCTGGTGTCGCTAACTTCACATTTCGCAAAACAGAGTCGCCAATAACCAGAGTTTGATCCTCGGCGGGTGTGTCGTCGAGTGGGGAAAAACGGTTAGAGATGTGAACGGGTTGGTGGTGTACACGGGGCTTCTGTTTAGGGCTACGCTTCCTCCTCACAGTCACCCAGTCAGCCTGCTTTCCCGGCTGCTCGGGATCTGCCAGGGGGTAACTAACGGTGGCTAAGCTACCTTGGTCCGCACCGACTACAGGGGCCTGGCTAGCTGTAGAATTTTCCACGGTGCGGAGCCGAGTCTCCAATTCGCCCAGCCTGGCCTCCAAAGCTACGAATAAGCTACACTTATTACAAGTACCGTTACTGCTAAAGGAGGCCGAGGAATAACTAAACATTTCACACCCAGAGCAGAAAAGTGCGGGAGAGACAGGAGAAGCCGCCATGCTAAATCGGCTAAGAGCTAGTAGCTACGCTAAGCTAGCGGATTCCTAAACAGGGAATCCGACACTAGACAGGCTGTGGAGCAGCACAGGTAACGCACAACAACAGTGCTAAAAAATAAAATAAAATAAAAATCCACTGGACAGGCTGTGGAGCAGCACAGGCAACGCACGACAACAGTGCTAAAACAAAATAAAAATCCACTAGACAGGCTGTGGAGCAGCACAGGTAACGCACGACAACAGTGCTAAAATAAAATAAAAATCCACTAGACAGGCTGTGGAGCAGCACAGGTAACGCACAACAACAGTGCTAAAATAAAATAAAAATCAACTAGACAGGCTGTGGAGCAGCACAGGTAACGCACGACAACAGTGCTAAAATAAAATAAAAATCCACTAGACAGGCTGTGGAGCAGCACAGGTAACGCACAACAACAGTGCTAAAAAATAAAATAAAAATAAAAATCCACTGGACAGGCTGTGGAGCAGCACAGGTAACGCACAACAACAGTGCTAAAAAATAAAATAAAAATAAAAATCCACTAGACAGGCTGTGGAGCAGCACAGGTAACGCACGACAACAATGCTAAAACAAAATAAAAATCCACTAGACAGGCTGTGGAGCAGCACAGGTAACGCACAACAACAGTGCTAAAACAAAATAAAAATCCACTAGACAGGCTGTGGAGCAGCACAGGTAACGCACGACAACAGTGCTAAAACAAAATAAAAATCCACTAGACAGGCTGTGGAGCAGCACAGGTAACGCACAACAACAGTGCTAAAACAAAATAAAAATCCACTAGACAGGCTGTGGAGCAGCACAGGTAACGCACGACAACAGTGCTAAAACAAAATAAAAATCCACTAGACAGGCTGTGGAGCAGCACAGGTAACGCACAACAACAGTGCTAAAAAATAAAATAAAAATAAAAATCCACTGGACAGGCTGTGGAGCAGCACAGGCAACGCACGACAACAGTGCTAAAACAAAATAAAAATCCACTAGACAGGCTGTGGAGCAGCACAGGTAACGCACGACAACAGCGCTAAATAAAAATCCACTGGACAGGCTGTGGAGCAGCACAGGTAACGCACGACAACAGCGCCCAAAAAAATAAAATCAAAATCAAAATCCACTGGACAGGCTGTGGAGCAGCACAGGTAACACACGACAACAGTGGTAAAAAATAAAATAAAAATCCACTGGACAG
Source organism: Thalassophryne amazonica (assembly GCF_902500255.1). Classification (NCBI taxonomy): domain Eukaryota; kingdom Metazoa; phylum Chordata; class Actinopteri; order Batrachoidiformes; family Batrachoididae; genus Thalassophryne; species Thalassophryne amazonica. Next base: position 91,078,489 of record NC_047107.1, on the reverse strand, counting down.
GCTGTGGAGCAGCACAGGTAACGCATGACAACAGTGCTAAAAAATAAAATAAAAATCCACTGGACAGGCTGTGGAGCAGCACAGGTAACGCACGACAACAGTGCTAAAAAAAATAATAAATAAATAAATAAAATAAAATAATAAAATAAAAATCCACTGGACAGGCTGCGGAGCAGCACAGGTAACACACGACAACAGTGGTAAAAAATAAAATAAAAATCCACTAGACAGGCTGTGGAGCAGCACAGGTAACACACGACAACAGTGCCAAAAAAATAAAATCAAAATCAAAATCCACTGGACAGGCTGTGGAGCAGCACAGGCAACGCACGACAACAGTGCTAAAACAAAATAAAAATCCACTAGACAGGCTGTGGAGCAGCACAGGTAACGCACGACAACAGTGCTAAAATAAAATAAAAATCCACTAGACAGGCTGTGGAGCAGCACAGGTAACACACGACAACAGTGCTAAAAAATAAAATAAAAATAAAAATCCACTGGACAGGCTGTGGAGCAGCACAGGCAACGCACGACAACAGTGCTAAAACAAAATAAAAATCCACTAGACAGGCTGTGGAGCAGCACAGGTAACGCACGACAACAGCGCTAAATAAAAATCCACTGGACAGGCTGTGGAGCAGCACAGGTAACGCACGACAACAGCGCCCAAAAAAATAAAATCAAAATCCACTGGACAGGCTGTGGAGCAGCACAGGTAACGCACGACAACAGTGCTAAAAAAAATAAATAAATAAATTTAAAAAAAAAAAAAAATAAAAAAAATAAAAAAAAAAATAAAATGCTGGGCAAAGAAGAAGAAGAGGAGGAAAATGTGTCCAGAGACAGTGGGAGAAGAGGAAAACTAGAAGGGTGGAAGTGAGAGTCAGGACATTAAATGTTGGTAGTATGACTGGTAAAGGGAGAGAGCTGGCTGATATGATGGAGAGGAGAAAGGTAGACATATTGTGTGTGCAAGAGACCAATTGGATGGGAAGTAAGATCAGGAACATAGGTGGTGGGTTCAAGTTGTTGTACCATGGTGAGGACAGGAAGAGAAATGGTGTTGGGTCATTTTAATGGAAGAGAATGTTAAGAGTGTGTTACAGGTTAAGTGAGTGTCTGACAGGGTGATGACTGTGAAGTTGGAAATTGAAGGGGTTTTGATGAATATCATCAGCGCATATGCCCCACAGGCAGGTTGCGAGATGAAGGAGAAAGATTTCTGGAGTGAGTTAGATGAGGTGGTGGAGAGTGTGCCCAAGCATGAAAGAGTGGTGATAGGAGCGGACTTCAATGGGCATGTTGGTGAAGGGAACAGAGGTGATGAGGAAGTAATGGGTAGATATAGTATCAAGGACATGAAAGTGGAATGACAGATGGTAGATGATTTTGTAAAAAGGATGAAAGTGGCTGTGGTGAACACCAACTTTAAGAAAAGGGAGGAGCACATGGTGACATATAAGAGTGGAGGAAGGTGCATCTCGGTGGACTACATTCTTTATAGGACATGTAAGCTAAAAGAAATTAGAGACTGTAAGGTGGTGGCAGAAGAGAGTGTAGCTGGACAACATAGGATGGTAGTTTGTAGGATGACTTTAGAGGTGAAGAAGAAGAGAGTGAGGGCTCAACAAAGGATCAGATGGTGGAAGCTGAAGGGGAAAGACTGTTGTGTGAAATTCAGCAAGCAGGTGAGAGAGGCACTGGATGGAAGGGAAGCAATTTTGGACAACTGGAAGAGTACTGCACATGTTTTGAGGGAGACAGCTAGGAAGGTACTAGGTGTGACATCTGGACAGCAGAAGAAAGACAAGGAACATTGGTAGTGTAAGGAAGATGTTCATGAAAGTATAAGGAGAAAGAGGTTGGCAAAAAAGAACTGGGATAGTCAGAGAAATTAAGAAAGTAGACAGGAGTACAAGGAGATCTGGCGTAAGGCAAAAAGAGAAGTGACAAAAGCTAAGGAAAAGGCATTTAGCGAGCTGTATAAGAAACTGAATAGTAAGGAAGGACAAAAGGACTTGTACTGATTGGCCCGACAAAGGGACAGATCTGGAAAGGATGTGCAGCAGGTTTGGGTGGTAAAAGATGCAGGGAGAGTGTGCTGATAAGGTGGAAGGACTATTTTGAGGAGCTGATGAATGTGTGAGAGAAAAGGCTGGATGATGTGGACAGAGTAAATCAGGAAGCACAAGGGATAAGTAAGGATGAAGTGAGGCCAGCTATGAAAAGGATGAAGAATGGAAAGGCAGTTGGTCCAGATGACATTCCGGTGGAGGCATGAAGATATGGCAGTCTTGGAGATATGGCAGTGGAGTTTCTAACCAGACTGTTTAATAAAGTCTTGGAAAGTGCGAGAATGCCTGAGGAGTGGAGACTATGTGTGCTGGTTCCTATTTTTAAGAACAAGTCTGATGGACAGAGCTGCAGTAACTACAGAGGCATAATGCTGATCAGCCACAGCATGAAGTTATGGGAAAGAGAAGATGCTAGGCTTAGAAAACAGTTGAAAATCTGTGAGCAGCAATATGTTTTCATGCTGAGAAAGACCACTACAGATACAATGTTTGCTCTGAGAATACTAATGGAGAAGTATAAAGAAGGCCAGAAGGAGTATGTGTGTTTGTGGATTTAGAGAGAGCTTATGACAGGGTACCAAGAGAAAAGTGGTATTGCATGAGGAAGTCTGGAGTGGCAAGTATGTCAGGGTAGTGCAGGACATGTACAAGGATAGTGTGAGTGTGGTGAGATGTGCAACAGGAATGACAGACTCATTACACCAAGGATCAGCTCCGAGTCCTTTTTTATTTGCAATAGTGACATACAGGTTGACTGATGATATCAGACAGGATTCTCCACTGACTGTGATGTGACATTGTGATCTGTAGTGAGAGTAGAGAGAAGGTTGAGTCTAGCTTGGAAAGGTGGAGATATGCTCTGGAAAGAAGGGGAATGAAAGTCAGAAGGAGCAAGACTGAGTACGTGTGTGTGAATGGGAGGGAGCCCAGTGGAATAGTGCGGTTACAAGAAGAAGTGGTGAAAGTAGATGAGTTTAAATACTTGGGGTCATCTGTGCAAAGTAATGGAGAGTGTGGTAAAGAGGTGAAGTAGAGAGTGCAGGCAGGGTGGAGTGAGTGGAGAAAGGAGACAGGAGTGATTTGTGATAGAAGAATATCTGCAAGAGTGAAGGGGAAAGTTTACAAGACAGTAGTGAGACCAGCTATGTTGTACGGCTTCGAGACGGTGGCACTAACAAAAAGACAGGAGGCAGAGCTGGGGATGTTGCAATTCCCTTTTGGATTGACGAAAATGGAAAGGATGAGTAATGAACATATCAGAGCGGCAGCTCAGGTGGGACGGTTTGGAGACAAAGTCAGAGAGGTGAGATTGAGATGGTTTGTACATGTGCAAAGGAGGGACCCAGGGTGTATAGGGAGAAGGATGCTGAGGATGGAGCCACCAGGCAGGAGGAGAAGAGGGAGGCCAAAGAGGAGGTTTATGGATGCAGTGAGGGAGGACATGCAGGTGGTTGGTGTGACAGAGGAAGATACAGATCATGTATCAGATCATGTAAATAAATAAATGAATAAATATTGCTTACTTATGCATTCAATAAAAATGTAGATTTTCTTGCCTTGAACTGGCAATTTAGGGATAGAATGTCTTTGGACAGCTTTGAGAGAAATTAGTAAATGGAGCTTTATGCAGTATAAGCTTAAAGGCATTCAGTGAGTTATAGAAATGTAATACTTAAAAGTCTGTAGGCATAGGCAAGTCTGATGTTGTAAATGCACGCATACATCAGCTTAAAAATGAATAAAGTGGTGTATATTGAATATGCCAGCAAAATGTAAAACATTCTAAGCAATATAAGCTCCTTATTTTTTTTACATTCATGCAAGCCATACATAATCACAAATGCTCCTGGTCATGCTGGTGCAGTTTGTTTTTCTTAAAAAAAAAAAAAAAAGAATTTTTCACAAGCTTTTCTTCCGTAAAGCAACCGTAACATGCACAGCTAATAGGAATTTCCACAGCAGTACAAAGGCTTGCATACATCATACAATGCATAATTAAAAAAGCATGAAGGTGAATAGGTACACACACCAGTTGAGTTGGCCGTCTCAGTATTATCGAACATTGCGCTGGTTGTACTGACTTGCTGTAAGTTGCTCCATTCGGTGATGGCGGTATTGGCTTCTTGGTAGCACAATATACATATTTCTCTGGTACAACAAATTATACCACATTCCAGTTACCTCAAATCACAAATCATGACTGTGAATGACGCCACACTCGAGGTAAATGCATTCCAGTTTCCATACAAGAAGTCAGAAAATAAGCTGTTTGGAGTATAGAGTGCTACAAAAATATGCAGCCCACCAAAGAGACCTCATGGAAGACAACAGATGGCACAGAAGTTACATTTATAGTCTTTAACCCATATTGTGTCCATATGGGTCCACATTGACCCAGTGTGCAACTGAAATTACGGCTGGAAAGCCACTTGCCAGTTTATCCAGGTGCATCTCATAAATTGGAATATTCTGAAAAAGTTCAATATTTTTTGTCAGGTATTTCCGAGATTGAAATATTTATATATTCTATTTTCAGTACAAAGAAACTAAACTGTTTCAATCGTTTTTTTTAAATTTTGATAATTACGGACTACAGCTCCAAAAAATAGAAGATGCATATCTTAAAATATTAGAATATTTTATTTTAAGCTACTATTTATCCAGTATGAATAACATGGATCTCTCAAATCTGGTTCAATACACACAACCACAATCACGGGGAAGACTGCTGAAGTGACAGTTGTCCAGAAGACACTAATGGACAATTTCCACAAGGAGATTAAAGCCCCTGTCACATATAGCAAGAATGTGGAGGAACCATTTAGACACGGCAAATATTGCCATAATCCGACGCAGTCATGAGGAAAAGAGGCGTGGTCAACCGTGGTCTGAACGCATCTGGACTGCCTCATGCACACCTGCAGGATGCAGCCCAAACATATTTCTGACATCAGTCAGATGACACAGACTGCTGTCAGACGACACCGATATTGGAGCTGTCACTCACTCACCCGCTCACTCACTCACCCACGCAAACAATCTCCGCTCATCCTCACATTCCCAGCGCTAAACTGACCTCTCATCAGCATGTGTCTCACATGATGGAGTGTGCACGTGTACGTGCGTAGAACAGGTGATCCGAGTGATGACTGTGTGTCCACTCAGCTGCGCGCGTGTGTTCACAATAACTGAATGAGCCGCGTGTGCCTGTGTGTGTAGAACAGGTGACCAAAGCAGTGTGCAAGAGTGTGGCCAAAATGTTCACTCAGCTGCGTGTATGTATGTTCATAAACACTGTACCAGCCTTGCATGTGCACACATGAGCACAGGAGCTGTCCATCCAGAGAGCGCACAAACAGGCTGACAGCTGTCAGTGATCGCCTGCTGTTAGTCCACTGAAAAATCCCTTTAGATGTTTCATCAGTATATGCTTGCATTGCTAGATTTTATTTGTCCAGCTTGGCTCCATAACTGCTGTTGACCTGTGCTGGCAGTGCATCAACTTCCCACATGTGCGCAACATTCAGATGCAGCCAGTGGACTTTCTCTTTTTTTAAATTCTTTTTTGTTGTCATTTTTCATGATACACATCTTAACACAACTGCAGTTGGATTATCATTGTGGGATGGCACTTCACATGGTATTTATTCATTCCAGAGGTGGATTATGTATTTGTCATCTGATCGATGTTGCCAGCACACCGCAGCCGGGTGAAAGGGACTTCATCAGCTGTCTGTGCTGCCTGTGGAACGTGAGGTACTGGAGGTGAGTTACATGTTTATTTATGTTGTTATGTGTTGGGCAAACATTTCCACATCATACGTGCTACAGATGTAGGAGGTGTACATGTAATATGTGCGTTACAGTTGTGATATCCCGTTCAGCTGCGTTGCGGCGCTGCACCAAGCCTCTGACGCATGCACAGTGCAAAATACATGTTATTACATAACATTTCCTTCACCCTCCCTGGCCGGGGTCCAGTGGAGGTGGACAAACATGGCACAACATGTTGGCAGGCTTTGTTGTGACCATCACTCTCAGAGAGCAATCAACCGTGATCAGATTGTTCCAAATGCTGTTTTGATGCCATCAGAAAATGTAAATTGCGGTGAGGTGGTCGTCAGATTATACATGGATCACCGACTGATAGGTGTCCTATTCTCGATAGCGCCCGGAGAGTTTTGAACATGTGTCACACTCGGGACCGCCGGCCGATTTTGACCAACTGAGTCAAGTTCCGCAGATGACTGTCAGAATGTTTTGGAACTGAAATCTGACACTTTTCGGATGTGCGCCAATTCATAAGACCAACGCCACTCTGTATGATTCCAGCTATATGTGACGAGGTATACGTAACAGAAAGTCAGTTTTAGATCAAAGACTATTCATGGAAGGTTGACTGGAGGAAAAGATGCACAAGCAACAGCGATGACTGCAACATTGAGATGATTGTCAGGCAAAGCTGATTCAAGACCTTTGGGGAGCTTCACAAGGAGTGGGCTGAGGCTGCAGTCAGTGCATCAGGAGCCACCATGCACAGATGTGTCCAGGGAATGAGCTACAAGTGTTGTTTTCGTGGTGCTAAGCCACTCCTGACCCAGAGATAATGTTAGAAGTGTCTTACCCTGGATAAGGAGAAAAAGAACTGGACTGTTGCTCAGTAGTCCAAAGTCCTCTTTATAGATTGAAGTAAATTTTACATTTCATTTTAAAATCAAGGTCCCAGAGTGTAGAGGAACAGTGGAGAGACACAAAATCCAAGGTGCCTGAAGTCCAGTGTGAAGTTTCCACATTCAGTGATAGATCGGGGTGTCTGCTGGTGCTGGTCTACTGTGTTTTATCATGTCCAAAGTCAACCCATGCCTCTACCAAGAGATTTTAGAGCACTTCATGCCTCCATCTGCTAACAAGCTTTATGGAGATGCTGATTTCCTTTTCCAGCAGGACTTGGCACCTACCTACAATGCCAAAACTCCTAGTAACTGGTTTGCTGACCATGGTATTACTGTACTTGATTGATCTCATTCTTTAAGGGGTATTGTCAAGAGGAACATAAGAGACACCAGAACCAACAATTTAGATGAACCGAAGTCTGCTATCAAAGCAACGTGGACTTTTAGAACACCTCAGTGGTGCCAGAGGCTGATGATCGCTTCCACGCCATGCTGCACTGATGCAGGAATTCCTTCAAAAGCAGACAAAATGAAATACTGAGTGCATAAAAGAACATACTTTTCAGAAGTTAGACATTGCTATATTATAAATCCTGTTTAAAACTGACCTTCTGAAATAGTTTAATATTTTGAGATATGCATTTTCTAGTTTTTGGAGCTGTAGGCTGTATTTATCAAATTAAAAAAAATGATTGAAACAGTTTTGTTTCTATGTACTGATACCAGAATGTGTAAATTTTCACTCTCTGAAATACCAGACAAAAATGAACTTTTGCACAATGTTCTATTTTTTTTTTTTTAGATGCACCTGTATGTTGCTGCATTAGTGCCACCATCAAACCATTTGGCTCACCATCTCCACAGCGACCCATGTGGAGTCAGTTATTAAACAGACAGAAGAGTGACCAACAGATGTCTGCCATCTGACTTAATGACTGCCTTTTGGTTTCCCTCCCATCTAAAGTAATGTTCTTGTGTAGCATTAATTTTAGGATGAGGATTATTGTTAGAGATAGTGTGGTCAGTGTCTTTGCCACGGTGGAAAGTAATAATCCTTCTGTGTCTCCAGAGTAAACTAACTGGAAAATCAAAAGTGTTAGTATATGGACAGTTTGGACCAATTTTTTAAAAAGATTTTTATATATAAATGAATTACACCGTACTCACGATTAAAAGGTGCCAAACATAAACGAAAACTATAAAAGAAAGAAAAATGTCTGCACATTTAAATCCTTTATATATTTATTTAAAGGCCAAGCTTTCGGTCAACAGACTTATATAAATGCAGTTGCTAAATGAACTGCATTTATATAGCGCCTTTCCACCTGCATCAGACGCTCAAAGCGCTTTACAAATAATGCCTCACATTCACCCTGATGTGAGGGTGCTGCCATACAAGGCGCTCACTACACACCAGGAGCAATACGGGATTAAGGGCCATCAAAAAATAAGAAAGAAATGAGAAAAGAAAAAAATAGCTTGCAAACCACACATTTAAACATCATTTGTGTAGAATCAGCCTGCATACTCAAAACAAGATAGAATATAATAAATTAAATAAATAAATAAATAAATGTTCATTGTGAGGTTGTGATGCGTGTAGTGTTATTTTCTGCCTCTTATTAACTAAAACGGACTACAGAATATATCTTTCTAGCCCAACGGGGCTATAGTTTTATTTAACTCATCACTGGAGCTATAAGACGTGTGACTTCTCTGGCTCAGGCACTGGTACAACACACAAAACAGTCCGTGTGGACAATTCCCATTGATACATCTTTTCTCTTTTTTTTTTTTTTTTTGATTATACTCTTAACTTGTAAACAATGTACACATTCAAAATTCCATCAAGGTAAGAGGTCAAGTGTTACTGAAAATCTTGTCCACAAGGTATAACTCATAACTGGTACTGGAAATCTAATCTGTAAAGTATAAATCACAACTGTTCAGATATTAATCACATCCTAGGCAAGATGAACTTAAAAATAGTTGTAGTTATCACTAAAATTAAATGATGGTTCAGATTGACATCCACTGTAATATTCTTACTTTAAATAAATTCAAGATCAAAGTTATAGACGATTGTCCTCATCAACTCATTACCAGCTTAGTACACAGACATGTTTGTAATAACAATGGATTTTTTTTTCTTCCCATTTACAACATATTTTTCTTTTTTTTTTTTTCCCTCAAACGCCATAGGTGGTTCACCACTAGTGACTCACAAAGTCTTTGAATCTTTGTGGTTTCACCACTGTGCGACCAGATCTAGTGGTCACAGGTAGGTCACTCTGACCAGCACTGTCCTGGTCAGACGTTGTGGCGTGTGTGTCAGGAACAGCTGGTGATGGTACATCAGTGTCCATGTCCATAGGCTCACTGAAAGCCTGTGCGTCGGCACGCCGGAGGTGTTTGCGGTTCCTCCTAAGAACACCACCCGACTGCAGTTGGATGTCGTATGATCTTGCATCCACGATCCTCAGTACCTTGCCTAGTCTCCACAATGTGTGCGGCTCGAATGGTTGTATTAGCACACAGTCACCTGGTTTCAGTGTGTCCAGATCTCTGGCTGATCAATTGTAATAGGCACACTGGCGTTCTTGTTTCCTTTTCAGGCTCTGCTCCACTTGTTGCACTTTTGGCTGCAGAAGGCTCGCTTTAGTGGGCAGCAGTGTTCTGGTGCGGCGGCTGAGAAGCCTTTGTGCTGGACTGCTGTCTAGGCCTTGTGTTGTGTGTTGTCTTGGTGTGTTGCGGTGATCCAACAGTGCGAGGTAAGGATCTTGTCCAGCCATTTTCGCTTTGAGCAACAGTCTCTTGGCTGTTTTGACCGCCGATTCAGCTTTTCCATTGCTTTGAGGGTGCCCAGGCGACGAGGTCTTGTGCAGGAATTCCCATCGTTCGCTGAATCTTTTGAATTCTTGCGAGGAGTATTGTGGTCCATTATCTGAAATGACAACATCAGGGATTCCATGTCTGGTAAAGTGGGCTTTCAATTTCTTTATCACTGATGTAGATTTCGTGTCTGATAGGTAGTCAATTTCCCAGAAGTTGGAGTGATAATCTACTGTGACTAGATAGTCCTTGTTGTCAAAAGTAAACAGATCAGTGCCCACTTTAGCCCATGGACGGTTTGGCATTTCATGTGAGATCAGTGTTTCTTTTTGCTGCTTGTAATCCACTGACCTGCAGATGTCACACTTGCTTACATATGTTTTGATTTGGTCATTAATCCCTGGCCAGTATACGCACTCTCTGGCCCTCCGTAGGCATCCTTCTACACCCAGATGAGAGAAGTGTAAAAGGCACGTAATGTCTCTCCTCAGTGCATATAGGATGAAGACACGTTCGCCTCTGAACACTATTCCACCTTGATGGCTCAATTCATCTTGAAAAGAGAAGTATGGCCTAATGTCACTAGCTGTCTTTGCTTTGTCATTTGGCCAGCCTTTCTGTATGGTTTCAATGAGAATCTGTAGTGTTGCATCCTCCTTTGTGGCAGAACAAATTGAACTAAGGCTGTCTGCAGATATGGGCACATGCTGTAACATATTTATAGTCTCTATTTTAGCTTCCACTGAGCCATAGGACAAACATTCTGGAAGGTAAGCTCGGCTCAAGGTGTCTGCCAACACCATATCTCTTCCTGGTAAGTACACTACATCCACATCATACTTCTGAATGCGCATCATCATTCGCTGCAGTCGTTTGGGAGCACTTAGTAAAGGCTTCCTCACAATGTTTTCTAAGGGTTTGTGATCACTCTGTACAGTAACTTTACGGCCATAAGTGTACTGGTGGAACTTCTCCAAACTAAAAATCATCGCTAAGAATTCTTTCTCTATTTGGGCATAGCCCCTTTCTGTCTGTGTGAGTGCTCTGCTTGCAAAAGCTATGGGCTTACCCCTCTGGACCAGTGCTGCCCCTAGGCCTGTGTCTGAGGCATCACACTGCACAGTCAGCTCCTCTTCTGGACTGTAGTATTTGAGCACCGGTGTGTTTGCAATCATTTTTTTCAGTTTGACAAACATCTCCTCATGTTGCTCTGACCACCTCCATTCACAGTCTTTGTGTATCAGTTCTCTCAGCAGCTGACAGTGGTCAGAGAGGTGAGGGCAGAACTTTGCTAAATAATTCACCATGTCTAACAGTCTCTGCACGGCTTTCACATCAGTTGGGCTTGGCATTTGTTCAATGGCATGCACCTTTTCCGGGTCGACTTTCAGCCCATTCACTGTCAGGAGATGTCCAATGTATGTCGCTTCCTTTTGTTTCAGTTTGAACTTCTCTGCATTCAGTTTGATGTTCTTTTGTCTGCACCTGTTCAGAAACAGTCTCAATTTCTCATCATGATCACGATGTGCCATTTCTTGTGTCTCACCTTGTTCGGTGATTAGGACTTCATCTGTGATGATGTACAGACCTGGCAGATCATCCAGTGCTTGTGTCAGCTTTCGCTGGAAGACCTCTGGCGCTGGGCTGATTCCCACTGGGAGTCTCAGCCACCTGTAACGTCCAAACGGTGTCGCAAAGGTAGTCAAAAAGCTTGACTCCTCATCTAGCTTAACATGCCAGAAGCCGCTTGTGACATCACATACCGAAAACACCTTGGCTTTGGACAAATCTGGAAGAATGTCATCAATGGTTTGCAAGGGAAAGTGGTTGCGCTTCAGCGCCTTGTTCAAGGGTCTTGGATCGATACACACTCGCAACCTCCCATTCTGCTTCTGCACTACCACCATACCATTAATCCAATCTGTGTTGCACTCCACGGGTGCAATGATTCCTCTTTTCTGTAGGTCGAGCAGTTCAGCCTTCAATGGCTTCATCATGGCAACTGGCACCCGGCGCCTTGGCAACTGCACCGGTTTCACTGAGCTTTCGATTTCCAGGCGATACTCTCCTTCAAGGCAGCCATCACCGTTGAACACATCTGCATACTCCGCTTTTATTTGGTCCATGGTCCACTGGCCCCTTGTATCTGGCGATGTAGTAACGATGCTGTCGATTGCCATGATGTTTTGATACTGCACTTTGATCAGCTGCATGCCTTTGCTTGCTCTTTTGCCCAGTAGTGGTCCAGTGGCACCTTCCCCTACCACTTGGAATTCTAACCTGTACAGTTTCTGGTTTCTTGGATTTCTCAGTTTCAGTTTGAATTTCCCCAGTGGCTTCAGTTTGCTCTTGTTGTACATGACTAACACAGTCTTTGTGTCTTCCAACTTTGTGTTTGGATCAATCAGGTCAATTGGGATAATGTTACACGTAGCACCACTGTCTATCTGGAATTTCACAGTCTTGTTCCCAAGAAGCATGCCAGCAAAAAGCTGTGTACTGTGCTGTTTATCCACTACATTCACACTGTCGACTTTCTGTGCAGTAACACTGAGTACTTCTTCAAAATCATCACTGTCAGATACAGCTACATGCACCTGTTTTGTTTTTTCTGTCTGCTGACTTGCTTTACACATAGCAGCAAAATGGTTGTCTTTGCCACATTTTTTGCATTTCTTCCCGTACGCGGGGCATTTCTGTTTATTTCTCTCATGCGATTTTCCACAGAACTTACAGTCAACGATGTTCCCCAGCTGTCTGTTCCGCGCAGGCTCTTTCACTGCATGCACTTCGCACTTCTTCCACTTTGGGTCCGGAGATTGTTTTGACATTTTCCCGCGACAGCTCCACTGCATGGCACAACTGGATGCAGGACTCAAGTGTCAGTTTATCCTCTCGTAGCAGCCGCTCCCTCATGGTAGCATTGTTGCTACCACACATGATTCTGTCACAAATCAACGAGCCATGTAGCATCCCAAAGTTGCATGTTTTCGCCAACACTTTTAATTCGGTCACATAGCAGTCTATGGTTTCACTAAGGCCTTGGTTTCTCGAAAAGAAACAGAAACGTTCCACAGTTTAATTCACGCTAGGCATGTAGTGTTCATCAAATTTCTTAATGATATCTGCTATCTTCCATGCTGCTTTAGGCGTGTCACCCATCAGTGTGTCCAGTAGCTCTCTCCCGCTCTCACCCACGAGATAGCCGAACAGTTTGACCTTGGTGGTTTCATCGTCATCTCCCACCGCAAGGTCCACATAAAGCAAAAACTCTTCTTTCCATACCTTCCAAGTCTTTGCGAGATTGCCTGACTCCATGCACAGACGCTATGGAGGTTTCAATCCTTCCATGCTCGGGCGTCCGTATGCTAATAATCCACGCCGTGTGTTGATTAGCTGACTAGCAGGTGTATCCTCCTTCCCGCGGCGAAGGGAGCGAACTAAAAAACTAAGCTTACAAAACGTAAAACTGGTCAAAATCCGTGACCGCTGCCACCATGTTATTTTCTGCCTCTTATTAACTAAAACGGACTACAGAATATATCTTTCTAGCCCAACGGGGCTATAGTTTTATTTAACTCATCACTGGAGCTATAAGACGTGTGAGTTCTCTGGCTCAGTCACTGGTGCAACACACAAAACAGTCCGTGTGGACAACAATTCCCATTGATACATGTACCACCTTTTAGACCCGGCATGAAGATCAGCCAGACATAAGTTGAAATGAGCCTTGAATGCAAAAAATATACAACTTAAAACTAAAGCGATAAACTCGTTTCACCACAAATATAATCAATAGAAAAAGAAAGAGAAACCATAAAACATATAAGCAAACATCAACAATTTAATTTTTTTCCTTTTCAAAGGTTTCAGAAGTCTGACTCTCTCTCAGATCATGAACACAGTCCACAAGCCTCAGCTGCCTGGAGCAGATTTTTTTTTCCTCTCCATCCAAATGCAGCAAATGGAATAAAACAGACAAGAACAGCAGTTTTATTCATAAATCTGTTGGGAAACAAGAGAAAACAAAGACTTTTGTGTTGCTTTGCCAAGTGCTCCTCAGCACCACAGGGAGCCACTTCCAAAGCAGATGGACAAACACTAAATAATTAAGAATTCTATTTATTTCTCCGCACAGTGCAGTGAACAATGCAGTATATTTAGTTGTCATGGAAACACATGTTAAAACAAAAAATCCTTATAGTGTAACTTTGATTTCCACTGTTTACTGCTTGTATATGTAAAATTGTTTATCTTTTTTCAAAAAATGTATAAAGCAGTGAATAGAATAGTTTTGTGTGAGTTTACATATATGTGAATATGTTTGAAGAATCTGCATTGTGGATGTATCTGTATTAATTTTGGGTGGAAATCTGTCTGTGCACAGTTAGATTCTGTTGGAACTGAGGAATGCTGCAGTAGGTTGTGTGTGTATGTATATTTCTTGCTGAGAATCAGGTCATTCATGCATCCACTTTTAATTGTTCAAGAAAAATGTATCTGAAAGTTTGTCCAGTCAGATATATAACATAAAGAGCGGAGCGGTAAGCTGTATTTGTTTTTGTTTTTTGTCTCAAAAAATGATGATATATGAAAAGCAGACATAGTTAGTATTATTATAACTTTAATGTTCATTCAGTCAGAGATCTGAGTATAAAAATATGGAGTTCTTCATTCTGAAAACAATGTTACACAGTGTACTAAATGCTCCCATGTTCAACCCGTACCCTCATTTTATCACTTTATCTCAATTACCTTTAAAATGACCAAGTTCTCTCTCCATCGTAATTCTTAAATATAACTCAATGCTAAAATACCCTCAGCCGTATGAGCATAACAATTGGAAACAGAATGTGACCTTTTGACCTCTTAAAATAGGTCAGGGTTAGCCATCTTTGAGCTTGTCCAAGGTCTGTGTCCCAAGAATGTTCCCTGTGACTTTGAAGACCCTGGCAGTAATAGGATTGGAGTTATGCTGAGCACAGACAGACGGATGGATGGGCAGACACAAGGCATTCACAATACCCAATGCACATATTCTGGCCTTGGGTAAAAATGTGTCCAAAATTTATTTAAAAGAGCTCAAATAAGTACGATCTCTGATACAATTTATTTCAAAAGTGGCATTCTGAAAATGCTGCTTTCAAGCACCCTTTCAAAAATTGGTGTATCTGAGCCAACCGATACAGGATATCTGGCAAAATATCCATAACACACTTCCAAAAATAAAGGAGATCAAGGCATCCTGAAATCGTGAAACCGTGGAAACATGGTCTTTCAAATATGAACACCTTTTATGATTTAGACCACAAAGTTACATGGGTCATTCTTAGACTACGGGCACTTATTATGTCCTTTGATCATATTGTATGAAAAACAGAAAAAAGGGGAAATTTCACACTTTTATAGTTATCTTTACAATGAAAGTGTGTTAAGAAATTTGTTCTAGTAGTCTATGATGACTTTTTCACCTTTTTGCAGCATCATTATATGCAAATATTGCCGTTTTGTGCTTGTCCCACACCCAGACTTTTGATCTTCAATGATAAAAATGAATGGTAAAGAAACGTTTTTTCTAATGTTTTAAAATATCTCTGAATAAAATATCAGTAAATTAATCAAAACATAATTGGGGTATTCAGTGTCATACAACTGTTGTAATTTTTTTAAACAAAATGTAGTTGTCCCACACTATTGCCGTAATTTCCACCACAACACTAATGTCCCTTTAAACAGTTTGTATGAAAGATTGTTTGGGTAGTTTCTATGGAGATAAACAGTGACATCAGAGCACATGTATATAGCGCCAAATCACAACAAACAGTTGCCCCAAGGCGCTTTATATTGTAAGGTAATGGTGTGGTGGAAATTACATTTACAAGGCCAATAGTGCCCGTAGTTAAAGAATCACCCACATACTGGTCTAGGCAGTAGTGTCCAAAGACAATGCAGATGATTTCACTGACAAACTCATCACATCTGCTCAAGATGATGCTAATCAGTGAAATCTCCTGCTGGACTCAGCGATCGCAAAGAAAACCTGCACCCTCTTGGCCCTTTCTGGAATGTCTTTAGAAACCAATGGTTGGCCATCTGATGACTGAAACACCAGTGCACTAAAGGAACTCTCTGGCATGATATCCATGAAGCATTTCCAAAATTATATGAGAACAGTGCATGATGAAACTGTACAAACAAGACTGGCCATGAACTTCATTTTGACACAGACCCCTGGACAGAGATCCTACTGACATGAAACCAAATCCCTTTCAAGATATAGAACTACATGATTCTGTAATGTACTGACATGAGTAACACCACTTTTCACAAACATGGAACCAGTTGATTCTCAGAGCACTTTATATAATGGCTGAGTGGATCCTTGTCATTTGATTGGTGCTTTGTATGTCACATGACATTATTCGTCCTATTTGTGTTGCATTGCATTTAGAGTGGAATTTGGTTCCATTTAGAGTGCAAATTTGGTTCCATACATTTGGTACCATTGCACTCTGCACACACACATGCACACGCCCACACACAACGCGCATTGAATGGTATGTTCCAGCTTTCACCTCATGAAATATTCATACCATTGAACTCATAAACATTCATTATTTGTATAATATACACTGAAAAAAATCTGGAGTGACACCACAGCAGATGTGGCGACCCCGAGTAAAAACATGGGAGCAGCCAAAGGGTTTTACTTTTTTTTTTTTTTAACTAATAAAAAGGGAGTAAAATTCAGTGAAAATATTGAATTGATGATTGCTAGAAAATGTTACTTGAGTTATTCTTTTAGAAAAACTAATGTATACAAGTAAAATTTACTTAAGAATTTCCCTTGTTAGATTTACTTGGAATTTCTGAGTGAAAAAATTTTCCTATGTTTTTTTCAAGTAAATTTAACTCCAATTTTTTTTTTCAGTGTACTACAGTATATGCCATGGCACATATAGTGTAGAAACAATGTTGCATGGGCTTTTAAACATCAAAAGAAAAAGAAACCGAGGGAGATACTCGAGTGTGGAATACGGTGAATGTGATCCAAGAGAGAGAAGCAGCTTATCAAAGAGAGAGACAAGCGTTTATCAAAACTCACTTTTAAGTTAACTGTGCCCACCAATGAATCTGACTCACCTGTTAATAAGCAAGACAAGTATGAGTGTGATTTTTTTTTGCACAATTTTACATCTCTGCATTAAGGACCCCACCAACAGACACACACACACACACACACACACACACACACACACACACACACACACACACACACACACACACACACACACACACACACACACACACACACACACACACACACACACACACACACGCTTTATACTGACGGTCATTTGAGAATTGAACTCTATATTAGGTGCCAGTCTGGCTTTTAGAACAACACATCCAATTTCCACTTCTGCCCATTAGGTCTAAATTACAGAGCCTGAAGAGACTCATTCTGCAGGATGTATTGTGTTCCTCTGATCGGGCCTCTCATTAACTACTGCGCCTTTTCCCAAACAGGTGAAGTATTGATGCTGTTTATTTATAGCTGAGGAGCTGCTCGTTGGGTGCAATTCTACTCTTCCAGCTTATAAACCCCCCCCATGATAATGATGGATGCAAGGTAGGACCTGCTTGGATAGTGAATTATCATCACAGAAAGACTACTACACAGGCAGGATGGGCAAAGTGTAAAGCTAAATGTGTTTTGTGGAGCGGTTTGTAAGTTATAAGTGTCACAGTGCATCTTCCAGTAATAAGGAGAGACAGTGCTGCTCTCAGCGTCTTTCACTTTGTGTTTGAAATTCTCACTCAGAGACATGAATAAGCATTAGGAAACTGTGCAGAGTGACATTCTATTTTCCTAGTGGACAAATCATCTCCACTGTGTGCACTTTTCCTGTCATGTCTTCCAGGCCGTCTGCTAAAAGCTGCAGGAAGTCTTGATTGCAAGTTTGAAAAGTCAATAATGGTGATTTGAAAGGATGTCAAGCCACTGAAAAGGCGACGAAGCACATGCAGCCTTGACAGGCTAAATGTCACACCGTATCTCCGTGAATACTGGGGAGGCTTTTAAGATATCTTCTTTTTGTGCACCCGTTTCTAAAAATCATTTCACATGAACAAACAAAAATATGGTGTTTGGCTTCAGCTGAGACCCGTATGAGCAATTATCAATCAATCAATCAATCAATTTTTTTTTATATAGCGCCAAATCACAACAAACAGTTGCCCCAAGGCGCTTTGTTATCAAAAACCTGAGCAAAAAAGAGAACGTTCATCATGTTGGTGTGAATTACAGTCAGCCAGATTCACATTGAATGAATTTTCAAAACTTCTTAACTCTGTCAAAAACATGAAATTTATTTCATATTTCAGAGTGTTATGTAGGATGGTATCCTTTATTGACTGACAAAATTTGATCTGGATCTGATCCAGATTACAGATTTTGTGGCCATCTAAATTTAACATGGAAACCCCATTTAATGTATATTTTACACTATATCTTGATCAAACGTGTCCCCATCACTCTCATATTTGAAGGTGAGGCACAGACTGACACTTACTATCACCTGACAAAGTTTGATCCGGATCTGACCTGGATTTTATGAACATTTGAATTTAACATTGAAAACCCCATTTAATGTATATTTTACATTACATCTTAATCAAACATGCCACAATCACTCTCATATTTGAAAGGGAAGCACAGACTGACACTATTACTTGACAACGTTTGAGCCGGATCATGAACTAAATACATACTCCTATAGATCACATCTAATTTATCTTATGAAAAGTCACTTCTAACAAGACTTTGACCTTGAACATTTTTTAAAGTTAGATTTAATTTTTTTCTAAATACAGTTCATTAGTGATGAAAACTGAAAAAGCCCATCTGTGTGTGTTTTTCTATGATGATTTTCTTTGTAAAACTAAATTAAAAAGTGTCTTCAGGTGGACAGAGCTCTTCTTTTAGATTTTGTGACTGTTCACTGCTGGCCTTCTACCGCTCATCCATTGACAGCCTACTGACAAATTGTGTTTCCATGTGCACTGAGCTGCACTGAGGAAGACAGAGTGAGGATTCAGAGGACACAGAGGATTGTTGGCTGCCCTCTTCCCTCACTGATGGACATTTACTCCACCTGGTGCCTCAGCAGAGCTCAGAACATCATCAAAGACGGTTCATGTCCCGGCTCCCAGCTGTTTGACCGGCTGCCCTCTGGCAGGCGCTACAGGTGCATCAAAGTAAGGACATACAGACTGAAAAACATTTTTCATGTTGTCATTATGGGGTGTTGTGAGTAGAATTTTGAGGTGGGGAAAAATCGGTTTCATCCATTTTGGAATATGTGTAAAGTGTTGTGAATACTTTCCGGATGCACTGTGTACTTGGTACCTATACTTTCTTATAACTATTGTATGCTTTACTTCTGCTTTTTATTTAACTATCTGTTTACACTGATAAAGGAGAAGCTCTCCAGTCTCAGTGTATATTTTGTATAATGACAATAAAGGGTAAGTAAGTAAGTGCTGGAGTGAGGATCTCTCACTAATGCTGGAGCATCTCGTCCAGGATGAGAAAGGAGGCAGATGAGTGTGATATTCTTCAGTCTCTTGCAGGAGCTGTCTGTCAAAGAAAGTCTAGAGAAGAGATGGAAATTACTGCTGAAAAACTGTAGTTTCAGGAAGTGGTCCAACAAAGTCTCTGTGACATTCCATCACAGGTCTTTGAAGAGAAATATGCTGAAAAGTGCACTTGGCGTCCATCTGTTTGCGGACCCCGGAGGGTTAAACTCACAGTGAAAACTACAATGATGATGAACACAATTGGAGACCTTTTCACAGAGAGATAGTCAGGTAAGTGCAAACAAAGTTTTTAATTCATCCTCACTTCACAAGCAGGGTTCATAAGGCAGAAAATAATCAGTCTGTGAGGCAGACACAATCGTGAGGGACAACACGTACAGGCAGGAGGTCAGGACACAAAAGTCCATCATCCCAAGTACTGGTGTCCAGGGTTGGAGACTAAAGGGCCAAAGCACGGTCAGATAACAAAGGTCTATGAAGAGATGACAAAAGAGCTCTGCTCAGTGGTGGAACATCACAGCCGCAGGTTGCAGGAGCACTCTGTGTTAGCATGTCTACTATTTCCAGGTCGTGGAGTTGATGTGATCACACAGGCAGCACAAATGACTGATCATGTGTAACTTCACCTTAACACCACCATAACATCCACCTTCAGCACTGTGATGCAGTTACTGCCACACAAACCCTGACCAAATCAGTCTGCAGGAAGATTGTTTGAGTTATCTGAATGGACACTTTGTAAATATGAATATTAGTATTTACAACTACAACCCCAATTCCAATGAAGTTGGGACATTGCGTGAAATGTAAATAACAACAGAATACAATGATTTGCAAATCCTCTTTAACCTATATTCAATTGAATACACCACAAAGACAAGATATTTAATGTTCAAACTGATAAACTTTATTGTTTTTGTACAAATATTTGCTCATTTTGAAATGGATGCCTGCAACACATTTCAAAAAAGCTGGGACAGTGGTATGTTTACCACTGTGTTACATCACCTTTCCTTCTAACAACACTCAATAAGCGTTTGGGAACTGAGGACACTAATTGTGAGTGTCATGATTCGGTATAAAAGGAGCATCCCCAAAGGTCTCAGCTGTTCATAAGCAAAGATGAGGCGAGGATCATCACTTTGTGAACAACTGCGTTAAAAAATAGTCCAACAGTTTAAGAACAATGTTTCTCAACATTCAAGTGCAAGGAATTTAGGGATTCCATCATCTACAGTCCATAATATAATCAGAAGATTCAGAGAATCTGGAGAAATTTCTGCACGTAAGTGGCAAGGCCGAAAACCAACATTGAATTCCTGTGACCTTCGATCCGTCAGGCGGTGCTGCATTAAAAACCAACATTATTGTGTAAAGGATCTTACCGCGTGGACGCAGGAACACTTCAGAAAACCATTGTCAGTTAACACAGTTTGTCACTACATCTACAAGTGCAAGTTAAAACTCTACCATGCAAAGTGAAAGCCACACATCAACAACAACCTGCCTTCTCTGGGCCCGAGCTCATTTGAAATGGACAGATGCAAAGTGGAAAAGTGTGCTGTGGTCTTATGAGTCCACATTTCAGATTGCTTTTGGAAATTATGGACTTCGTGTCCTCCGGAGAAAAGAGGAAAAATACCATCCATGGTATGGGGGTGTGTTAGTGCCCATGGCATGGGCAACTTACACATCTGTGATGGCACCATCAATACTGAAAGGTACATCCAGGTTTTGGAGCAACACATGCTGCCATCCAAGCAATGTCTTTTCAGGGATGTCCCTGCTTATTTCAGCAAGACAATACCAAGCCACATTCTGCACGTGTTACAACAGCGTGGCTTCGTAATAAAAGAGTGCAGGTACTAGACTGGCCTGCCTGCAGTCCAGACCTGTTGCCCATTGAAAATGTGTGGCGCATTATGAAGCGCAAAATATGACAACGGAGACCCAGACTGCTGAATAACTGAAGTCGTACATGAAGCAAGAATGGAAAAGAATTCCACCTACAAAGCTTCAACAATTAGTGTCCTCAGTTCCCAAACGCTTATTGAGTGTTGTTAGAAGGAAAGGTGATATAACACAGTGGTAAACATACCACTGTCCCAGCTTTTTTGAAATGTGTTGCAGGCATCCATTTCAAAATGAGCAAATATTTGAACAAAAACAATAACGTTTATCAGTTTGAACATTAAATATCTTGTCTTTGTGGTGTATTCAATTGAATATAGGTTGAAGAGGATTTGCAAATCATTGTATTCTGTTTTTATTTACATTTTACACAACGTCCCAACTTTACTGGAATTACGGTTGTAGAAGCGCACTCTGCTTAGGTCCAGCAGTTCTTTGTTTACGTCTCTTGACATTTCCTTTTCTTATGTCATGTATGCTGACCTTTGATCCAGATCTTTGATTGTAATCACATAACTGTGATTATGATTGCTGAACTATGATCCTGACCTTTGAGCCAGATCACTGAGCTTTGATCCTAACTGCTGACCTACATTACACATCTTTGATCCCTAATGCACAAATACAATCCTTATCTTAGATCCTGATCATATATCTTTATTTCTGATCATTAACCTTCAATACTGATTACACTGATTTCTTGACATAGGCTATGTTTTTGTTGCCATTTGTCTCTCCATTTTGGCTTGAATGTGATTGGAAGAATCACGATCAAGGATGAGATCTTGTCATTTGATTCTGATTGCTGACCTCATTAGGAACCCTGATTGCAAAATCAAATGGCTCAATTCCAGCAATCAAAGGCAGGATCTAAAGGAATAAAGATCATGACATGGATGAACGGGAAGATTCACCCCTTGATTTGGATCCACAACAAAATGTAATCAGCTCTTTCTTCACCCAAGGTGTACCAAATGTTCTTCAAATCACTACGTGTGCTTTTAAGATGTCCAGCTCACAAACATACAGATGGCAATGGAAACAGGAAATTTATTTATCTTGTGAGAAATTTGGGTCGTGATGACATGCACTAATTTATGGGTAATATGTATCATAATGGAGTGTTGTGTTTGAAGGTTGAAGACTAAAACTGCTGTGATGAATTTTAGGACTCCTTCACACATAGAACTACGAATAAGTACAAATCAGGGCAAATCATGGCGAACAGTTCGTATGAGCAAACCACGAAAACATCAAGCTGACAGGCAGGCATGAATGATGCCGCTGGAAGGGTTTGTGCACGCTTGTGCATGACACCGTCACAACGGGAACACAGTGCAAGCAGCTGGAGTATGTATACGTAACCACATTGCGCAGCTGCTGTAAAAAAAATTAAAGAAAAATACATGGCACCCACGGGATTCAAACCTGCAATTTACAAAAGCTCTGGTTGTCAGCCAGAAACTTTACCACTGCGCTACCATCACTGTCCTGTGAAAGGTGCGGAAAAATGCCTGAAATCAAGAAGGACATGGATGTATTAAAGAAAAACACACACACCATATAAAAACACTGCATTTTATTGCGGGTGTCTGGCGTGTGTGTCCTGCCTGACAGATGTGTCTTGTGGCTGGCACGTGGCAGGATTGACACCGCATCATGTGAAACAGAACTCACATGGGTGACGTGACATTCAGATCTCCTGCTGCGTGTTATGATCTTTGCAAAGCCACACTCGTAGGGGCACTTAGACAAATTTCACATCCAGCTCGAAAGTGATCGTCTGCTGACTATTTTTGTTCTAATAGTACAAATGTGTGACACATTTTCTAAGTGCCAAGCAAGCGGTATTAGATGTGCGTTCGTGGCACCTGGGAATTGACTGTCACCTGCCACGAGAGGGATCGAATGGGCTCTCAGTCTTTCAGCCACTGGTGTGCACAAACAGTTGTAGCAACAGGTGTACGAGATGTTGGAGGCAGCTATGATTTTACACGTATTGCATACGATTCCTGCTTCATGTGCACTTCATGCACAATTCGACCACATTCGTACTATGTGTGAAGGGGTCCTTAGTGATGTTAAAAGCCATCAGAGAGTTTAAGCATTTTTACACATACACAGTAAAATCATCATACCCCATCATACATACGCTGATTGAGGCCGAATGTCGTCAGAATGACACATCTGGCCACAATCTGGAAATTTTGAGGTGCGGTCTGAAGACGTACGGACGGCAGTCTCTGAGCAGTCTACATATTTGGTCCCATTCGCTCGGCTGTACTAAGTGTGCTGCACATGTTCAAAACACTCTTGGCACCATCGAGATAGGAGGCACATCTGATGGCGGTCTATGTGCAGTTTTTGTGTCATCTGATCACAGTCTACATCTTCTGATGGCATCAAAACAGCATCTGAAACAATCTGATCGCGGTTGAGTGAGCTCTGAGATGGATCGGTCACAGCAAAGCCAGCCGGCATGTTGTGCCACGTTTGTCCACCTCCACTCGACCCTGGCCAGGGAGGGCAAAAGAAATGTTGATATGTAATAACATGTATGTGGCACACATTCATCATGTACAGTGAATGTGAACACTGCGCAATCAAACTGAAAGCACAGTGTGCTGCTGAGCCTCTCCGTGGCCTCATGCAGTAATGCGTCATTGCACGCATCAAAGCTGAACGGCTCTCACCGCTGTACTTTACATATTATTACTTGATCACCATCTAAACTCTGTAGGAGGTGTGATGTAGAACTGTATAGCCAGCCCATGACAACATAATTAAACATAAAACTCACCTCCAGCACGGAACCACGACAGAGCAGAGAGCATAGGATCCAAACCACAGACTGTGGTGCAAAGCTTCTCACCCAGCTGCTGTGTGCTGCAAATAGCCACGGCAAAAATTATATCCCCTGTAATAATCCAACCAACAGCACGGTGAACAGTTGTGTTGTGTTGTCTACATACGCTTTGGATGCCGTCGTGCAGGTGTGGATGAGGTCATCTGGCTGAGTTCTGACGCTGCTGACCACATCTCTTTCCCTCCCGACTGTGTCCGATTATGGTAATATTTGCAACAAATAAGTTTCTTATTTAAACAAAAAAGTTTGTTATATGATTACTATATTTTTTGTACAAGATTCTGTGTCCATAAAACATACAATTAAAGTAAAATACTTGAGCAAATTTCAGATTTTTGTTTTTAATACAAAACTCTACAAACATTTTTTACACTTGAACAAAACAAAACCAATATCCAAAGCAAACATATGAATCGTGCAGGAAATTGTTGTGTGGGCCGCCAGAAGAGGAGGTACTGCTGGCCCACCCCCAGAGGGCGCCCTGCCTGAAGTGCGGGCTTCAGGCACAAGAGGGCGCTGCCGCCACGGACACAGCCGGGGGTGACAGCTGTCACTCATTATCTCCTGACAGCTGTCACTCATTCATGCTTCATCATCTCACTCCATAAAACCCGGACGTCATCTCCACCTCATCGCCGAGATATCGTCAAACCGTTCAGGTAGTATTCTCAGCCTTGAAAGGGAACTGTGTATCAGTCTGAACTCTTTTTTGCAGCCGCTTTCCTGTGGTGTTCCGTGTCTGTGTGACCGGCGTTCGGTGTGTCCAGCAACGGCTCCGCTGCACACCTCTACCAGATAAGTGGGTAGACAGGAGTTGCACGAGTGTGTGTTAGAGGTGGAGGTGGCATTCCCACCGTCGTTGCTACTGGGTGTGCACACACCCATATCTTATTGTCTCTGCTCCCTGCCAGCAGTACCAGATCCGACCTTCGAAGACGGTGGCCACCTGGGGACTCGGGACTTGGCGGCTCCAGTATTCTCCGGGTTCGGTGGCAGAGGAAATCGTGTGGTTCCGGTTCATCTCAGGACAGACGTCTTCTATCCTCGAGCCTGCCCACACGTCACCCTTGTGATTGACTGTCTGTTAAATTTCACATTCCTCTGTGTTGTGCTCATTCACAACAGTAAAGTGTTCATATTTGACTCTTTCATTGTCCGTTCATTTGCGCCCCCTGTTGTGGGTCCGTGTCACTACACTTTCACAACAGGAAATATACATTGTAGTGAAGCTTGAATTGCCAACTGGACAATGGTGGGCACTGTTCAGCTAATTTGATAATATACAAATAATGAAAGTTTATGAGTTCAATGGTACCAATATTTCATGAGGTGAAAGCTCAATTTGTTATGTGTGTGTGTGTATATATATCTTACAACCATTAGCAGCGTCAGTTAGCTCAAACAAATTGTCTTGGGAGAGTCGTTGTCCCCCGCGCGCTAACACACACACACGCAACCTGGTCGGCGCTTGTGCGTGCGTGTACTACCAAAAAAAGACTGTGTACGTCCTCAGTGCAGCGAAAAAAAAAAAATCACAACAGAAATGAGTCCAGCTTTTCTTCTCTCTTCCTGCTCAGAGCCTCCAGGAAGCACAGTGGATTTGTGTTGTGTGCGTGCGTGTGGCACCCACGTCTGGGTGTGCGTGCATGCACGTACTTGTGCACGTGCATGTGCATGAGCGATCATGCGTGCGTGTGCATTTGCGTGCACAACTGTTGTGTGTTGGGGGGGTGTGGCTGGACATTTTGGTGTTCTTTTCTTTTCTTTGCTCTCCAGGTGGTATGAAAACTGATTTGTCTGTGGAGAAGTTGCTGGCAGAAGAGTCCTTCACCCTCATCAACAGTATGTGCAGCACCTGTGGATGGTGCTCACGTGCAGCCTTAAAGACTTTCAGCTGAAGCAGATAATGAGATGGCGTTCTGCATTTAAGCCATGTGTGATTCAAGCAGAATTGCCGGGAACTCGACCTTGTGATGTTCGTTTGTGAGACGCTGAGGACCGCGCCTGGGTTTGACACATCGTGCCTGTGAAGCAGGAAGGGTGAGGGACACATGCTGTCAGCACACATCAGAGGTGATTAATTGTTTGACTACTTGTTGATAGTGACTTGGTATTTTGTTACGCAGTATATTTGAATTGTGATGAGAATTGTGCAGCTCGCTTCTCACTGCTGTGGCGTGCGGACAACTGATCCTCCACCTGTTGTGAGAAGCTGCTCATTTACATAAAGCTTAAATACAGACCTGAATGTGTTGCTGATAGTGTGTGCCTTTTGAAGGATATTGCTTGTAACTGCTGACTTACCTCACCTCTTCTATCCTTCGCAGAGAGTCGGTTTGTCGTGTCCACCTGGGGGTGTTTGGCGGTAAAGTGAGTCCAGAAGCGCCGGGCTTCGATCCTTTTAGGCGCTTGAGAGCGTGCCAGCCTTCACTCCACCAGACTGACGCATTTTTTGTTTATACACCTTGTTTTGCACCAGAGGGTGAAATTAATAAATTGTTTTGTTATTGGAACCGCTTTCTGGTTGTTTTGGCACTGGGTTCCGTCGGACGCAGGTCCGCTCCTCAACCCGCGTCGACACATAACAGTAGTTCCCGGCCATTCCATAATGGACCCAGCGGCAGAGGCGGTTCCTTTCGCCGAAAAAGTTCAAGAACACTTGGAGAAAATATGGGAGCAATTACAGCATCTCGCAAACCAAATTAAACAAACAGACGCCCGTGTTACTGAGCTTGCAGCGCAAGCCGTTCCGCTTCCTGCTGCTCCAGCTGCGGCACCATCGATACCGGTGCAGATAACTCCGTCACTCCGATAACTCAGATAACTCCGTCCGAACCGATTATTTGTCATCCGGAGCCTTATGCGGGAGACATTGAAGCCTGTGCTTCATTTTTGATGCAATGTTCTCTGGTTTTTGCTCAGCGACCGGCTTCCTTCTCTTCTGATGGGAGCCGTGTTTCATATGTGACAAATTTGCTCCGAGGTGACGCCTTAGTTTGGGTCACAGCGTTGTGGAGTAACAACTCGCCATTGTTAGGATCCTTTAAGGATTTCTCCCGGGAGTTCCGACTGGTTTTTGACCATCCGGTGAGAACGAATACCGTTGCCCAACGGTTGCTGAATCTCAGGTAGGGGAGGCGGAGTGCGGCGGAGTATTCCGTGGACTTCCGGATTTTTTCTGCTCAGTCAGGTTGGAACGCCGCAGCTTTACGAGGAGTGTTTGTAGATGGGTTAAATAAGTCATTAAAAGACGAGCTGGCAGTCCGTGACGAGCCAAACGATTTAGATGAGCTGATATCGTTGGTGATTCGTCTAGATGATCGGATGAAGGAGCGTGGACGCGAGAGAGGGCGGCCATCAGAGCGGGTTTTTTCGTCTCGGGGCTTTCCCCGACACAGATCTGGGGCGCCTCTTCTTCGCCCCACTGAGGCTCCTCCGACGGGACCTCTGGCTCCTTTTGCAGACTAGCCCATGCAGCTCGGACGAGCAGAGACCACTGTATTGCCCCGACATATAAGAGTCAAGAAAAATAATGGTGACGTATCTCCAGGTGTTCTGGGACAGGCGAAATAACACACACACACACACACACACAAAAAAACTTGTAGGGGTTAATGTTTTTTTTTTTTTAATAGGGTTATAATTTGTTTGGGGAGTCAGAGGCGTGTCTGGTGGAGTGAACGTTAGGCGGTTAGAAGCCCGTCTGGGCTCACTTGATCGTTATTTTTTTATGTGTATTTAGGTATTTTCTGTTTGGGGTTTGGGGTCGTTTTGTTTTGTTGTTTTTTATTTCCCTACATCCCTAACCCCAACCTCACTTGCCCCAAGACCGTTCGTCTTGTGGGTTGTGGGGTGGTGCAGGTTGGTCACGCTGAGCGTTCTCAGAAGACCTCTGCACCTAGGGGGGGGGGGGGGGGGTTGTTAGGGGCGTTTTTCTTGGTTTGGTTAGGGCCCGGTTCCACTCCAGCCTCGGTGAGCCTTTGTACCGTTCGTCATTGGTGTTGCCGGGGTGTGGTGCAGCGGGAACATACCTCAGTTGGAGGGGTGGGCCGATCTGTTGCCGTTCGCCATTTCGGTAGTTCCACCCCTCCCGAGAGGCTGGGGTATGGTCGAGTTGGGGCACCGGACGTATTTCCGGTTTTCCGCTGCGCCTTGGGGTTGGGGCTGGGTTAGTTTTTCCTGTTCCCTTCCCCGGCTTAATGTTTTGAGCCGTTCGCCAAAACTGAGCCGCCGAGGGGCTCTGGGAGGGACCTAGGGTCTTTTGGGGTGCCGGGGAAGGTAACAGGGTTTAACGGTTGTTTTATTTGCCCCCGGGGTTGTTTAAGGTAGTCCTCCCGGGGTTGGACTTTGATTTTGTTTTGTTTCCTTCCGGGTTCCACCTCCAGGGTTGATGGGATGGTCCTCTGGGGGGGAATTGGCTTGTGGGGCCGACTAGCCAGGTGTGGCCGGGTCTGGAGTTCAGGGGTTGTGGGGAGGGTGCCTCCTGGGGTTTGATGGTACGGTCCTCTGGGGGGCGCCGTTTGCTCCATGTATACCTGCGGACCTTTGTGGGATTCCGGTTCTGGCTATTCCTCCTGGAACCGGCGGTAAAGGCCTTCTGGGGGGGGTTGGGCTCTGCAGGTCATTCTGGGGGGGTTGTTTGTTATTTTTCTTTTATGCATTTATGTTTGTATTGTGTTTGTGGGGCTGTGTTGGGTTTTTGCATTTGGGAGTTTTTCTTTTCTTCCTGGGGTTGGATGGGACGGTCCCCTGGGGAGGTTTTGGGTGGGTTTTATGTTTTTTCTTGTGTGTTGGATTATTCTGGGGACTGTTTTGGGGTTTTTGTTGATGCCAGCCGGCCTTCCAGCTGCGGTGCCCTGTCCTGCTGTCTGTGGTGGACCTTGGGAGCGTTATGCTGTCTGCTTCCTGACGAGGACCCCGGAGGGAGGTGCTGTTCTCGGACCTGGTCATTTCGGTCGCCGGGAGGCTTCCCGTTAAAGGGGGGGTACTGTTGTGTGTTGGGGGGGTGTGGCTGGACATTTTGGTGTTCTTTTCTTTTCTTTGCTCTCCAGGTGGTATGAAAACTGATTTGTGGAGAAGGTGCTGGCAGAAGAGTCCTTCACCCTCATCAACAGTATGTGCAGCACCTGTGGATGGTGCTCACGTGCAGCCTTAAAGACTTTCAGCTGAAGCAGATAATGAGATGGCGTTCTGCGTTTAAGCCATGTGTGATTCAAGCAGAATTGCCGGGAACTCGACCATGTGATGTTCGTTTGTGAGACGCTGAGGACCGCGCCTGGGTTTGACACATCGTGCCTGTGAAGCAGGAAGGGTGAGGGACACATGCTGTCAGCACACATCAAAGGTGATTAATTGTTTGACTACTTGTTGATAGTGACTTGGTATTTTGTTACGCAGTATATTTGAATTGTGATGAGAATTGTGCAGCTCGCTTCTCACTGCTGTGGCGTGCGGACAACTGATCCTCCACCTGTTGTGAGAAGCTGCTCATTTACATAAAGCTTAAAAACAGACCTGAATGTGTTGCTGATAGTGTGTGCCTTTTGAAGGATATTGCTTGTAACTGCTGACTTACCTCACCTCTTCTATCATTCGCAGAGAGTCGGTTTGTCGTGTCCACCTGGGGGGTGTTTGGCGGTAAAGTGAGTCCAGAAGCGCCGGGCTTCGATCCTTTTAGGCGCTTGAGAGCGTGCCAGCCTTCACTCCACCAGTCTGACGCATTTTTTGTTTATACACCTTGTTTTGCACCAGAGGGTGAAATTAATAAATTGTTTTGTTATTGGAACTGCTTTCTGGTTGTTTTGGCGCTGGGTTCCGTCGGACGCAGGTCCGCTCCTCAACCCGCGTCGACACATAACACACAACCATGTGTGGGCGCACGTGCACATGCATGTACAAGCATGTGCAAGCGTGCATGTGCATGCGAGATCACGTGTGCGCGCGTGCACGAGGACGTGCGTGTGTGTGTGTGTAGCGTGCGATGGCACGAAACGTATGGAACCAAATTTGCACTCTAAATGGAACCAAGCCGCACTCTAAATGCAATGCAACGCAACACAAATGGGATGAATTAATCCATCCCATTAATCCATGTCATGTGACATACAAAGCACCAATCAAATGACAAGGATCCACTCAGCTGTTATATAACAGATAATTATCGAAGCTAATGTTTTTGCTAGCAGATTAGCTTTTCAGATAAGTTTTAAAACCATCATCGGACCAGTTATCTTCTGATAAATTTAGTTCAGATAGCTTTCAGTCCGATAACATTTTTTTTTGCTGGTAAAATGAGCAAAGTTTAACCTTCAAAAATTTTGTAAACCCTAAAATCAAACATTTCAGTCCGTCTGTTGTGTATTTGTTGCAAATTGGCTGCCTGTCACTTGCTGATGACATCATCAATAAGCGCAAGAAGCGATTGGCCAGTCGATGCGGGGAGCATTGTGGGTGGTGTAGTTCAGGTTCACTTTGGACCTTACACTGTTACTGTCCGCTTGTCACAAACAAAACTGACTAATTTTAACATTATTTTATTTTATTTCTTTGTGGCTGACGGGATAATTTAATCGTCAAGACTCGGTGGGGAAGAGGAGCTCTCATGGCACAGCTAGGTGTACAGAGGGATGTTTCTTCACCATTTAGACACTGTTTTGGATAAAAAAGGATGCTTTATTTCTTCAGATAAACCTCACTGAAACTAACAGGTAAGAATTTATATTTACTAACGTGTTTTTTTTCTCTGCCAATCTACGCATTAATGGACGTATGTCGATTTTTTTAAGCCGCAGGGTTCAAAACGTGTGAAAAAAGCAGCTGCTGTCCACTCTAAAGTGGACTTTAGAGTAGTTTAGATTCATATTGACCCTGCTGCAATGCTGCATGTCATTGATCTGAATCAGTGGGCTCTTTAAAGATATATTTTCACAAGTTTGAGAATGCACAAATCTCGTAGAAATTTGATACTCTATAAAGGGTACAATAGACTTTTACGAGGTCTGTCAATAAAGTAATGGTCCTTTTTATTTTTTTCAAAAACTATATGGATTTCATTCATATGTTTTTACGTCAGACATGCTTGAACCCTCGTGAGCATGTGAGTTTTTCCACGCCTGTCGGTGACGTCATTCGCCTGTGAGCACGCCTTGGGAAGGAGTGGTCCCGCCCCCTCGTTGGATTTTCATTGTCTGGAAATGGCGGAATGAAAATGACTTTTTTTCCATCAGAATATTTCCAGTAGCTGTTAGAGATTGGCACCTGGAAACCATTCTAAAAATTTATCTGGCTTTCAGTGAAAATTTTACGGGCTTCACAGAGAATAAGGTCTGTTACTATAGCTTTAAGGACCCCTTTAAGGACGCTTGGCGCGCCACGCTCCGAGCTCCGAGCTGCGACGACGTGGCACAAGCCACCGGACCATTTCTAAACGGATGGCTCTGTGGATACGAGACCATCGTATGCTCTTTCTCTGGTTATCACAAGAGCTGGACATCAGCCATTTTCTGGCAGATTTCACTTTTAACAAGAGATTTTGTCATGGAAATCCGCGCAGAGGCTTCGCGCGTAAAGACCGATTCGCTTTGGAAGCGAGACAAAGGAACACCTCTGTTTCGGCGTGTCAGAGGACAAGTTTGGACATGTCCAGCTCTCCACAATTTCACTGATACTTACTGGACTGGTAAGCATTGAAAGCCGAGATGGACATGTGAGGCGCACCGAGCATCCTTAAAGGGGTCCTTAAAGCTGTAGTAACAGACCTTATTCTCTGTGAAGCCCGTAAAAGTTTCACCGAAAGCCAGATAAATTTTTCGAATGGTTTCCAGGTGCCAGTCTCTAACAGCTTCTGAAAAAATTCTGATGGAAAAAAAGTCCTTTTCATTCCGCCATTTCCAGACAATGAAAATCCGACGAGGGGGCGGGACCACTCCTTCCCAAGGCGTGCTCACAGGCGAATGACGTCACCGACAGGCGTGGAAAAACCCACGCATGCGCACGAGGGTTCAAGCATGTCTGACGTAAAAACATATGAATGAAATCCATATAGTTTAAAAAAAAGACCTCGTATATATATAAAACATATATACAACATACGTGTCAAAAACGTTTCCATATGGGTCTGTCGCTGAGACAGATGATGACTGGAGTGCAGGAGAAACGACGTGATAATCCCTGAACTGCAGCTAATGATGCATGCGCAGTGAAGGCAGAGCGGACTGATTTTTAGGGGGCACATTCGGTCGGTGACACCGGACTTTACCTGGATCCAGATTCCACAACCCAGTGCAATAATTGCATACTGATCCAGATGACAAGATGCTGCAATCTGATATTTAATTCACAAGCTGAAACAAAATAGTGTCTTCCTGATTGTTTTTTTATTGTGATGTTAAATTGTGACTCAGATTTGGCTCATGACCGAAAGAACGAAATCGCGAGTACAAGCGGCCGAGATGAGTTTCCTTCGCAGGGAGGCTGGGCGCTCCCTTAGAGATAGGGTGAGGAGCTTGGTCACTCGGGCGCAGAGGTGTCAAGTAACGAAGTACAAATACTTCGTTACTGTACTTAAGTACACTTTTTAGGTATCTATACTTTACTCCATTACTTATTTTTCTGCCTACTTCTGACTTCTACTCATTACATTTTCACACAAGTATCTGTACTTTC
Organism: Thalassophryne amazonica; assembly: GCF_902500255.1. Lineage (NCBI taxonomy): Eukaryota > Metazoa > Chordata > Actinopteri > Batrachoidiformes > Batrachoididae > Thalassophryne > Thalassophryne amazonica. The sequence goes on along the minus strand of NC_047107.1, from coordinate 91,045,862 downwards.
TATTCCTTACATTTTTAAAACAAACAGCCTCGTTACTCTTGGCTTCAGTTTAATGTTTATATATATATTTCACGTCATGTGCGCCTGTAATCAACTTTTCTGCAGCACGGCTTTGCTTTGAACCGTGAACCAATCCAAGCAGTGGTTCGCAGATTGAAGCAATGCTTTGACCTATTGCTTCGTTTATTCTTTCTTTTGCTTAATTTCCCCCCGCTAAAACCCTAAAGAGCATACTTCTGTGAGTATTATTTACCTTTTCTATGTTAAACCGACCTGTTATGGTCTTCTGAAACAGTTGATAGATGTATTTTATAACTTAAAAACGAGAGCGATGCTAACGCGTTAGCATGTCTATGGTATTTTCAATGTCAAAAGTTAGCATTAAGCACAGTTTTAGAGAAAGAGGCAAAAAGAACCTGAATAGAAACACAACAGAAAATATAGAAGCAACTAACAATGAACATACATAAATAAATACATACATACATACATACATAAATAAATGTTTCCTGTGAACACCTAGTGACTCTTACACCTCCACTTCATCCCTGTTTTATTTAATGACAGTTTGTTTCGGTCAAACCATATTTTCAATGTGTTAATTTCTTCAGTGATTTCCTCCAGAACTATCTGCCAAACTAGAAAACTGCTGCATCCTAGTAAGAGCAGAATACTACTGGAATGAATTTGAATAAGGAAAGTTGTATTTTTTTTCCTTCACTAAATGGATGCTGCACTCACTGCAGTTTATTGTCTGGAATAGTCCCAGATTGCATTTCAGAGCTTCTAGAATTGAAACATTTTCGTGCAGGTGGTGTTGGGGGGTAATTTGGGGTTTTGGGTCTTGGGCCACATGTAGAACAAATCAGTTTTTAAATTAAGCTTTCAATTCATATAGTGGCATCTACCTTTTTTTTTTTTTTTTTTTAAAGGTTACTTTATACTTTTATACTTTAAGTAGGTTTTGGAGCACATACTTTTTCACTTTTACTTGAGTAAAGAGGTCAAGTTGATACTTCAACTTTTACCAGAGTGTTTTTAAACTGCAGTATCTATACTTCTACTTAAGTAACAAATGTGTGTACTTTTGACACCACTGCTCGGGAGGAGCTCGGAGTCGAACCGCTGCTCCTCCATGTCGAATGGAGTCAGTTGAGGTGGCTCGGGCATCTTTTCCGGATGCCCCTTGGACGCCTCGCTGCAGAGGTGTTCCGGGCACATCCCATTGGGAGGAGGCCCCGGGGAAGACCCAGGACACACTGGAGGGACTACGTGTCTCAGTTGGCTTGGGAACGCCTTGAGGTTCCCCCGGAGGTGTGTGTGGATCGGGAGGTCTGGGCGGCTTTGCTGGAGCTGCTGTCTGTTGTATCCGATAAGTAGCTTTGACGTAATCCTTAAAAGTCTACAAAGTCAAATCCTGATCCAGAATCTGGATCCAGATCACCTCCAAACTTTAATGGACTCTTCAGAGGCCTAACACCAATGTGTGGTGAGAATTTGGTGAAAATCCATTTTGTAGTTTTGATGTAATCCTTCAGTGCCTATATATAGTGAAATCTTGATCCAGAATCCAGATCTGTAACTGGATCACCTCCAAAATTCAGTGGAGTCTTCCATGCCCTAATATCTATCTGTGGAGAAATTTTTGTCAAAATCTGTGCAATAGTTTTTACGTAATCGTGTTAACAGACAGACAGACAAATAAATAAACGCTAATGATTTTATTATGTCCTTGGTGGACGTAATAACTGCATGTGGGTTTTTTCCCCGTAACTTCATATTTTTCTTCTCAAAACATGTAGGATTCTTATGCTGTTGGGAAAGTGAATGCACGGACCCACGTTAGGGGGCGTAAATGAACGGTCAATAGGAGTTCAAATAAATAACAATTTATTATGCAAAAGTGCAAACAAAGTCGAATATGCTTAGTCCAATTAACAACAAAATGGTGACACGTGGGCAGGCCCGAGGGTAAGAGACGCCTATCCAGAGAGGAGCCGGAACCCACGAAGCCCCACCGCCAACCGGAGGCCTGCAATACAACAGAGCCGCCAAGACCTGATTCTCCAGGTGGCCCCCGCTTGAGGCTGTCGGACCGGTACTGCTGGCAGGAGCAAAAACAGGTTAAGGTGGGTGAGTGTACACCCAGCAAACAGTCAGCAACTCACAGAAAACCTCCTGAAGGAATAAATCCAGATACTCCCAGAGTACAGAGGAAAACTGGAGAACGTGCAGTGTTAATGGTTATACTCAGTAAGTCAGAAGTGAGGAGTGGAGACGCCAACTTCTCCAACTTTCACAAACCCAGCTACAAGCTGCAAGTATAAGTCACAACTGCAAAGACTTCAGTACAATGAATGTGCGTACGGCACAAAACGGCTGAGTAGGTTTACCTGTGTGGTAAGCTGATAACCCGACAGAGTTATGGTGTCCTTCCCAGGCTTTTATGAATGATAGTGATGACAATCAGCTGACAGCCAATGAGCGCACCTGGAGATGTCAGAGAGGCCAACCGGCCCGTGCGACCTCTAAGGGCCAAAAAGTGCCAGTGTGGCAGGGCGCCATCTGGTGGTGGCCAGCAGTTCCTCCTCTTCAGCGGCCCACATAACAGGGATCCAAAATGAAGCTCCTCTTCACCCAGGAGAGCTCTTCTGGGCCATACCCCTCCCAGTCTACCAGATATTGATACCCCCGGCCCCCAGACGAACATCTAGGAGCTTCTTGACCGTCCACGCTGGTTCTCCATTGATGATTCGGGCAGGAGGTGGCGCCGGTCCAGGGGTGCAGAGGTCAGACATGTGGTGTGACTTAACACGGGACACATGAAAGACAGGGTGAATCCGTAGTGATGCTGGGAGTTGAAGTTTCACTGCAGCTGGCTGACTCCAGGCTGTCGGATGCGCAGAGGTGACACACCTTAATGCTTATTCCAGATCCTGGTTTGCCCGCTCTGCTTGACCGTTTGTTTGAGGGTGATACCCGGACTACAGGCTCACCGTGGCCCCCAGCTCCCTACAGAAACTCCTCCAGACCTGCGAGGAGAACTGAGGACCACAGTCAGATACTATGTCCGTCGGGATACCATGCAGACAAACGACATCGTAGACCAGGAGGTCTGCAGTCTCCTGGGCTGTCGGGAGCTTCGGGAGGGTCACAAAGTGGGCCGCCTTGGAGAACCGGTCCACTATCGTCATGATGACCGTTTTACCCTGGGACGCAGGGAGACCCGTGACGAAATCCACTCCAATGTGGGACCAGGGGCGGCGAGGCACAGGCAATGGCTGGAGGAGCCCCTTTTCTAGCTGGTGTGAAGCCTTGTCCCTGGCGCAGGTGGTACATGCCCGGATGTAGTCCCTGGTATCAGCTTCGACTGACGGCCACCAGAACCGCTGCCGGACCACTACCATGGTTCTTCGCACCCCCGGATGGCAGGAGAGCTTGGTGGTGGCCAGCAGTACCTCTTCTTCAGCGGCCCACATAACATATGCTCTGGTCAGGTTTGGGAGAATGCAATAGTTCAGTGCATCCCTGCATCTAATACAATACAGAACTGCCGTCTGTCCGCGATGGCAGCAACCAAAGCAACCAGCTGGTCCATCCCCACCTCTTGAAAGTACCCATCTGTCTACTACAGCCAGGGGAAAGGTGTGCGTCCCCTTGACCGTCTTCAGACACTGCGTTCCTGAACACTGAATCACTTATGTGCTGGATCATGTCCAGAAAAATGCACCAAATGGCCAAAATGTCCAAGCAATACAAGTGACACTCGTCTGAGTCTACCAAAATAATTGTTCCTGTGGCACAAAGTTGCTCGTTTGGCACAAAGATTCTCCGAACAGACCTAGTGCCAAAGACATGCAGTCATTGCCTTCAGTCAATGATTAGTGTCCAATTCTCACAAACGTACAATGGGACAGGACACACCTGGACCTTCATTCTGCTGCAAATGATATCGCCAAACTTATCTTAAGAATCAAACTTAGATTTAGTTTTTATAATGCTTTCCTGAAAACTGGGACAACAGCAACAAATGGATGGTGGATTTCCTTGTTTTTCTGTCTGATGTTGGTACCCGTCCATGCTGTGCACCATAAATAGTCATTTTGAAATTGGACATTTTATGGCCAGTAAGCATTCAAATTTCAATTCCAGATTTTACAAGTTAACTTTGGTCATGCTGGTCATAATAAACCTCTAAACCCTTTCTCCTAACAACTCTGCAAAATATTTTGACCCACTTATTACAGTAATATTATTCAATATTATTCATGAATTTCTCCTGCGGTGAATCACTGCATCACTCTGTCCGTTTTAAAATTTGAAAGTCTGTCTTTCACCATCCGTCATGTGCATAGAGACCCTTCTGCTAACTTAACTTCGTCTGAATTTCAAACAGGTCTTCCGTGGAGCTAATCCCATCAGCTGGTCGTCAGAGTGCCCTTATTCATGCTCAGCTCCTGTTGAGCACTGGGAAGGATCCTGCTGCCAGAGCACGTTTTACACATCAGTGCCTTAAAACCTTCTTGACAATATAAAAAGAGTTCATGAAAGGCAAGCTGCAGAGGCTTCAACACTAAATAAGGTCTAAGAACATCCATCTGTAGAGAACACAGTAACCCAATCAAGTGTAAATGTGTCACGGCAAAACGCATTCCCGCTGAGATCGTCCGACAACCACAGGATAAACCTCCCCCTTGCACTGACAGCGCACATCCTCTATGTGCTATGGTGGAGCTTCTAGGGCACAAACTGGATAAATCCTGTCTGTAGTTGCTGTCGCTCCAGGCCAGGAGAAGGATTTTCTTTGGGGGAGTGTTTGGGGCTCGGCCACAACACATTGTGGGGGTGCTCGTGAGTCATGGCTGTGTGGAAGTGGTGATAGAGATGGAGAACAGCTTTCTTTATGTCAGCTTTAATACCCAGGCACACATATAGGACCTAATCAAGTGTGGCACTTTCTCAAAGTCCCAAAAGGAATGAGGACTTTTCATCATTCCACATTTATTTGCTGCTGGAGACGTGCCCACATCAAGGCTCAACAGCCTTCAGCTGCACTTCACTGTTTTGTTTAATTTGACCATGACGTGTCAGTCAGTACTTTTCTATTGAAGCATAAAAACAACATATTTTAACATATACCTCAGAGATCAAGAAGGACTCTTTCAAGGTCGTTTAAAACCTATGGGTCAAACCTTCTGCCCTCCTGAGAATGAGGGCGAGGACCTAACCAAACGTGAAGAGGCTGACTTGCCCACTCACATACTGACACATTGCTGATTCATAGACAGCAATGTAGTTTTTCTTATCTGAGAGTTTGACACACCAACAGCCAATGAAATCCCCCCCGCCTTTCATCACGAGAAGTGGAATAAAGGAGTAGAGAGTGTGACTGTAGGATTTACTTCAGGCCTACTGCTACTGCTGTTAACGGCTAAAATTCCCTGTCATGGTATGTTTTTACCCATTTTCCCAGGACAGTGTATTTATTTACACACAAAAACAGCAAATTGGATACTGATGGAAAGAATGTTGAGGGCCTCTGTTTGTCCATTTGAGATTCTGACAGAAGAAACTCTCTAACATCTGCAAGCACTAGTGAGCCACCAGCATTACCAACATTTCAAACCAATGGCATGTACAGTAGTGTTCAGAATAATACAACCCCTGGCAAAAATTATGGAATCACCGGCCTTGGAGGATGTTCATTCAGTTGTTTAATTTTGTAGAAAAAAAGCAGATCACAGACATGACACAAAACTAAAGTCATTTCAAATGGTAACTTTCTGGCTTTAAGAAACAGTATAAGAAATCAAGAAAAAAAGATTGTGGCAGTCAGTAACGGTTACTTTTTTTAGACCAAGCAGAGGAAAAAAATATGGAATCACTCAATACTGAGGAAACAATTATGGAATCACCCTGTAAATTTTCATCCCCAAAACTAACACCTGCATCATATCAGATCTGCTCGTTAGTCTGCATCTAAAAAGGAGTGAACACACCTTGGAGAGCTGTTGCACCAAGTGGACTGACATGAATCATGGCTCCAACACGAGAGATGTCAATTGAAACAAAGGAGAGGATTATCAAACTCTTAAAAGAGAGTAAATCATCACGCAATGTTGCAAAAGATGTTGGTTGTTCACAGTCAGCTGTGTCTAAACTCTGGACCAAATACAAACAACATGGGAAGGTTGTTAAAGGCAAACATACTGGTAGACCAAGGAAGACATCAAAGCGTCAAGACAGAAAACTTAAAGCAATATGTCTCAAAAATTGAAAAATGTACAACAAAACAAATGAGGAACGAATGGGAGGAAACTGGAGTCAACGTCTGTGACCGAACTGTAAGAAACCGCCTAAAGGAAATGGGATTTACATACAGAAAAGCTAAACGAAAGGCATCATTAACACCTAAACAGAAAAAACAAGGTTACAATGGGCTAAAGAAAAGCAGTTGTAGACTGTGGATGACTGGATGAAAGTCATATTCAGTGATGAATCTCGAATCTGCATTGGGCAAGGTGGTGATGCTGGAACTTTTGTTTGGTGCCTTTCCAATGAGATTTATAAAGATGACTGCCTGAAGAGAACATGTAAATTTCCACAGTCATTGATGATATGGGGCTGCAAGTCAGGTAAAGGCACTGGGGAGATGGCTGTCATTACATCATCAATAAATGCACAAGTTTATGTTGATATTTTGGACAACTGAAAGGATGTTTGGGGATGATGATATCATTTTTCAAGATGATAATGCATCTTGCCATAGAGCAAAAACTGCAAAAACATTCCTTGCAAAAAGACACATAGGGTCAATGTCATGGCATAGGGTCAATGTCAATGAGCAGATCTGATTTGATGCAGGTGTTAATTTGGGGGATGAAAATTTACAGGGTGATTCCATAATTTTTTCCTCAGAATTGAGTGATTCCATATTTTTTTCCTCTGCTTGGTCTAAAAAAGTAACTGTTACTGACTGCCACAATCTTTTTTCTTGATTTCTTATAGTGTTTCTTAAAGCCAGAAAGTTGCCATTTGAAATTACTTTAGTTTTGTGTCATGTCTGTGATCTGCTTTTTTTCTAGAAAATTAAACAACTGAATGAACATTCTCCGAGGCCGGTGATTCCATAATTTTTGCCAGGGGTTGTAGTAGTGCTATGTGACTAAAAAGATTAATCCAGGTTTTGAGTATATTTCTTATTGTTACATGGGAAACAAGGTACTAGTAGATTCAATAGATTCTCACAAATCCAACAAGACCAAGCATTCATGATATGCACACTCTTAAGGCTATGAAATTGGGCTATTAGTAAAAAAAAAAAAGTAGAAAAGGGGGTGTTCACAATAATAGTAGTGTGGCATTCAGTCAGTGAGTTCGTCAATTTTGTGGAACAAACAAGTGTGAATCAGGTGTCCCCTGTGTAAGGATGAAGCCAGCACCTGTTGAACATGCTTTTCTCTTTGAAAGCCTGAGGAAAATGGGACGTTCAAGACACTGTTCAGAAGAACAGCGTAGTTTGATTAAAAAGTTGATTGGAGAGGGGATAACTTATACGCAGGTGCAAAAAATTACAGGCTGTTCATCTACAATGATCTCCAATGCTTTAAAATGGACAAAAAAAAAAAAACAGAGACGCGTGAAAGAAAATGGAAAACAACCATCAAAATTGATAGAAGAATAACCAGAATGGCAAAGGCTCACCCATTGATCAGCTCCAGGATGATCAAAGACAGTCTGGAGTTACCTGTAGACAGTTTGTGAGGCGACCCACAAACTCTGAATTCAAGCCACAGTTCACAGTGAAGACAGTGAAGCATGGTGGTGCAAGCATCATGATATGGGCATGTTTCTCCTACTATGGTGTTGGGCCTATATATCGCATTCCAGATATCATCGATTAGTTTGGATATGTCAAAATACTTGAAGAGGTCATGTTGCCTTATGCTGAAAAGGACATGCCCTTGAAATGGGTGTTTCAACAAGACAATGACCCCAAGCACACTAGTAAACAAGCAAAATCTTGGTTCCAAACCAACAAAATTAATGCCTCGCAGATGTGAAGAAATCATGAAAAACTGTGGTTATACAACTAAATACTAGTTTAGTGATTCACAGGATTGATAAAAAAGCAGTTTGAACATAATAGTTTTGAGTTTGTAGCATCAACAGCAGATGCTACTATTATTGTGAACACCCCCTTTTCTACTTTTTTTTACTAATAGCCCAATTTCATAGCCTTAAGAGTGTGCACATCATGAATGCTTGGTCTTGTTGGATTTGTGAGAATCTACTGAATCTACTGGTACCTTGTTTCCCATGTAACAATAAGAAATATACTCAAAACCTGGATTAATCTTTTTAGTCATATAGCACTACTATTATTTTGAACACTACTGTACGTATCTGCACTTCTGACATTTGATTAATAGAAAGGAAAATCCTACATAGACCCTGTGGTCTATTGGTACAGATGGTTATCTCCATCTTCTGCTGCATGAAGTGGCTGAGAGTCTACAACTGTTGCATAGACGGGATGCCAATTTGGACTAGGTTACTTCCCCATCTGAAACTCAGCTCCTTATCCACTAGATTACCTTACCATTACTTTAGCAGTTTTTTTTTTTTTGGCTATTTTTCAGAGAATATGAATGGCGACACAAAAACATTTTTCACTCATGGTTAGTGGTTGGATGACGCCATTTATTGTCAAACAATTGTGTTTCCTCTTTGAAAATCATAATGACAACAGAAACTAATGAACCTGATCAAAGGTTTACATACCCCTCTTCTTAATACCATGTGTTTCCCCCTTTAACATCAATGACAGCTTGGAGTCTTTTGTGGTAGTTGTGGACGAGGCTCTCTGATGGTAAAGCTGCCACTGAATATGTCTTGGACTTTATTTACATCAGTTATGAAGAAATACAAACAGTATGACACTATAAATCTGCATGGAGTAGACAGTTCTCAAAAACTGAGTGACTGCATGAAGGAGAGAAGTGAGGAAAGCCACCAAGACACCCAGACAACCCAGAAGAAGTTATAGGCGTCTGTGGCTGTGATTGGAGAAATTGTGCATAGTGCATGTTTTGCATCACCAGTTATACAGCTTCATGATGAAGTGGTATAGAGAAGGATTTTCTTAAAAACAAGATCTGAAAGTTTAGCTACAAATTGCCAGAAGGTACATCTGAGACGCAAGCCTAGATTTGATCCGCTCTATTCCACTATGAAGCTAAGAAATCAAGGAAATACCCACTTTGTCAGTGCTGAACTTCATTTCGTACCTCTGTTGTGACTGGGCACGTCCACACTGCTCTGTCCGATATATGCGAGGAGTTTTTAATGGAAATGCATGCGATGGGGCGGGACATGTTGTCTGATGTGAGTGAAAATCCGTTATACAAAATCCAGTGTATATGGTATTTATTACATGGAAAAGCATACAAAAGCATTGGGACTTTTCTTTTGAGTATCCGGTTTACACAGTGATGGATTACATAAGTTTTACTGTATTTACCAACCCAACACAGTAAATTTTGCTGAGTAAAATTTACTCTGCTGGGATAACATTTGGTCCCAGTCCAAATAGAGTTAAATACACTCTATCACAGTGCTAAATCAACTCTTGTTGGAGTAGAAACACTTGATTTGACAAGACGGTAGAGTTGCTTTCACTCTATAACAGTGTGTTTTACTCTATTTAGACTGGGACCAAATGTTATCCTGGTAGAGTATATTTTACTCAGCGAAATTTACTGTGTACTTTACAAATCTGAGACCTGGACCACTGACTAGTGGAGACCCTGAAGACCCTTGAGCAATTCCACCAATACTGGCTGAGGAGTATTTCCACATGAGGTGGGAAGACGACTTTACAAACATCAGTGTCGGATGAAGCCAAGCTCAAGAGCAATGAGTGACTCATCATCAAGAACCAGCTTTGGTGGGTGGGTCAAGTAGTGAGGATGGATGATAGCCAACATCCTAAACAGATCCAAGCTGGATCTGCATGTTGACTTGGCAAAAGTTTTACAGCAGTCAGAGGCCTTCCTGATGCCACTCCACATTACATGGAGAATGGGCAGGAGTGGTTTTGGACTGGGAGACAAGCTGGAAACAAGTGCACTTCACAACTTGGCCACCACCCCTGCCCCCAGTACTCAGATACAAAACATTTCTAAAAATTGGATTATATACCCATTGATCTGTCTCCAACAGAGAATATGTGGAGAATTTTGAAATGAAAAATGCAACAACGATGACCCCCTCCCATTGCACACTTTAAGGGCCCCTTCACACATAGTGCGAAGTTTGGTCAATTTGCGCATAAAGTGAGCATGAAGCAGGAATCGTGTGCAAAATGTCTAAAATCGCAGCTGCCTCGTACACCTGTTGCTACATCTACTTGTGCACACCAGCGGCTGAAAGACAGAGTGTGCGTTGTGCAAGCCCATCAAACCCTCTCGCAGCAGGTGTCGGCCAAATTCCAGGTGACACACATGGACATCTAACAGCACTCGTTTGGCACTTAGAAAATCTGTGGCCATTCGCACTATTAACACGACAGCAGTCAGCAGACAATCATTGCCGTGCTGGCAGTGAAAATTGTCTGAGTGCCCCACGAGTGTGAGAGAGTAATATAACCCACCTTTTGTCAAAAACTGATTTATGACCCTGTCAGCCAATCAGAATCGACTACGTCACTAAGCCCCGCCCCTTATGACGTCACAGCCAATCAGAATCGATGATGTCACTATGTCCCGCCCCTAAGCTCCTCCCCTAGTCCCACCTCCAAGCCCCGCCCCTTATGACATCACAGCCAATCAGAATCGATTACGTCACTATGTCCCACCCCTAGCCCCCGCCCCCGGCTCCTCCCCTAGTCCCGCCCCTGGCTCCTCCCCTAGCCCCACCCCCAAGCTCCTCCCCTAGCCCCACCCCCAAGCTCCTCCCCTAACCCCGCCCAAAGCACCGCCTCCAAGCCCTACCTCCCCTCCCACCCGGGTCTAATATTTTAATGTCATTTTATTTCATGAATTAAAGAATGATTAAAAATACCTAGATCTTTTTAATGTATTAAAGAATTAACTAATTCTGAAATAATTAAACATAAATCAGTGTCTATTATTTAATATCCCTTTAATATTTTTAATTCTTAAATTAAAGCGCGTCCTTTTATGGTTTTTTAATGCCTCAATTAAAGAAGGAATAAAAAATACCGTATCTTATGCATAATTATGGGAGGTTTTCTTCAATTTAGTGATTAAACACGAATATTTTAATACGCCTTTAATATTTCTTCATTCTTAAATTATCGCGTTTCCTTTTCTGTTTTTTTAATTCGTAAATTAAAGAAGGGAAACAAATAGCTGTCTCTCTCGGCTGTAAGTCTTTGCAGCAAGACGGTCAAATACCCACGCATAGAGCTGCTCGCGGAAACATGACCCCACGGCTGTAATACCTGTTGCAGATGCTAGCTGTGTCTGTGTGTGCGTGCGTGCGTGTGTGTGTGTGTATGTGTTTCGGAGGCGTGTGTGTGTGTGCGTGTGTATGTGTTTCGGAGGCGTGTGTGTGTGTGTGTGTGTGTCAGGCCAGATGGTCTTTTATAACATAGTAGAGAAGTGTTCGTCACGCTTGTTTGAAGGCTGAAAAAACAAAGCTCCTTCTCACTCACGCCAAATGGTGTTTCTTTTAAGATATTAGCCGATCGATCATGGTGCGCGGGACACCCGCTGATTGGAGATGCTGCCCCGAGGTGATGAACCCGAAAAATCAACAAACTTTGGTCTCACTCACGTCCCTGGGAAGGAGTCACCGCGCATTTCCACTACGACCGGTGAAGAGTGAAGATGCCTGGACCCCCAGCTATGGGTATAAAATAGAATAAATTTGCGGAAAAAAAAATCCTGAAAAACCATGTTGTTTAATTAAGTTTTCTTGTCTTCGAGCAGAGTGCGAAAACCGCATCAGCTTTCAGGGTAAGTGATTTAAGTAATCTGTTTGATAGAAATGACTGTTTTTAAATGATGCACGCCGTCTGAAACTGTCTTTTTTTTTAGACAAAACCACGCAGACGGTCCAGAGCGCGTTCGGACCCGTCCTCGGTAATATATTTGAAATATTACAGAATATCCGCTTGCGAGGGTGGTGCTTTTTATTCATTTATTTATGTTAATTCTAGAAATCAAGTCAGAGCCCCCTGAAGAAGTTCGAAGGCTGGAAGCCCCGACTTCACCACGCAGATGTAAGTACAGCGATCGAAATTAAATCACGGTTAAAACTCTGGAATAACCCGATTTTTTCTGTCACAGCCCATGGAGAAGCGGGTCAGCGGGAGAGAACCGTAAAACGATCCACGGATGTACACAGTAAGGAGTCGGAGTTTATGTATTTATTTATTTTAAATATTTAATAACTAACGATTTTCTCTTTTTTTCAGCACGCGGTGGAGGGAGACCGTCTATTTTCCACCGACACGCAAGGCTCGAAGATATTCTGAGCTGGGATTAACCTCATCTCGCAACTTTTTTGAAAATGTGTATTCTGTTTTTCTTTTTTTTTTTTTTCTTATTCCGATGGAACGGGAGAATTCATTTTGAAGAGGTATATTAATTGATTTTCTTGAGGTAGATTCATCCTGGTACAGATTTTAAAAGATGGAAGGAAAGAATTCAGATCGGGAAAATAACTTCGGACGTGTATTGGATTTAAACGCTTCAATAATCGACTCAGCGGGGAGCGCTCCTGGAGCAGATGGCCCATTACCCGAGGCGTTAAATTCGCCGCCTCGAAATAACATTGAGTCCGGAGAGAGACTTTTAAGCCGTGTTCGTTTAACACCGTTAAATGAGGCTCTTAACAATTTGGCGGCTGAACGAGAATCGGAAGAAATTAACCCCTACATCATTTCTGCGATTAACGCTATAAATTCGACAGTCCAGTCTGATACTGAAGAGCCCCCTGACCCCCCGCACACCCCGCCTCCAGACGAGTCCGGTACCGCGGCGTTGAACCAGGTACGCCTGACTCCACTAAATAACGCCATAAACCTCCTCGCGTGTGAAGTTAATCCTCACGTCCAATCCGCGGTGGATGAATTAAATCAAACGCCTAATGACGCTCGCGCTTTTTCACCTTTAAGAAGTCCCTCCCCGCGCAATGCCCCCGGAGAAGAGATTTTAAACAGAGCTTGTTTAACCCCGATAAACGCGGCAATCTCTGTTTTGATGGAAGACGGGGGTGATGCACGCCCGGGGTCCAGCCGACACTCTCCCATGACGGGCGGCGGGGCTGCTAACGTCATCAGGAGACCTGCTTTTAACAATATCGAAATCAGGCAACCTCTAAATTTCCAGCGCGCCGACGAAATTCCCGACTACGCGGAATTTTATCGTAACGTCGTAGGGGCTCTTCATAACTCGGTCGAAAAGGCTTTAACACACGCCAGGGCCGGGGACTTTATCCAAACGGAGATTCGTGGGGACTCAGTCTACAACGAGGCCGCTTTGATCAGCTCATATAACGACGCGGGCAATGTGACGGGCTTCGAGAATCTGCTAGAACGATTGATACAATCGAATTCCAACGTTTTATCCGACGAGTCTCTGGAATTAGTGGTCCAAGTCATCCGCAACCAGAATGGGGCGGGGAAGCGCAGAATAGATGACCTCCTCCATCACGAGGTTCTGAGGAAAAAATCCAAATGCCTTAATATCGTGTATAATCCTGACAACAGTTTATGTTTCGCGATAAACCTCGTTCAGTTATTGAATCCTCATCTGACTACGCACGAGGCGGAGCAGCGCGGATTAACGGAAGCTAAGCCGGTATCTTTAGAGCAGGTGGGAAAATTTGAAAACGTTCTGGGTTGTAAAATTGTGGTGTTTTTCAGAGCCGAAGGGGAGAGAAAGCTGACAAAATTCCAGACAGGAATACCGGCGCTGCAGAAAACTCTTTTCGTTTTTCTGTTTAATAATCATTTTTACGGAATCATCGATTTAAAGAGATTTTTGGGAGTGAAATATGTATGTAAGTTTTGCTTTGAGGGGTACAATAACCCCGCCTCCCATAATTGTCCGTCATATTGTAAAATTTGTGAATCCACGCAGTGTTACGAGAAAAATAACCCTGTATTCTGCAGCGGATGTAACAAGAAGTGTCGCTCTCCCACCTGTTACAGCCTGCATAAACGGCCGAAGTATCGTCCTTCCGCCGGTAAGTTCGTTAATGTGTGTGATAACAGAAAAAAATGCTCTCGATGTAGACGCGAGTATTACATAGCGTTTTCTAAAAACAGCGCTCCGCACGTGTGTAATCAAAAGAGGTGTCATATATGCGGCGAGGCTCTCCAGGAGCCGAGCGAAGGTCACCTCTGCTATATGACGCCGCTCAAAGCTGAAGAGACGCATTCAGAGAAATATGTTTTTTATGATTTTGAAACGTATGTCGATAATAACGAGGAACACGTACCGTTTGACGTCAGCGCTGTAACAAAGACGGGTGATTTTTGGAGCGCATGGGGGGCAGACTGCGTAGCCCGCTTTTTTAAACATTTTAGAACGAGAAAATTCAAAGAATACGTGTTCATCGCTCACAACTCAAAAGGTTTTGACGGCTATTTGCTTCTAAAGTATTTAGTCCAGCAGGGCGTAACCCCCGCTGTGATTATGACCGGGAGTAAACTATTACTCATGACAGACGCCGCCTTTAAACAGAAATATATAGATTCGTTATCTTTCCTTACAATGCGCTTATCTCAGATGCCTAAAGCCCTGGGAATCCGACTGAAAGACGAAATCGTCCGCAAAGGTTACTTTCCGCACCTGTTCAGTTCAGAAAAAAATCTGAACTATGTCGGTCCGTACCCTGACTCTGCGGCTTACGGGGTCGCAAATATGTCAGAGGGGGAAAGAGAGGAATTTAACGCGTGGTACGTGCGCAAAAAAAACGCAATTTTCGATTTTAAAGCCGAGGCCGTTATATATTGTGATAACGATACAAAAATCCTGGCTGCAGCCTGCTCCAAATTTATGTCTGAATTCATCGCTGAAACACGCGTGGATCCTTTTACCTGCGTTACAATCGCCTCGGTGTGTATGAAAGTCTTCCAAACTAACTTTCTTGCTCCAAAAACGCTGGCGATCCTCTCCGCCGACAATTATAGAACGATGCATAAAAAATATTCGGACGTGGCCGTGCAGTGGTTAGAATGGGTTGCTGAGACGCAAAACATTATCATCGATCACGCTCTAAACAGGGGCGAGAAAAAAATAGGAGGTTATTATGTTGATGGGTATGCTCAGATTGACGGCCGGATAAAAGTGTGGGAGTTTCTCGGGTGTTTTTACCACGGGTGTGCAACGTGTTTTACACAGCACGAAATAAACCCTCTCACAAACACCTCATTTGGAGAGCTCCACGCAGCGTGTCAGAAAAAAATAGCCTTTCTGCGGGCTATCCCCGGCGTCACCCTCAGCGTAATTTGGGAGCATCAGTGGCTTGAAATGAGGCTGAGGGATGAGAGCGTTCAGTGTTTCCTTGCCCGCAGGGGGTTACCGGCGCCCCTCGAACCTCGCGACGCTTTATACGGCGGTCGGACTTGCGCGTCCCGTCTGAGGTACACGGCTAAGGAAGATGAGAGGGTCTATTACGTCGACGTGTCCTCGCTGTATCCTTACGTTAACGTAAATTTCACATATCCCACGGGGCATCCGGAAATTATCGAGAGAAATTTCCGAGACCCCAGGACTTATTTCGGGCTCATCAAAGCCATCGTGTATCCGCCCCGGGGGCTAAAATTCCCCGTCCTCCCACACAGAACTCCTCACGGTAAACTGGTGTTTACTCTGTCGCACTTGTCGCAGAAATGATGTAGGGGTTAATTTCTTCCGATTCTCGTTCAGCCGCCAAATTGTTAAGAGCCTCATTTAACGGTGTTAAACGAACACGGCTTAAAAGTCTCTCTCCGGACTCGATGTTATTTCGAGGCGGCGAATTTAACGCCTCGGGTAATGGGCCATCTGCTCCAGGAGCGCTCCCCGCTGAGTCGATTATTGAAGCGTTTAAATCCAATACACGTCCGAAGTTATTTTCCCGATCTGAATTCTTTCCTTCCATCTTTTAAAATCTGTACCAGGATGAATCTACCTCAAGAAAATCAATTAATATACCTCTTCAAAATGAATTCTCCCGTTCCATCGGAATAAGAAAAAAAAAAAAAAGAAAAAAGAAAAACAGAATACACATTTTCAAAAAAGTTGCGAGATGAGGTTAATCCCAGCTCAGAATATCTTCGAGCCTTGCGTGTCGGTGGAAAATAGACGGTCTCCCTCCACCGCGTGCTGAAAAAAAGAGAAAATCGTTAGTTATTAAATATTTAAAATAAATAAATACATAAACTCCAACTCCTTACTGTGTACATCCGTGGATCGTTTTACGGTTCTCTCCCGCTGACCCGCTTCTCCATGGGCTGTGACAGAAAAAATCGGGTTATTCCAGAGTTTTAACCGTGATTTAATTTCGATCGCTGTACTTACATCTGCGTGGTGAAGTCGGGGCTTCCAGCCTTCGAACTTCTTCAGGGGGCTCTGACTTGATTTCTAGAATTAACATAAATAAATGAATAAAAAGCACCACCCTCGCAAGCGGATATTCTGTAATATTTCAAATATATTACCGAGGACGGGTCCGAACGCGCTCTGGACCGTCTGCGTGGTTTTGTCTAAAAAAAAAGACACAGTTTCAGACGGCGTGCATCATTTAAAAACAGTCATTTCTATCAAACAGATTACTTAAATCACTTACCCTGAAAGCTGATGCGGTTTTCGCACTCTGCTCGAAGACAAGAAAACTTAATTAAACAACATGGTTTTTCAGGATTTTTTTTTTCCGCAAATTTATTCTATTTTATACCCATAGCTGGGGGTCCAGGCATCTTCACTCTTCACCGGTCGTAGTGGAAATGCGCGGTGACTCCTTCCCAGGGACGTGAGTGAGACCAAAGTTTGTTGATTTTTCGGGTTCATCACCTCGGGGCAGCATCTCCAATCAGCGGGTGTCCCGCGCACCATGATCGATCAGCTAATATCTTAAAAGAAACACCATTTGGCGTGAGTGAGAAGGAGCTTTGTTTTTTCAGCCTTCAAACAAGCGTGACGAACGCTTCTCTACTATGTTATAAAAGACCATCTGGCCTGACACACACACACACACACACACACACACACACACACGCACACACACACACACACGCACACACACACACATGCCTCCGAAACACATACACACACACACACACACACGCACACACGCACGCACGCACACACAGACACAGCTAGCGTCTGCAACAGGTATTACAGCCGTGGGGTCATGTTTCTGCGAGCAGCTCTATGCGTGGGTATTTGACCGTCTTGCTGCAAAGACTTACAGCCGAGAGAGACTGCTATTTGTTTCCCTTCTTTAATTTACGAATTAAAAAAACAGAAAAGGAAACGCGATAATTTAAGAATTAAGATATATTAAAGGCGTATTAAAATATTCGTGTTTAATCACTAAATTGAAGAAAACCTCCCATAATTATGCATAAGATACGGTATTTTTTATTCCTTCTTTAATTGAGGCATTAAAAAACCATAAAAGGACGCGCTTTAATTTAAGAATTAAAAATATTAAAGGGATATTAAATAATAGACACTGATTTATGTTTAATTATTTCAGAATTAGTTAATTCTTTAATACATTAAAAAGATCTAGGTATTTTTAATCATTCTTTAATTCATGAAATAAAATGACATTAAAATATTAGACCCGGGTGGGAGGGGAGGTAGGGCTTGGTGGCGGTGCTTGGGGCGGGGTTAGGGGAGGAGCTTGGGGGTGGGGCTAGGGGAGGAGCTTGGGGGTGGGGCTAGGGGAGGAGCCAGGGGCGGGACTAGGGGAGGAGCCGGGGGCGGGGGGCTAGGGGTGGGACATAGTGACGTAATCGATTCTGATTGGCTGTGATGTCATAAGGGGCGGGGCTTGGAGACGGGACTAGGGGAGGGGCTTAGGGGCGGGACATAGTGACATCATCGATTCTGATTGGCTGTGACGTCATAAGGGGGGCGGGGCTTAGTGACATAGTCGATTCTGATTGGCTGACAGGGCCATAAATCAGTTTTTGACAAAAGGTGGGTTATATTACTCTCTAGTGTGGCTTTGGTGTGTTCGCCAAACTGACAGGAGGTGTGGCCGTCAACAGAAGCAGCTATGGAGATCTGTGGATCTGGAACTCCCAGCTGGACAACACCTACTGTGTTTGGATGGACATGGACTAACAACTGCCCACTGTGACGCATGTGTATCTGCTTACTGTCATCACGTGGACATAAATAAAAACATATATTGCTTGGCGATGGGTTGCAGCACACTCGCTTGTTGTAGCCCGTTGACAGGCTACTCCCAGGTTTAAATGGAGCATCAGATCAAAACACGCAGCGGGCAATCTCACTGTCACACCACCCATGTGAGCTCTGTTCCACATGACGTGGTGTAAGTCCTGTGGTGTGGCGTCCACAAAACACACGTGTCAAGCAGAACACGCACGTGCGGAGAGCTGGACACACCGGACCAGTAGATGTGAACATGAGAAGAGCGAACTGCTTCATCATTCATGTCCTTTCATGACTCTATGTCTGTGACGAGACATCTACAGAGAAACAGACGGATCATATTTGTATTGTCTGCTTGATAAGAGGGAGTCAATATAAATTGCAGTGTTTTTATATAGTGTGTGGTTTTATTTTTTTTTTTAAATATGTCCATGTCCTTCCTGATATGAGGCAGGTTTTACAGGACAGTAATTGTAGTTCAGTGGTAAAGTTTCTGACTGGTAATCAGCTTTTGGAGTGGGTTTGATTCCCGTTGGTGGCATGTAATTTTTGTTTTTTTTTGTTTTCACAGCAGCTGTGCGATGTGGCTGTGAAAAGCTACTGTGAAAAACTGCTGTGTTCCCACATGCACAAAACTGTTGCAACGTATATTTAAAAATGTTTTTTTTTTTCACAGTAGCTGCACGACATGCAGTTGGTGGCACTGTGTTCCCGCATGCAGGAACCGTCGTACCAGCATCGTGCATGCCTGCCCACCAGTGCGATGTTTCGTGGTGCACTCATACGAGCTGTTGCAACGTGAATCGCCCTGAGTTGTACATATTGTGTGAAGGGGCCCTAAGACATTTGCAGGAAGAATGGGACAAAATAACACCAGAAATGCATGGTATGCTCAATGTCAAAACTTCTTTTAAGCATTTTGAGAAGGAACATTAGGAAGTGGTAAATGGTTTAGTGTCCCAACTTTTTTTGGAATGTTGTAGGCCTGAAATGCAGAAATTATATTAAAAAATGGAATGAAGTTGACCAAAAGTCTGGGAGCATGCATTCATGCTGTTCTTCCATCTCAGTCTCACGTTTTTTTTTTCGTGCTCCCCTGACGAAATGAGTCAAATTTTCCTGACAGGGTTTTTTTAAACTGACTTTTACAAACCATATTCCTACCCCCAACCCTAACCATAACCACCCCGACCCCCACTTCACTGGGTTAGTTCTTCACAGCATCCACAGTCCTACAGAACCACCTTGGATCCTGGATGGCAAGCACCCAGGCAGACAAGCGGTCCATTCCCACATGTTTAAAATAACCGTCTATCTGCCACAGTCAAGTTAAGTCTTAGTCTTAATCCAAGACAACTGCAAACCCAGATACTCTGATCAACTTCTTAAACACTGCAATCAGCGTATTAATTGATTTAGCAAAGATCACAGCATCATCTGCCATTTGATGGCAAGGAAGAAAAACACTCAAGTTACTGGTTTACACAACACTACCCATCACTCATTCCAAGCAAGCACTGAACAGTATAGGAGCCAGAACACATCCCTGAGGAACGAAGGTTTTCAGTGGGAAAAACTGAAAAGCTCCACCTCCACTCTGCACAGCACTCACAGTGTCTGTGTACGAGTATAGGCTGGCTATGTCCAGTAACTTCTTAGGTATCCCATGAATTCTCAGGATGTCAATATAGGCTGCAAAGAAGCACTGCAGATTTTCCCGATTGTATTTATTGAGTACTCGCAAGGCTAGAAAATGGTCAATGTTGGACTTCTTTGGGGTGACGTTGACCACACAAAACATGAAATATCTTGAGTTTATACTGTCTACAATGAAATAAAAGCCAAAATAAGTGTTAGAATCATTGCTTTCCTCAAAACTTCTTTTTTTCCTGAATTGGAGTTGTTAAAAATAATGCTTGCGTCTGAAATACATTTTCATATCTATGGGAAATCTCACATCTATTGTGCTTCCAGTTTTTATTCCGTGAAAAACACTTACCGTGCACTGTCTGCTAAGATGTTTTAGTAAACCATAAATAACAGATAACAGACTAGAAGCACTCAGAGAGTGCAAACCTCCGCCAAGGCCATAGGGTCACTGACCCTAATGAGATTCCCTCCTTGGCACAGTGATCTATTCAACAATTCAGTGTTATAACCAAAACTATGATACATACACTTTTCTTTCCTTTATATTTGACATCCTTGACCATGAAAACATACCACTAGAACTTGGAATCACTTTTATGTCTTTATTAGTTGAAACGTTATTGTATAAAAATGATTTTTCGGTAATGGCGGTTTTCTTCTGGATCTAGCTCCATAACATTTGAAGCTACATCAAATCTGATGACACCTTACTGAATCAGTACAGATTCAGCTACAATTTGGTGTTAGTTGTGCATATCTAGCTTCATTTGTCACCTCACACTGACACATTTTCTATTTTCCCTATATTTTTGCATATTCTGGATCACCAGATCCGGAATCCGGATCCGATCATCACCAAACTTTGTTGTTTGATAGAACATTTGACTATGTTACACCCTAATTTTTTTTCAAGCTTTTCTGCCTTGTTTTTGTGGAGTTAGAATCTAGAATGTCAAAATTCCCCCTATCCCGCAATGGTGAAGAATCCTTTAAAAAATGCCTGCATCTGGATCGTGATCCGGATCACCACTAAAATTTAATCACTTGTTCCTCTCCTCATTTCCAACCACTCCACAAAATTTCATCAAAATCCGTTCAAAACGTTTTGAGTTATCCTGCTGACAAACAGACAAATACACAAACGCGACCGAAAACATAACTTCCTTGGCGGAGGTAATAACTGACATGACTGTTGTTGTGCTTTCCATCATGCTTCCACTCACATCACATCATAAATTCCCCCCGATGGTCTGGCATCAGTGTCACCTCAGCACTGTTGTAGTCATTGCACCTGCACTTTCAAATGCAAATAAATCATCATTTTGTGGTCAGTACTCTGCACGTGATGATGTGAAGAGACAACACACAAGCGATGCATGAAGGAAACAAAGCGTTTCTGCCCACCAGGAATGTTCATTTGGTGCTGTTTCTATATAAATCAGTCAATGCAGCAATTAGACACGAGACAGCAATCATAAAGCTGTGCTCTGAGAAAAGCAAATGTGATGCTGGATTAGAATGCAAATGTAATGCTATACACATGACTGTAAGGGAATCATACGTATTTATGTAATTACTAAAAACGGGCTGAGAAAACCCAACTTAAAACTAAAAAACAAAAGTTGAAATTTTCAGTATTATTGCACATGATTCACACACTAATTTACACTTATTTACCACACAGTTATGTTTAAAACCTATCCACAGTTAAGAACACTGCTTACTGGAGATTATCATCATATTCCTTCATGTGAATATATTTTTATCCAGAACTTTAATTACCATACATGTGTCTAAAATTAAAATCAAAGTGGCCTCTGTATGCCTGTGTGCATGTGTATGGCTTCAATCACGGACAAACTGGGGAGAGCTGACATTTGCTGTTTGGTATGTTTATGTATTTTGGGTCAAGGACGAATGCCGCCAAAACAGAACATTGATAGAACTAATATTTTTGGAGAAATTAGGGATATTAGCTAATGAAAATTCAGTAAAGCATATCTTATATATTATATTTCAATTCTAAGGTGGAAATATGTCAGTATACAAAGGTATATCTAAATATCTAAAAAGGAAGAGTAAAATAGGAGAGTAGAAAAGAGTAGAGTAGAGCCACCTAGGTGCCTGGTCTTGAGAACCAGGGATGGTAGGTTAAAAAGCTTTTTTATCCCATGGGAACTCTCCCTACCCACCCAAGCAGCTCAAGAAAAAGGTATATATAATATAATAATAAATAATAAGACATAAGAAGGATAAGACATCACAGGAGAAGATTGTAGTAAAGGTAATTTAGTATGTAGACTAGTAGTAAAATCAAATATAGTTAGTATGCTAAGCTGTAGAAGCAGAAGCTATGAGTGTGTGAGTGTACTGGTATCTATCTAAAGTAATTCTGTTAGCATACTATAGGAAAATAAAAAGTATAATCATTATGCTATCAAATGGAAACCTAAGAACTTAGGTGCTATATGTGGATATCTTTAAAGGAACACATAAACTGATGAATCATTAAAAATCTACACCATGTAAAACAGAATTGTAAATGGTGAAAATAAGCTAGTTATAGTAGAAGAGCTAAATTAGCTGTGAATAAGACAACCGTACCCAGCAAGCTAACACGATAAACAAAAACTGTAATTAGTGTCAAATCAAAATCAAATCAATTTTATTTATATAGCGCCAAATCACAACAAACAGTTGCCCCAAGGCGCTTTATATTGTAAGGCAAAAGCCATACAATAATTACAGAAAAACCCCAATGGTCAAAACGACCCCCTGTGAGCAAGCACTTGGCGACAGTGGGAAGGAAAAACTCCCTTTTAACAGGAAGAAACTAAGTGTATAAAGTATAACAGCGTCATTAAACCTACAGTATTAACAAATACATATAAAAAAAATAAATGTGGGCAAAAGTATGAATTAATGTTAGTTATCAAACACAAAAGAACCAACTATTTTGTAAGCTACGATGAACGTTGCTAAGGCCGGCTGGATAAGCTAACGTTAGCTGTTAGGTACAGACGGTTGCCCAGTTCCGGATCACCTTTTTTAAAGTCCCGCGATACGGAGCCATAATGCAACTGAATGTCCTTTAATTGTGTATTGTTGTATTGGGCATTTGGATGTTATTTAGCTGAAAAAGTCTGGCTGGAGTAGCGCTTCTACTTAAAGTGTGAAGCCACATTATGTGTGGTGCAAACATTCGCCAGAAATGGATCACTTTTGCCAGTTCCGGATCATGACACTCTGTGTCACTTTGGGTTCATTCCTGGCATCTGGCTGGAGCCCTTCTAATGCAAAATGATACACACTGTGCCCGAGAATGTGTTTTGAACACAAAATTATATAAATTACACTTATTAAATGAGAATTTACTTTGTTTCGAAAAGCGCCGTTATATGTTTTTATGAGCAAAAAATAAAGTGTGGAGATGAGATTTCTTCCGAATTAAAAAGTAAAAGCCCCCACATTCATGTCTATTCGTGATGTTGAGATGACCCCCAAAGTCCACATGACTCACAACTACAGACACGAGGTTGCTGCTTCAGTGATCCGCAACCGGCAAATTTTTGCGTTGGAGATAAATGCGTGCAGCAATTAAACAGCAAGACATAACACACTGACGTTTTCTACCCAAGTAAGTAAGTATTTTCCCACTCTAGAACTAATAACACAGAACGGCTAACTCACCTTTGCTACGTTTTAGAGATTGTTACTTTAAAACTCGCAGGAATGAGTGAGTCAGAAAAAGCGCAAACACCACAGACACCGGGTTGTTTTGATTCCTCTGCTGGTCACAAGGACGGCTGGATCCGGTCGAGCTTGTTGTCGTTTGTAGACAAAACATCAGTCTTTCCATTGGTACCAAGTATTAGCTTATTCATGCTAATTACGAGAAACGGCGGCACAAAAACTACAGCAGTGATCTGGAACTGGCAATGATCCGGAACTGGACAAGTGACTGTATAACTAATTGTACCCCACTCCTCCAATATTTACTTAAATATAATAATGTTTAAAATGGGGGAACAAGAAAAAGTAAAGCGTATAGAAATGTATATGGAGACATAAGTACATATATTTGCAGAAAAGAGAAAACGGTGGCCGTTTTTGAGAATGACAATGAAGAATGGACATTGATAATTACATTCTGGACTCACATGCCATTCCAGCAGGGGGCAGTAAATCATCCATATATTAAAAGCCAAGTGGCCTCTGTATATTATACGAGGTCTATTAGAAAAGTATCCGACCTTATTATTTTTTTCAAAAACCATATGGATTTGAATCACGTGTGATTACATCAGACATGCTTGAACCCTTGATTATTTTCATTGTTTAGGAATGGCTCAGAGACTGCTGCTTTGTTTGATAAAAATTTTTTCAAAACTGTAAGGCACAACTGAGTGGACACCATTCGATAAATTCAGCTGGTTTTCGGTAAAAATTTTAACGGCTGATGAGAGATTTTGGTCTGTAAGTGTCGCTTTAAGGACGGCCCACGGTGCCTGACAGCGATCTACGCTTTGAGGCGGCAGCGTCTCACCGTTTCAAGTTGAAAACTTCCACATTTCAGGCTCTGTTGACCCAGGAAGTCGTCAGAGAACAGAGAACTTTCAGAAGAAGTCGGCATGAGGAGTTTATTCGGACATTCCATTGTTAACGGACATTTTGTAATGAAAGAACGTGCGGGCAGAGTTGCATGTCGGGCCGGACCCGACCGCGGGGGGTCACGACAGGAAAAACACCTCCGTTGGAAACCTTAACAGGCAAGTTGGAACATGCCCAAGCTGTTAAACAATTTCTCAGTTACTCACTTGTTGAAAGCCATCAAAAGCCGCCTGAATTTTACAAATGGTTTTCAACACGGAGGTGTTTTTCCTGTCGCGGCGCACACAGATTCTCCGAGTCGTCACGGAAACGACTCGGCGAATTTGCGTGCACGTCTTTCATTAAAAAATGTCCTTAAACAGTGGAATGTCCGCATAAAGTCCTCATGCCGGCCTCTTCTGAATCTTCTCTGTTCTCTCACGACGTCCTGGGTGAATTAAGCCTTAAATTAGGATGTTTTCAGGTCGAAACAGGCCGACGACGGCGCCTGGAAGTGTTGCGCGACGTCCCGCTTCGTGGGAAGTCCTTACAGCAACAGAAACACCCCATAATCTCTCATCAGCCGTTAAACTTTTCACCGAAAACCAGCTTAATTTCTCGAATAGTGTCCACTCGCATATTCCTCACAGGTCCAGAAAAAATTTTGCTAAAGCAACGCGCGCCGTCTCGAGCAGCGTGTGAAACAAAGGAATTCAGCCGAGAGGGCGGGACCACATCTCACTCAAGGCCTGCCCACAGGGAAATGACGTCACCGACGCGTGAAAAAACTCACACACGCGCATGAGGGTTCAAGCAAATCCATATAGTTTTTAAAAAAAATAAAAAGGTAGGATAGTTTTCTAAGAGACCTCATATATATATATATATATATATATATACACCAAGTGTGTGTGTATGTGTGTGTGTGCGCGTATAACTTTGATCATGGACAAACTGGGGAGAGTTGACATTTGCAGGTTGGTATGCTTGGGTCAAGGATGAATGCTGCCAAAACGGAACACTGATAGGACTAACATTTTTGGAGAAACTATGGATAATAGAAAACAATTACATTCTGGACTCACACGCCATTCCAGCAGGGGGCAGCAAATCATCTATATATTAAAAGCGTGCATGCATGATTTTATTTCGTAAGTTCAGTGTAAGTACATAACTAATTGTAATTTAACATTTTTTAAATCAGGTTAATCCCACTGAGATCAAGACCTCTTTTGCAAGGGAGACCTGGACAATTATAAAGTTTCCAGTTCACTTAACCTGCATGTCTTTAAATGTGGGAGGAAACCCACACAAACAAGGGAAAAACATGCAATCTCCACACAGAAAGGCCACAGGCAGGAATTGAACCCATGACCTTCTTGCTGTGAGGCAACAGTACAAACCACTAAGCCACCATGCTGCACAAGTAATGTAATTGTAAATACATTAAAAATACATTGATGACACAATAAAACTGTGCATGAAACTTCCTGAGACCCAGCCCATTCATTATGTTCTTTGTTGTGGACCAAAAAGTTAGTTCCCAGGAGGATAAATATTCAGCTGGGGTCATTTATGACCCCACATAGTAAGTTCTATCAGGTTTTCTCTTTTTGATTTGGTGTCATCACAGTAGACATGCTTACAGTTTAAATAACTAACCGTAGGTAGATAAAAGTTATGTTTGCTAACATTAGCTAACTTACGTCATGTAAGGACTCAGTTGGCTCACTTTAACTTTTGTCGTGTCGGCTGGCGCGCGCTGCTCTCCAAATTCGGCAGTGCGTACTCAACAAGCTGGCTGCTTAATTGGCTACTGTTCATTGTCGTACTATTCATGAGAAAATCATCCGGAATATCCATATTGGGACCAACACACACTTCTCGCCTTTTTATCTTTTCCTCTGCAGACAGTTTTTTTTTTTCCCTCTGTAGACAGTTCTTGGGCTGCGCGCTATGATGTAATTTGTTTATGCACAGTGGACGGGTGTAGCCAGGTAGCGTCGACGTAAATCTACGATACCGGCCTAGCAACGCCTCGGTAAAGTGATAATAATGGAGGGTACGTCTCTTCCACACAGTGTTATGACTCAACAATTGAAGTGAGCAATATGATCCTACATGAAATAAGTAGCTTAGGCACTGATGTAGATCAGGTGTGATGCATTGATATCCGACTGGGAAAAATGTGCAAGGCTCACAACTTTTTGACATCCCCTCGTATGCTATCTTGTGCACTGTTGGATTTATCTTGGGATCACATGGCTGTAAAAGGTCATGCATGGACTTGTTTTGCTGTGAAGAAAGTAAACATTCTATAGATATTCCTGTATCTCCATTTTGTTGAAACCACAATTATAAAACACTGTGAACTAACTTACTGTGTGCTGTGCCCATTTGGGGGTTTTTGAAAGTCACTAAGTTTAAATGAAATTCATTGATGCCTTTTTGAGCTATCCCACTGACAGATGTCAGTGATTATGCTGTGCCCTCTAAAACTATTGGGCCCCTTGGCATTTCACACATGTTAATTTGTTTATGCCATTTCAAATACAAAAAGTAAATCAAGCTTCTCATTATAAACATTTCTAAAATTATGTTACTTAAACTTAAACTCAAAGCACATCTCTGCAACTTGATATAAATTCATTAAAAATATAAAAGCCAAGATGATGGGTTGCGTAAGTAATGGGTCCCTTTGGTATATTACCTGTAAATAATAATTTTTTATTGCCAGTTTTCTTCAGACAAGTCAGGGGATGGATACATGAACATTTTCAAGTCACTGAATATGTCTTGGAATTTATTTACATCAGTTATGATTGAAATACAAACAGTATGGTACTCTGTGGTGAATCTGTGTGGAGTAGACAGTTCTCAAAAACTGAGTGACTGTGCAAGAAGGAAAAGAGTGAGGAAAGCCACCAAGACACCCAGACAACCCTGAACAAGTTATAGGCTTCTGTGGCTGCAAATGGAGAAATTACACATAGTGCAAGTTTTGAATTTTGCATCACCAGTTATACAGCTTCATGATGAAGTGGTATAGATAATGATCAGGGTTGGGTAGGATTACTTTGAAATGTAATCCAAAAGTAATCAGATTGCAAGTAATCCAAATGTATGTACATACATACATGTAATCCACATGTATTCTTTCAAAGTAATCCTACCCAACCTTGATAATGATATTCTTTCACCAAAATATCAAATCTAGGCTTGCATCTCAGATGTGACTTCTGGCAAATTGTATCTGAACTTTCAGATCTTCTTTTATAGAAAATCCTTCATCATGAAGCTGTATAATTGATAATACACCTGTAATCCAATGAGGAGGAGAATCTGTGAATTGTGGGTCAGCACCATCTTGAACATATTATTCTGGCCACCATAAAATGTTTGGTCAAACAATCTTTCTTTTCCTGTAATTGCAGAAACAGAGGTCATGACTTCTGACGTAATACCTGGCCTTGTCTGTGACTCGAAGATGGAAGTCTAGCCTGATTTCAAGGTAGACTGCCCGGTTAAATGTAGGAGCCGTAATTCATTCATCACCCGGTTAGTGAATGCACCAGAGATGGCCATTCTTCTTCCTTGGTGTTACAGCTGTCCTTCAGGGTCTTTGCTCATGACTTTGAAACACTCTGCTGAACAAGGCTCCCTCAACAAATCTGTGTGACATCCTCGGCTTGTAGTGTATATTCACCACATAATCTGTCCTGATAAAATATGCACAATGCAGCAACGCTGCAATGCCTGATAGTTTGAGCTTTTTTTTTTTTTTAATTATGGCCAAATCAACGGTATCACATCTTGTTTCCTTTTAATTCCACACTTGCAGCCAGGCAATACATCACAAATTGCACACATGTATGATGATGTATGCCAGTTTGAAAAGACCAAAGACTGCACTCAGGGTCACTGCTGGTATTGATCTGAGGTGCAGAATGAACTTATTGTTGCTGTAAATCAGCAAAGGGATTTGGGGAATATAAGCAAAGCTTAAGCTCCTTACAATGACTCTCAGTAAATCCCTGCCACATGGGACATACAAGAGGAGCACAAACTTACAAATAAAACTATGCTGATGAAATAAACAACAGGTCAGGTCTGGCAGCATACAGTGGTGTCTCATCCAACACACTGCAGAACCGCCTTGGGTCTTGGATGACATCCACTCAGGCAGACAACTGGTCCATGCCAGTCACTTGAAAGCCATGAGATAGCAAAACAGCAAATTATGCAATGAAAACTGAGGGGCAGGCTAGCTAACATTAGCTTCTTACTGGAGTCACAGGTCATGTTTTGATGTTTGTGTCTGATGTCCACATTATTCTCTTACTGGTGTTATTGTGCCTCTGGTGTGTTGTTTTATGATACTCTGGTTTCTGGGCTCATGTTCTTTCTCCTCTTCTTTCTCTTTGGTCTCTGGCTCCCTCTTGTGTCTTCTTTCTGTGCTATTCTGTCTCATATATTTCAGTCAGCCTTACTGCCACTTCTGTTGCCTAATGTCATCGTCTGTCACAGTATATAGGTTTCTCTGTGTCTCGCTCATGTTACTGGATTGTTATGTATTTTTTCTCTTGCTTTCATTATTTCTATTATTATTATTATTGTTATTATTATTACTTTGATTTTGTAATTTGTCTTAATATTAGAAATAAGTGTTTTCACTTTCTTGTGTCATCCATGTATTTTCAATGTATTTACAATTATATTATGTACTTACATTGAACTTACTAAATAAAATCATGCACGCATGCACGCTTTTAATACATAGATGATTTTCCGCCTCCTGCTGGAATGGCGTGTGAGTCCAAAATGTAATTATCACATTGTTCAGTGTTGTTAGCTAATATCTGTAGTTTGTCCAAAAATATCAGTCCTATCAACTTTACATTTTGGGGGTGTTCATCTTTGACCCAAAATGCAAAAGCGTACCAAACGGCAATCTTGTATAAAGCACCTCAAAATGATACTTGAGTAAAAGTATAAGTATCATAGCATAAAATTACTTTGGTAAAAGTTTAAGTCTCCTTTAAAATTATTACTTGAGCAAAAGTCTTAAAGTATCTGACATTTACTGTACTTAAGTATCAAAAGTAAATTTCTTATATAAAATGTACTTTAAGTAAAAGTATTGAGTAAAAGTAAAATCCAAAACGAGTGGAGAGTGAAATGGCAACACTAAAAGAAACCCAGTGTGGTGTCTGGGGAAACTAGGAAGGGGCCTCAGCCCCTATAAAAGGATGGATCCACCTCTGGTGGAGCAATTGGTGTTGGTGACGGGATGAGTGAAGCAACGTACAGCTTAAAGAAAGCTGCCATTTTTTTTTCTGAATACGCATACATTTTCCTGGAAGACCCCCCCCCCCCCCACACACACACACACATGTTTGCCAGCCTCTTGTGAAACATAACAGTCAGTTATAGCTACACAGTTGTGCCAAACTTAAGGATAAAATAAAAAACAAAACAAAGAAGCATCACCACCACCAGCCACTGCAAACCAATCCAGATGCAGCACTCTTTGCACTCTCAAATTCAAACCGCAGAGCCAATTTTACGCACTGCTTCTCTGTGAAAATTTCAAATAAAATTAAATGAAACAGACACACCGGCCAGTTTCATCGGTACTGGTGTTTTCCCCTTAAGTGTGTATTAACTCAGATATGTGCGCTGGCTGGACTCCAGTGGTAGCCGATCTGTGTGCATGTGTGTGTGTGTATCAGCGTCCAAAATGCAGATGATTTTCACCCTTCACAGTCTCCTCTTCCTCAGTGGGGGCACAGATTCAACTTGTCATCTTTTATATTTTTTGTCTTTTAAACATGTTTTATGTCAAACACGACACTTGATGCTGCAGGGGTGAAAGGCGCCGCGCTCCGGCTCTAGAGGATTGTATGCGCTGTGCTCTGGCTTACACCTCTTCAAACAGTTCATCTCTGCAAACAGTCATTGCCCAGTCAAATTTCTTCTACTTATACATTGTAGTAATGAGTAACGAAGATGGTGAAGGGAAATGTAAAAGTACACATTTTATTCAGGAAATGTAGTGGAGTAAAAGTGAAAGTCACCAAAAATGTAAATAACAAAGTAAAGTACAGACACCTAAAAATTCTACTTAAATACAGCGATTAAGTATTTCTACTTCGTAACAGTACAATACTGCCAAACGGCAAATGTCAGCTCTCTGTTTTGTCTGTGATGAAAGTTATACACACGCACGCACGCACTCAGAGCCTTTAGTTTGTTTTCTGCATTTTGCTGCAAGCAGTTGCTTTTATTTTTACACACCCATAAACAGAGACAGTGGCAGAAAACATCAAAAGCACTACAGTTTTCACTTACGGTAATAGCAACATGACACTTAACTAAATTGACTAAACCTATTGAACTACAAAAACACAACACTATTAAACTAACATGAACCACAATAACAACATTTAAACCCCCAAAACCCTGAACTCCCATGGTGCATTGCAGCACAATGTCCATTGTTCACTGTTGTTACCTAATATCGCTAATTTCTCACAAAATATTAGTCTTATCAACTTTCCATATTAGCAACGTTCATCCTTGACTAAAAATACATACAAAACAGTAAATGTCAGCTTTCCCCAGTTTGTCTGTGATCAAAGCCATGCACACATGCACACATCCACACACAGAGTGGTCACTTGGCCCATTACAACCCCTGGCAAAAATTATGGAATCACCGGCCTCGGAGGATGTTCATTCAGTTGTTTAATTTTGTAGAAAAAAAGCAGATCACAGACATGACACAAAACTAAAGTCATTTAAAATGGCAACTTTCTGGCTTTAAGAAACACTATAAGAAATCAAGAAAAAAAGATTGTGGCAGTCAGTAACGGTTACTTTTTTAGACCAAGCAGAGGAAAAAAATATGGAATCACTCAATTCTGAGGAATAAATTATGGAATCACCCTGTAAATTTTCATCCCCAAAACTAACACCTGCATCATATCAGATCTGCTCGTTAGTCTGCATCTAAAAAGGAGTGAACACACCTTGGAAAGCTGTTGCACCAAGTGGACTGACATGAATCATGGCTCCAACACGAGATATGTCAATTAAAACAAAGGAGAGGATTATCAAACTCTTAAAAGAGGGTAAATCATCATGCAATGTTGCAAAAGATGTTGGTTGTTCACAGTCAGCTGTGTCTAAACTCTGGACCAAATACAAACAACATGGGAAGGTTGTTAAAGGCAAACATACTGGTAGACCAAGGAAGACATCAAAGCGTCCAGACAGAAAACTTAAAGCAATATGTCTCAAAAATCGAAAAATGTACAACAAAACAAATGAGGAACGAATGGGAGGAAACTGGAGTCAACGTCTGTGACCAAACTGTAAGAAACTGCCTAAAGGAAATGGGATTTACATACAGAAAAGCTAAATGAAAGCCATCATTAACACCCAAACAGAAAAAAACAAGGTTACAATGGGCTAAGGAAAAGCAATCGTGGACTGTGGATGACTGGATGAAAGTCATATTCAGTGATGAATCTCGAATCTGCATTGGGCAAGGTGATGATGCTGGAACTTTTGTTTGGTGCCATTCCAATGAGATTTATAAAGATGACTGTCTGAAGAGAACATGTAAATTTCCACAGTCATTGATGATATGGGGCTGCATGTCAGGTAAAGGCACTGGGGAGATGGCTGTCATTACATCATCAATAAATGCACAAGTTTACGTTGATATTTTGGACACTTTTCTGATGTTTAAGGATGATGAAATCATTTTTTAAGAAGATAATGCATCTTGCCATAGAGCAAAAACTGTGAAAACATTCCTTGCAAAAAGACACATAGGGTCAATTTCATGACATAGGGTTAATGTCAACGAGCAGATGTGATTTGATGCAGGTGTTAGTTTTGGGGATGAAAATTTACAGGGTGATTCCATAATTTATTCCTCAGAATTGAGTGAGTCCATACTTTTTTTTCCTCTGCTTGGTCTAAAAAAGTAACCGTTACTGACTTCCACAATCTTTTTTTCTTGATTTCTTATAGTGTTTCTTAAAGCCAGAAAGTTGCCATTTGAAATGACTTTAGTTTTGTGTCATGTCTGTGATCTGCTTTTTTTCTACAAAATTAAACAACAGAATGAACATCCTCCGAGGCCGGCGATTCCATAATTTTTGCCAGGGGTTGTATAATATACATCTAAAGCTCCAAATAAGTAGCGTTGTTAATCCTAGCAAATTCCAGACCTGTTCTACCTTGCTGCAGGTACATCCTCTCAGAGTACCTTCTATTTAAAAACAGAATCTATTCTGCAGATTATTTCAGCGAGTGTGTTTTTAAAATCCCCATCCTTCATCTGAAAAAGCTCTGAGTTTAATATTCTAGGACGTTACACTCACTTTCAATTGCATTTCCATCAGTTTTCTCCTTGGAGCACAACTCTGCCCCTCTACAAGGCAATATGAAGGATACAGTGGGGTAAAAAAGTATTTAGTCAACCCCTGACTGTGCAAGTTCTCCGACTTAGAAAGATGAGAGAGGTTTGTAATTTTCATCATAGGTACACTTCAACTATGAGAGACAATATGAGAGAAAAAAAAAATCCAGAAAATCACATTGTAGTATTTTTAAAGAATTTATTTGTAAATTATGGTGGAAAATAAGTATTTGGTCACCCACAAACAAGCAAGATTTCTGGCTCTCACAGACCTGTAATTTCTTCTTTAAGAGGCTCTTCTTGATTATGAGAAGACATGCAAGGTTTTTAAGTTGTACTACATTGATTCATGCTATTAAAGCATTGTTATGAGTATACCTGGACTACTGCCCAGTAGTTTGGTCAAATGCTACTGGAGAAATGATGAATAAATTGCAGATTATTCAAAATAGGGCAGCTCGTATAGCACTTAAGTGCAGTTATAGGACAAATATCATCACAATGCACAAGAATTTAAACTGGCTGTTAGTTAAAGACAGACTTTTATATTCACTTATCATGTTTATCAGAAAGATTATTGTCACTAAGTTACCTTATATTTTGTTTAGGAATTTTTCTTTCATTTCAGAAAATCATAGATACAGAACTAGACATGCTGTGGTGGGAAACTTTACGCTACCTGTTGCTAGAACTAATGCCATTAAGAACACTATCATATTTACGGGTATGAAGGAATGGAATTCATTACCAGATTACATTAAACTCACTTCTAATGAATGTCTTTTTAAAAAATGTCTGAAACTACATTTGTTGGTATAACAAGCAATCTGGGTCAAACCTTTAAACATATATTGACAATTTTCTTTGCCCATGTGTGACGATGGTTTTTGATTTGAATAGATTTTTTTTAATTTTTTTTATTTTTAATTTAAATTTTTTACTTATATATTTTTTGAATGTATTTTTGATATACTGTGTTTGTGAATTTGGAAGGACCCCAGGACGAATAACTGTAGCTCTGCTGCAGCTAATGGGGATCCAAGAAAACAGATAAACAAATAAAATCTACTGTGAAGCATGGGAGTGGAAACATCATGCTTTGGGGCTGTTTTTCTGCAAAGGAGACAGGACAGCTGATCCGTGTTAAGGGAAGAATGAACGGGGCCATGTATCGTGAGATTTTATGCCAAAACCTCCTTCCAGCATGACAATGATCCCAAACACACCACTCAGGCAATGAAGGAGTGGCTCCGTAAAAAGCATTTCAAGGTCTCCAGACCTCAACCCCGTACAAAATTTGTTAAGGGAGTTGAAAGTCCATGATGCCCAGCGACAGCCCCAAAACATCACTGCTCTAGAGGAGATCTGCGTGGAGGAATGGGCCAAAATACCAGCTACAGTGTGTGCAGACCTGGCAAGACTTACAGGAAATGTTTGACCTCTGTCATTGCCAACAAAGATTATGTTACAAAGTACTGAGTTGAACTTTTATTATTGACCAAATAGTTATTTTCCACCATAATTTACAAATAAATTCTTTAAAAATCCTACAATGTGATTTCCTGGATTTTTTTCTCATTTTGTCTCTCATAGTGGATGTGTAGCTATGAAGAAAATTACAGATGTCTCTCATCTTTTAAGTTTTAAGTAGAACTTGCACAATCAGGGACTGACTAAATACTTTTTTGCCCCACTGTGTGTGTGTGTGTGTGTGTATACATATATATATATATACACGAGGTCTGTTAGAAAAGTATCAGACCTTATTTTTTTTTTTTCAAAAACCTGATGGATTTGAATCATGTGTGCTTGCATGAGCCAACCTTGAACCTTCGTGTGCATGCGTGATTTTTTTCACGCCTGTCGGTTGCGTCATTTGCCTGTGAGCAGGCTTTGTGTGAGCACTGGTCCTCCCCCCTCGTTGGATTTTCATTAAAAGGAAAGGATCAAATTTTTCCAGAAACTGTGAGAGACAGCCAGGTGGAAACCATTGGGAAGATTCAGACGGCTTTTGGTGACGATCCTATGGGCATCACACAGATTAAGGAGTGTTACAACCAGTTTAAAGATGGCGCACAATGGCGGAGGCCATCGACAGGCT
This sequence comes from Thalassophryne amazonica, assembly GCF_902500255.1. Taxonomy (NCBI): domain Eukaryota; kingdom Metazoa; phylum Chordata; class Actinopteri; order Batrachoidiformes; family Batrachoididae; genus Thalassophryne; species Thalassophryne amazonica. The sequence continues at coordinate 91,010,716 of NC_047107.1, read as the reverse complement.
GAAACGACAAGATTATTTCCAAAGTGAACGCTGTGTTGATCCGGGACGTCGTCTGACTACCAGAGAAATTGCAGAAGAGGTGGACATCAGCACTTTTTCGGCACATTCCACTGTGAAAGAAGATTTTGTAATGAAAAACAGGCGGAGGGTTCGCGCGTCAGGATGAAGCCACTAATGGCGCAGAACAAAAAGCACCTCCGTGTTGGAAGTCTCACAGGACATGTTGTGACATGTCCAGCTCTTACACAATTTCTCGGATACTCACCTGACTGAAAAGCCACCGAAAGCCGTCTGAATCTTCCGAATGGTTTCCACCTGGCTGTCTCTCACAGTTTCGGGAAAAATTTGATTCAGCGCTGCTCCAATCGTTCAGACATTTTCCTCGCAATGAAAATCAGACGAGGGGGGTGGACCAGTGCTCACTCAAAGCCTGCTCACAATTTGCGCGCACGTTCTTTCATTACAAAATAACCTTTAACAGTGGAATGTCCGCATAAACTCCTCATGCCGACTTCTTCTGAAACTTCTCTGTTCTCTGACGACTTACTGGGTGAACAGAGCCTGAAATGTGGAAGTTTTCAACTTGAAACAGCGAGATGACGCTGCCTCAGAGCGCAGATCACCGTCAGGCACTGTGGGCCGTCCTTATGGCGACACTACCAGACCAAAATCTCTCATCAGCCGTTAAAATTTTCAACGAAAACCAGCTGAATTTATCGAATGGTGTCCACTCAGTTGTGCCTTACAGTTTTTGAAAAAATTTTTATCAAACAAAGCAGCAGTCTCTGAGCCATTCCTAAACAATGAAAAAATCAACGAGAGGGTGGGCGACTCCTCACTCAAAGACTGCCCACAGGTGAATGACGTAACCGACAGGCATGAAAAAACTCTTGCATGCCCACGAGGGTTCAAGCATGTCTGATGTAATCACACGTGATTCAAATCCATATGGTTTTTGAAAAAAAATAATAAGGTCGGATACTTTTCTAATAGACCTCGTATATACGAGGTCTGTTAGAAAAGCATCCGACCTGCAAGCACACGTGATTCAAATCCATCAGGTTTTTGAAAAAAATAAAAAGGTCGGATACTTTTCTAACAGACCTCATATACGAGGTCTGTTAGAGGCGCGAAGCCTCCGCTCCTCTTTCCATGACAAAAACTCCTGTAACAGTGGAATGTGCCATTCATGTTGTGTGGGCCGCTGAAGAGGAGGTACTGCTGGCCCACTACCACCAGAGGGCGACCTGCTTGGAGTGCGGGCTCCAAGCACGAGAGGGCGCCAGACCCAGAGGAAGTGACAGCTGTCACTCATCACTCCAGCTGTCACTCATCTACACTACTATATAAGCCGGACTGCAACTCCACCTCCCCGCCGAGAAATCGACTACCAGAACCAAGGTAATTTCTCTGCTGAATTTAAACTGTGACTTACGTCTGTTTGCAGCCGTAATCCTGTGAAGACCCAGAAGAGGGACAAACAGGAGCTGCACAAGTGTGTGTGATTTGGAGGTGGAGGTGCTCCCTCCTAACGGTATCTGGACTATATATTACTGAGTGTGCGGACTCACACTCACACATCATATTTCTGCTTTCTGCCAGCAGTACCAGGGTCGACAGTCGAAGACAGAGGCCACCTGGGGACTCGGGACTTGGCGGCTCCGGTGTTCTTCAGGCCGTTGGTGGTGGAAGCCGTGTGGGACGCGGCTTCTCTCTCGTCGGGCGTCTTCTATCTTCGAGCCTGCCCACACTTCACCTGGTGTTTATTGACTGTGAGATTAAGACACGTTTCGTTGTGTAATATCACAACATTAAATTGTTACCTTTTGGCTTACTCATTGTCCGTTCATTTGCGCCCCCTGTTGTGGGTCCGTGCTACGACACCTTCCCAACAGGATTTCTCGGCCAACGTCATGGACTCCGAGGGGCGTCAACTCCAGCTTGAACGGCCAATGGAAGAGCCAGGAGCGCAGGCGTCAGCGGGAGGCGGGTTGAGTGAGCTGCAGCAGATCTTAACCGCCTTCAAGGCCCGGTTAGAATTAGTGACCGAGCAGAGTGTCCTCCTTAATCGGAGGGTGGAGGCTCTCACCACCAGGGTGGAAGCGCGCGATCAGGGCACTGCTGCAGCCACTCCTCTGGCTGGTCCTGGGCCCGTATTAGACGTTCCACTGGTCGTTCAACGAACCCCCCCACCGTCCCCTGAAGCATACATAAGCCCTCCGGAACCGTACGGGGGCTGTGTCGAGACGTGCGCGGACTTCCTCATGCAGTGTTCGCTCGTCTTTTCACAGCGCCCCGTCATGTACGCATCAGATGCTAGCCGGGTGGCTTATGTTATTAATTTGCTTCGAGGAGGGGCACGCGCATGGGCTACGGCGCTTTGGGAGCAGAATTCACGGCTCCTAACGTCTTATGCTGGGTTTGTACGGGAATTCAAACAAGTGTTTGATCATCCCAACAGAGGCGAGACCGCTTCGAACGTGCTGCTGTCGATGAGACAGGGGCGCCGTAGCGCAGCCGAGTATGCAGTCGGCTTCTGCATCGCGGCAGCGAGGTCCGGCTGGAATAACGTTGCGCTCCGCGCCGCCTTTGTAAATGGACTGTCCCCGGTCCTCAAGGAGCACCTACTGGCCAAGGAGGAACCGCGGGAATTTGACGGGCTGATCGATTTGGTTATACGTTTAGACAACCGTTTAAGCGAGCATCGTCGGGAGCAGGCCGGGAGGCATGACCGGGCACTAGTCGTCCCTCCCCCTTCCGGTTCCGACAAGGTGACGTCGTCCCCACGCTTCACTGCCAGAGAGCTCCGTGTGGCTACAGCTCCCCCTGCTGAGGAGGCTAGGGACACGAGTAGGGCCAAATTAAAGTCAAACATCAGACACGGGGAGTGTTTCGTCTGCGGCTCTTGCGAGCACATGCAGAAGGACTGCCCTAAAACGGTCAAACAACAATGCCCGTCCTTAGAAACTGGGCTAAGGGTGGGTCATAACACGCACGCGGGAAAACCCCGCAAATCTGCACGAATCCCAGTAACAATCCTTTGTGGGGATTTAACCCTTCATGCCCCAGCACTGATAGACACAGGGTCTGAAGGGAATCTGCTGGACAGCAGATGGGTAAAGGAAGTTGGGCTCCCTCTGGTGGCTCTGCCGGCACCATTGCAGGTGCGAGCACTAGATGGCACCCTGCTTCCATTAATCACACACCAGACACAACCAGTGACTTTGGTTGTGTCTGGGAATCACAGGGAGGAGATAGTGTTCCATGTAACACCTTCTACCTCCCGAGTGATTTTGGGCTTTCCATGGATGGTGAAGCACAATCCCCGGATTGATTGGCCGTCTGGGGTTGTGACGCAGTGGAGCGAAACCTGCCACCGGGAGTGCTTAGGATCCTCGGTTCCTCCCGGCACTACGGCTAATGAGGAGGTCAAATTTTCACAAAATTGGATCTTAGAAACGCGTACCACCTGGTTCGGATCCGGAAGGGAGACGAATGGAAGACGGCATTCAACACCCCGTTAGGTCATTTTGAGTACCTGGTCATGCCGTTCGGCCTCACCAACGCCCCGCGACGTTCCAAGCTTTGGTAAATGACGTCTTGCGGGACTTCCTGCATCGGTTCGTCTTCGTATATCTGGACGATATACTCATCTTTTCCCCGGACCCTGAGACCCATGTCCAGCATGTACGTCAGGTCCTACAGCGGTTGTTGGAGAACCGGCTGTTTGTGAAGGGCGAGAAGTGCGAGTTCCACCGCACTTCTTTGTCCTTCCTGGGGTTCATCATCTCCTCCAACTCCGTCGCCCCTGATCCGGCTAAGGTTGCGGCAGTGAGAGATTGGCCCCAACCAACAAGCCGCAGGAAACTACAGCAGTTCCTAGGCTTTGCAAATTTCTACAGGAGGTTCATTAAAGGTTACAGTCAGGTAGTTAGCCCCCTGACTGCCCTGACCTCCACCAAGGTCCCCTTCGCCTGGTCGGATCGGTGCGAAGCCGCGTTCCAGGAGTTGAAACGCCGGTTCTCGACTGCACCAGTTCTGGTGCAGCCTGATCCTGATCGCCAGTACATAGTAGAGGTGGGCGCCTCTGACTCAGGGATAGGAGCCGTGCTGTCCCAGAGCGTGGAGGCTGATAAAGTCCTCCATCCTTGTGCCTTTTATTCCCGCAGGTTGACCCCAGCTGAACGGAACTATGACGTCGGCAATCTGGAACTTCTTGCGGTGAAGGAGGCTCTTGAAGAGTGGAGACACCTGCTGGAGGGGGCATCGTTGCCCTTCACGGTTTTCACGGACCATCAGAACCTGGAGTACATCCGGACCGCCAAGCGGCTGAACCCCAGGCAAGCCCGCTGGTCTCTGTTCTTCGGGCGCTTTGACTTCCAGATCACGTATCGCCCCGGGACCAAGAACCAAAAACCAGATGCATTGTCCCGGGTGCACGAAGAAGAAGCCAAAGCGGGGCTGTCGAACCCCACCGAGACCATCATCCCCGAGTCCACTGTCGTGGCCACCCTCACCTGGGACGTGGAGGAGACCGTCCGGGAGGCCCTGACAAGGAGCCCGGACCCGGGGACTGGCCCCAAGAACAAACTGTATGTCCCACCAGAGGCAAGAGCTGCCGTATTGGACTTCTGTCACGGGTCCAAGCTCTCCTGTCATCCCGGAGTGCGTAGGACCGTGGCAGTAGTCCAGCAGCGCTTCTGGTGGGCGTCCCTGGAAACTGACGTCCGGGACTACGTCCAGGCCTGTACCATCTGCGCCAGGGGCAAGGCAGACCATCGGAGGACGACGGGACTCCTCCAACCCCTGCCAGTGCCTCATCGCCCCTGGTCTCACATCGGCCTGGACTTCATCACGGGCCTCCCGCCGTCCCAGGGCAACACCGTTATTCTCACGATAGTGGACCGGTTCTCCAAGGCGGCCCACTTCGTGGCCCTCCCGAAGCTCCCGACAGCCCAGGAGACGGCAGACCTCCTGGTCCACCACGTCATGCGGCTGCATGGGATACCATCGGACATTGTATCAGATCGTGGTCCCCAGTTCTCTTCGCAGGTGTGGAAGAGTTTCTGTAAGGAGCTGGGGGCCACCGTGAGTCTCTCGTCCGGGTACCACCCCCAGACCAACGGCCAGGCAGAGCGGGCTAACCAGGAGTTGGAACAGGCCCTTCGCTGCGTCACCTCTGCGCACCCGGCGGCCTGGAGTCACCATCTGGCCTGGATCGAGTATGCCCATAACAGCCAAGTCTCGTCTGCTACCGGCCTCTCCCCTTTTGAGGCATGTTTGGGGTTCCAGCCCCCATTGTTCCCGCTGGTGGAGGGAGAGGTCGGTGTGCCCTCGGTCCAGGCCCACCTCAGGAGGTGCCGCCGGGTGTGGCGGACCGCCCGCTCTGCCCTGTTAAAGGCCCGGACGAGGGCCAAGACCCATGCGGACCGCCGACGTTCCCCGGCCCCCACATACCAGCCCGGGCAGGAGGTGTGGCTGTCAACAAAGGACATCCCCCTCTGTGTGGACTCACCCAAATTAAAGGACAGGTACATCGGACCATTCCCCATCCTCAAGATCATCAACCCGGCCGCAGTGAAGCTCCGACTCCCGGCTTCACTGCGGATCCACCCTGTCTTCCACGTGTCCCGTATCAAGCCACACCACACCTCGCCCCTCTGTGCACCTGGACCTACGCCGCCTCCTGCCCGGCTCATCGACGGGGAGCCTGCTTGGACGGTCCGCAGGCTCCTGGACGTCCGTCGTAAGGGCCGGGGGTTCCAATATCTGGTGGACTGGGAGGGGTATGGTCCTGAGGAACGCTCCTGGGTGAAGAGGAGCTTCATCCTGGACCCGGCCCTCCTGGCCGATTTCTACAAACGACACCAGGACAAGCCCGGTCGGGCGCCAGGAGGCGCCCGTTGAGGGGGGGGTCCTGTTGTGTGGGCCGCTGAAGAGGAGGTACTGCTGGCCCACTACCACCAGAGGGCGCCCTGCTTGGAGTGCGGGCTCCAAGCACGAGAGGGCGCCAGACCCAGAGGAAGTGACAGCTGTCACTCATCACTCCAGCTGTCACTCATCTACACTACTATATAAGCCGGACTGCAACTCCACCTCCCCGCCGAGAAATCGACTACCAGAACCAAGGTAATTTCTCTGCTGAATTTAAACTGTGACTTACGTCTGTTTGCAGCCGTAATCCTGTGAAGACCCAGAAGAGGGACAAACAGGAGCTGCACAAGTGTGTGTGATTTGGAGGTGGAGGTGCTCCCTCCTAACGGTATCTGGACTATATATTACTGAGTGTGTGGACTCACACTCACACATCATATTTCTGCTTTCTGCCAGCAGTACCAGGGTCGACAGTCGAAGACAGAGGCCACCTGGGGACTCGGGACTTGGCGGCTCCGGTGTTCTTCAGGCCGTTGGTGGTGGAAGCCGTGTGGGACGCGGCTTCTCTCTCGTCGGGCGTCTTCTATCTTCGAGCCTGCCCACACTTCACCTGGTGTTTATTGACTGTGAGATTAAGACACGTTTCGTTGTGTAATATCACAACATTAAATTGTTACCTTTTGGCTTACTCATTGTCCGTTCATTTGCGCCCCCTGTTGTGGGTCCGTGCTACGACACCTTCCCAACAATTCATTTCCAAACTGGACGCTGTGTTTTATCCGGGACGTTGTCTGACTAGCACAGGAATTGTGAAAAGACGTGGACATCAGCACTTATTCGGCACATTGAGACAGACGTGCGGAGGAATTCCGCGCATCACAGCGGTGCCACATGGCGCACAGCAACGCCGTGATGAAGCCTCACGGGACATGTTCTGGCATGCCCAGGCACATCCACAATTTCTCGGATAATCACTCGATGGAAAAACCACCGACAGCTGTCTGAACGCCATCTCAAAGCCGTCCTGTGAGACCAAAACGGAGGTGGTTTTGTCTCGCTCCAGTAGCGAATCCATCGTGATGCGCGAAGCCTCTGCTCAGCTTTCCATGACAAAATCTCTTGTTAAAAGTGAAATCTGCTGGAAAATGGTTGATGTCCAGCTCTTGTGATAAACAGAGAAATGGCACACGATGGTCACGGATCCAGACAGCCATCCGTTTAGAAATGAAATGGTTGTTCAGCCTGTCGATGGCGGCTTCGGAGCGCGGCGTGCCCCACAGCCGCTGGGGGCCGTCCTTAAAGTGACAGTAACACTCCTTATTCTCTACCAAGCCCGTACCATTTTCACCGAAAGCCAGATAAATTTTTCTAATGGTTTCCAGCTGCCAGTCTCTAACAGTTTCTGAAAAAATTCTGATGGAAAAAAAGCTCAAATCATTCCGCCATTTCCTGGCAATGAAATTCCGACGAGGGGGCTGGACCACTCCTCACTCAAAGCCTGCTCACAGGCGAATGACGCAACAGACAGGCGTGGAAAAACTCACGCATGCGCATGAGGGTTCAAGCTTGTCTGACGCAATCACACGTGATTCAAATCCATATGGTTTTTGAAAAAAAATAATAAGGTCGGATACTTTTCTAATAGACCTCGTATATATATATATATATATATATATATATATATATATATATATATATATTTACATAAACTACACCAAATAATTAATTTTCTCTTTATAAATGCAAAGATCCTGATTAAGGTTTCTGATGAGATCTACAATCACAAGCCCTTAATTATGCTGCAAATTAAAGGAATATGATTGGGCTGTGTTTGTGCATCACCAATCAGTTATTAGGTTTTCCCTGAATAGCATTAATTCACGTGAAATTAGCATCAAGGCATTCAGCTCCAAGCCCATTATCTGGCCATTATGTAGCAGAAATAAAAAAAAAAGAGTCAATTCGTTTGATCTATTTCACATGGCACACACACACACACACACACACACACACACACACACACACACACACACACACACACACACACACACACACACACACACACACACACACACACACACACACACACACAGATTTGGAGGGGGACATGTTGAATCATGTTGGTGATTAATGACCAGCTTCTCAAGTGTCCTGTTAATGAGGCACTTGGAGAAGTTAGTCAGCAGACTGAGCACATTGTGCATCATTTTGTTATTTGCATAATACCCTGAGAATGAGACCATCTTATGCAAAAGCAAAGCCCTCTACGTTTGAAATCATGTTTGAATGTGAAGTGAAGTCTTAAAAAATAGAAAACAATTCTGCATGGTCACAATTGTGCCACATCACTTTTGGCAAGGGCACCGTGCATGTCAGAGAACCGTTGGCTCTGCCTCTCTCTTCTGTCTGCTGAAGCAGGATTCGGCTAACAAGAAGGTCAGTGGCAGTGATGGAGGAGACGGGCCCCGAGGGACACATTACTCACTGATTTAATGGTCGTAGCGATAATTATCTGTGGCACAAACTGCAGGGAGGCAGTTAGAGCCTGTTTGAAAAATGCCCACGCTCAGACTAATGATCTTTGGCAACGTTTGAAGGAGACACGTGGTGGACAAGGTGAAAGGGCAATGCCGTCCTGTCTTTGATGATGATCCACCTGATGAATATGATGAGGATAACGGAAGGTTGTAGTTAAAATAGAAATATGTTTGAGAGTTAAGTATGACTCAGAGTGATTAAGGGCAGTGTTACGTTTACACCTGCAGTGCCGCAGGTGGAGCACGTCACGGAACTGCTTGAGTCCATGTGTGTCTATTTGTCTTCCTGACTGTCCATGTGGTCTATGTATGCATGATATCAGAACAAAGATTTTGTGTATCTGAGTGAAATTTGGCCCACAAGATCATCCCACCAAGATGTCAGACAACTTTGATGTTAGGTTTATTTAAATTTTAACTGTGGCCACCAGGGGTTGAGTCTTGGCGACCTTTTTGTAAACGATATCTTGAGAAAGACTTTGTATGTCCAGCAGGGGCAGCAGGTCACTAGAGTGTGTGAGGGACCACCCCCTCAACATATCAAGGAAAGGAAATATACTACAACATAATTAACGAGCAATCAGAGATTTCTGACGTCTGCCAATCCGGATCCAGATCACCTCCAAAATTCAGTGGAGTCTTCCATGCCTGAATTTTGATCTGTGGTGCAAATGTGGTGATAATCCGTGAAGTAGTTTTGAAGAAATTCTTCAAAGCCTATATAAAGGGAAATCTTGATCCAGAATCCGGATTTGGATCTGGATCACCTCCAAAATTCAGTCTTCCAATTCAGAGTGTTTCATGGCCTAATATGTATCTGTGGTGAAAATTTGGTGAGTATCTGTGAAGGAGTTTTAATGTAATCCTTCAAAGCCTATATAAAGGGAAATCTTGATCCAGAATCCGGATCTGGATCCAGATCACCTCCAAAATCCAGTGGGGTCTTCCATGGCCTTATATCTATCTGTCGTGAAAATTTTGTCAAAATCCGTGCAGTAGTTTTGATGTAATCCTGCTAACAGTAATCCTTCAAAGCCTATATAAAGTGAAACTTGATTCAGAATCTGGATCCAGATTCGTATCATCTCCAAAATTGCATGGCTTCTTCTATGTCCTAATATGTATCTGTGGAGAAAATTGTGTCAAAATCCGTGAAGTAGTTTTGATGTAATCCTGCTAACAGTCAGACAGATAAATAAATGCCGATATTAAAACGTCCTTCACGGATGTAATATGCTATATGCTAAGAGACAACTGCATGTGTGTGCGAGGTCTATTAGAAAAGTATCCGACCTTTTAATTTTTTTCAAAATCCTGATAGATTTGAATAACGTGTGCTTGCATGAGCCAACCTTGAACCTTCGTGCGCATGCATGATTTTTTTCCCACCTGTCGGTTGCGTCATTTGCTTGTAAGCAGCCTTTGTGTGAGGATGGGTGGAGTCTCTCGTTGTTTTTTCTTTGCAAGGAAATGGCGGAACGACTGGAGCAGTGCAACTGCATCAAATTTTGCCAGAAACTGGGCGACAGCTAGGTGGAAACCATTCGAATTTTTCAGACGGCTTTCGGTGATGATCCTCTGGGCATTACACAGATCAAGGAGCGGTACAACCGGTTAAAAGACGGGCGCACAACGGTGGAGAGCGAGCCGCGCTCTGGTCAGCCATCAACATGCTGAAATGACCGGATCATTTCCAAATTGAACACTGTGGTGATGCAGGACCGTCGTGTGACTATCTGAGAAATTGCGGAAGAGGTGGACATCAGCACTTTTTCGGCACATTCCACTGTGACAGAAGATTTTGCCATGAAAAGAGTTGCAGCGAAATTCATCGGCACGAAGCTGCTGACGGAGCAAAAGCGCCTTTGTGTTGAAGCCTCACAGGACATGTTGTAACATGCCCACTTTGTCCACAATTTCTCGGATAGTCACATGACTGAAAAGCCACCGAAAGCCGTCTGAATCTTCCGAATGATGGAAGAGCTGGGCATGTCACAACATGTCCTGTGAGGCTTCAACACGAAGGCACTTTTGCTGCGCCATCAGCTTCGTGCCGATGAATTTCGCCGCCACTCTTTTCATGGAAAAATCTTCTGTCACAGTGGAATGTGCTGAAAAATTGCTGATGTCCACCTCTTCTGCAATTTCTCGGATAGTCACACGATGGTCCCACATCACCACAGTGTTCACTTTGGAAATGATCTGGTCATTTCAGCATGTTGATGGCCGACTGGAGCGTGGCTCGCTCTCCACCGCTGCGCGGCCGTCTTTAAACCGGTTGTACCGCTCCTTAATCTGTATGATGCCCATAGGATCGTCACCGAAAGCCGTGTGAATAATCCGAATGGTTTCCACCTGAATGTCGCCCAGTTTCTGGCAAAATTTGATGCAGTCGCGTTGCTCCAGTCGTTCCGCCACTTCCTTGCAAAGAAAAAACTATGAGACACTCCACCCATCCTCACACAAAGGCTGCTTAC